>NW_005841935.1:2771920-2795498 GCF_000455745.1 Alligator sinensis
GTTTGGTCCTGTTCCCCCGGCCTGATGGTAGGCAATGTGTGCCCATAGATCATCCGAATCGGACGTCAAGCGCTCCTCCCTGCGCCATGGGCAGTTTTTAACTAATTCCAACTCCCTTGCGTCTTCCCCGTATCCCATCCTCATCGCCATGTTGCCGCCAAGAGCCGCAGCGCGGGGTTCGGGGCTTTAGGAGCCCTAGTCGGCGGGCGGGGACTTGTGACGCTTGGAGCGGAATCGGGTAACCAAGCGGGTTGGGTTTAAACAAAGAAGATTGTTTACTTACACTGCTCGTACAGTGCAGGTCAGAAGCTTGCTTCGATTACAGTTACAAAACTTGGATCGGGCAGAAATTACAAAGCTCGTTGGTCGGTCTGCAGATGTGTTCGGGGCGTTCGGGGTGTTCGGGCTGGCAGTCGTCTTACGTCTCGGGTGGGGGTGTGCTAGGCCCCCTTGGGTCAGTGACGGGGATTCCTTAGTGGTTGATCAGGCCGCTAAGTTCGCTCTGAAACACGCGTGGAGTTTGCTAGGCTCCACAGTGTACTCAGAGTTCTCCACAAGGTGTGTGTGGAGCTCTTCAACTTGGGCGGAAACTGCTCAAGCTTTTTATACGGCTAGCAAGCCAATTGCTAGCTGCCATGTGTGCATAATTTCACGCAAGCCAATAATGGGGCTCGAATTAGAATACAAATGGCGGGAACTCTTTGCACCAAGCATTTCTTAGATGCAAAAGAAATGCACTGGTTGCAAATTGGTGGGAACTTTTTCTAGGTCATTAATATATAGTTACTGGGCTCTGGAGTTTTCCCCTCGTGACCTAATTACATGACCTACTTACAGAATGATTGACAGATTGCCTTCTGTAATCCTCCACTGTACTATAGGCATATGAACAATGGGTTCTGACAAAAATGATGTCAAGGCCTACTTGGAGGCTTTCAAAAGAACAGCTATTGCAGCCAGATGGGACCTGGCCAGGTGGGCCTCCTAGTTAGGACCTGTACTGATAGGCCAGTCCCAAGCAGCTTATATGGCACTTTCCAGGACAGAGGCCAACGATTACACAGCAGTGAAAAAGGCCATCCTGTATTGGTTGGAAATATGCCCTGAGCTTTATAGACAACAATTTCATGCCACTAAGAGCCAGGATGAAAAACAACCTAGGATCTTGACTCTGATATTAAGAGATACAACAGAATGCTGGATCCAGCCTAACAGGAAAACCGCGTGGGAAGTCATAGAGATTTTTACACTCAAACAGTTTCTGGGAGATCTGGACAAGGAGGCATGCAGTTGGGTGAGGTGACATCAGTCACAGGACATGGAGTGAGCCCTACAACTCACAGAGGCCTTCTCAACTGCAGAGAAAGTTGTAGCAAAAGGGAAGAACACTAAGCTAGAGGTAACGGTGAAGAAACCAGAGAATGTGAGGCATGTGCCTCGGTTTGGGAAACCACCAGCAGAATGTGGAGTAATATGCTTTAGGTATGGGGTAACCATGTTTCTCAACAGTGTCCCAAAAGACTTGGGGAACAATGACCCTGGGAAAGAGAGCCTGAGATGGAGAGGGGGGAAAGCTCAGAACCAGAGCATGAAGAACAAATGGATTGTAGCTTTGGTGGGTGTTTGCTATAGACTACCACAGCAGGAGGATGAGGTGAATGAGGCTTTCCTCAAACAGCTAGCACAAGTTTCTTGATCACAGGCCCTGGTTCTCATGTGGGGGTTTCAATCACCCTGACATCTACTGGGAGGGCAATACAGCAGTGCACAGGCAATCCAGAACGGTTTTGGAGAATGTTGGGGACAACTTCCTGGTGCAAGTGTTGGAGAGACCAATGAGGGACTGTGCTCTTCTTGACCTGTTGCTCACAAACAGAGAAGACATGGTGGGGAATTTAGTAATGGATGGAAACTTTGGCAGCAATGACTAGAAGATGATTGAGTTCAGGAACCTGAGGAAAGGAAGGAAGGAGAATACCAGAGGAAGGATTTTGGACTTCAGAAAAACAGACTTAAACTCACTCAGGGAACTGATGGGCAGGATCCCCTGGGGGGCCAGTCTGAGGGGGAAAGGAGTCCAAGAGAGCAGACTGTACTTGAAAGAAACCTTCCTGAGACTGCAGGAACAAACACGTATTTGTGCAGGAAGACTAGCGGGAGGCATGATTGTGGAATCACACTTTAGATCCAATCACACCTTATTGCTGATGTAGGGGGAGCCCAATCCTGGGACTCAGGATACCCCTGCAGCTTGGAGCCCTGTCAGCTGACGGGGCTGCAGGGGAGCCCCTGCTACATGTGCAAATTAAAGCTCGATAACAACCAGCTATAAAGTCAGTACACATTTTTTAGGTCTAACTTTATAGTTGGTTGGATCTTTTTATTATGTGAACTTTGCATGTGTAGCTGGTCTTATGGTAATTAAACAATTAACCAGTTAATTGAGTGATATTTTTAACTTGTAGAGGAGGCCATAGACAATTGCAGTCTTTACAGTGCACAGAATTTACACCTGTAACAAGGGAGTCCTGTCTCCAACCTGTGCCTTCTCAGTGGGGTTTTCAGGTGTGTTTGTCCTTGTTCTTTGGATTTTCTCATCACTCCATATCTTTTTTTTTTCTTTCTTCTAACTGTTCTCTAAAATACCATTTTGCCTTACAGGGTCGCTTGTCTCTCCCTGGCTCTTCTTTTCCAGGGTTCCTCTATCTCTTATCACTAAAACTTTCCCCACACATATTATTTCTCTCTTCCTTTCCCCTCTTTGTGTCTTCAGCCCGCTAATCTCTGAAGCATTATAACTGATGCCAGGGGGAGCATGTCATCATCCCATATGTGCTCTGGTGTAGTGCCCAAAGACTGGAAGAAGGCCAGTGTGGTGCCTATCTTCAAGAAAGGGAGGAAAGTGGATCCGGCTAACTATAGGCCCATCAGCCTGACTTCTATCCTGGGGAAGATCTTAGAAAAGTTTATTAAAGAGGCCATCCTTAATGGACTGGCCGATGCCAACATCTTAAGGGATAGCCAGCACGGGTTTGTCGCGGGTAGGTCTTGCTTGATCAATCTCATTTCCTTCTACGACCAGGTGACCTATCACCTGGACCAGGGAGAAGAGATTGATGTCACATATCTTGACTTCAAAAAAGCCTTCGATCTGGTATCCCATGATCACCTCTTGGTGAAACTGGCCAATTGTCGCCTTGGGTCCACCATGATCCACTGGCTGGAAAATTGGCTCCGTGGTCGGACCCAGAGGGTAGTAATTGATGGAAGTCACTCATCATGGTGTCCTGTGACCAGTGGGGTCCCCCAAGGCTCTGTCCTTGGACCCATATTGTTCAACATCTTCATTAATGATGTGGACACTGGAGTCAGAAGCGGACTGGCCAAGTTCGCCGATGACACCAAACTTTGGGGCAAAGCATCCACACCAGAAGACAGGCGGGTGATCCAGGCTGACCTGAACAGGCTCAGCAAGTGGGTGGACGAGAATCAATGGTTTTCAATGCCAATAAATGCAAGGTTCTCCACCTTGGGAGGAAAAACCCACAGCATCCTTATAGGCTCAGCAGTGCTACGATTTCATCAAGAAAAAAAATTAGGATGCTTCAGTGTGTCCTTAAGCTTCTTTGACTTCCACATCCAAATAAATTTGGATGTGGAGAAGGATGTGGAGAAGCTTGAGAGAGTCCAGAGAAGAGCCACGCTCATGATCAGAGGTCAGGGAAGCAGACCCTACGATGACAGGCTGAGAGCCCTGGGGCTCTTTAGCCTGGAAAAGCACAGGCTCAGGGGTGATCTGATGGCCACCTATAAGTTTATCAGGGGTGACCACCAGTATCTGGGGGAACGTTTGTTCACCAGAGCACCCCTAGGGATGACAACTAGGTCGAACGGTCATAAACTACTACAAGACCGTTTCAGGCTGGACATAAGGAGGAGTTTCTTTACTGTCCAAGCCCCCAAGGTCTGGAACAGCCTGCCACCGGAGGTGGTTCAAGCGCCTACATTGAACACCTTCAAGAGCAAACTGGATGCTTATCTTGCTGGGATCCTGTGACCCCAGCTGACTTCCTGCCTTTTGGGCAGGGGGCTGGACTCGATGATCTTCCGAGTTCCCTTCCAGCCCTAATGTCTATGAAATCTATGAAATCATATACCAAGCAAAGGTCTAATCCACATTTTGGAGGGACTAACCGGAGGTACTGCCTCTTCTTCTTTCTCTTCTTCTTCTCCCCATATGTATGGGGAGTCACTAACATTACATTTGTATGCGAAAACACTGTCGTTCTGCAGGCATTGGTGAGATCCATCTGTTGGGTGGTACTGCTTTGTGCCTGCCCTCTCTCAAGGTAATTTCAAAAGGAGCAAGGGACTCTCTCATTTCTAAATAAATGCGACTATCTGAGGAGTTTTTTTTTTTTCTGGATATATTGTCACCCCCTGGAGACTGCAAGTGTTTTTTGTTGCTGTTTATTTTCAAAATGTGATTAGTGCTGCAGCATCTCACTATAGTGAAAACTAGAACTAACACCAGTTTAATTCATCTGTGTAACTCACAGCAAAGTACAGTAATTTACCTGAACACCCTAACATGCAACTAGTTCCCTCTATACGTGTCCATCTGTCCTGCTTTGCACACCTTTACATTAATGTCTTTATCTCCCTGGAGACTGGGTCTTCTCCTCTCTGTCATCAAGACTTAATTTCAGAAAATGCTAGAACAATAAATAAAGATCAGCTGTTGCTGCAGAGCCAGCAAAACCTAAGGAGACAGGCCCCAGGAAGTAGATGGCCCATTCAGCTGTGGATAAAGTTACTTTAGGGGAGGGAGGAGAGTTAGTGTTTATACAACTTTTAGCACAGAGGCTGAGGCCTGCTGCTCTTGCAATATAAATAAATGATGAAAATGACAATTTAGATAATTTGCTGCAAACAGTTGCCCTAGTAGAGCACCTAAAGGCCCTTTTCACCTCAAGGAGAGCTGACAGTGTGGGCCTGGCAGCAGACTACAGAGGCAGATCTTGAGATTGGTTCCCCATGACATGTTGAATTTTATTGGATAAAGAGAAAGGGTTGGCCAAGGGCGGACAGAGTAGAGTCTGCAGAAGGAGAGAGGCAACTGGTCTGACAGAAAAAAACACGGTTTGTTTTGAAGCAGAGTCGTCTGTGCTGTTTGGGACATCGGCACTGCCTCCTCCCTTCCCCCCACCTCCCCCTTTTCTGGGAGCTGGTAAGAAAAAAGGAGCTCTCCGAGGAAGAAGTGCTAAGGATTGTCAGGGAAGCCAGGGTATCAAACCAGAAGCTTGCTCCTCAAGAAGCCATACCAGAGCTGGCTTCAGGAGCATCCTTAAGGAAACAGAGACTGAATAAAGCTGCTTCTTGGGCAGTCAGAGCTTTCCCTAGACAGGATGCGAACCATGACAAGGACACAAGACTGGAGGGTACTTGTGGGCCTCCACTCCCACTGAGCTCATTACTCTGAAGAATCAGGCCCTTACAGGATGATAGCAGTGGTTCTGTGGAAACACCAAGGGTCAAGCCCTCTGAAGTGCTGCCCATGTGCAACTGCTACTGAAGCCAATGGGCCACATACCAAGGACCTGTGATTCCCTTTTCAATACCCAGTATTTACTCACTTGTTCCTCCAGCAAGAAATGAGCAAAGACCTCAGGATTTAAAGTGACCATTGGCCATCTCCTGACACTAGTGCCAAGCTTGGGTATGGCCTAGCTGTCACCATACCCAGAGTGCTTGTCTATTTGTGACAAGAGAAGCCCCTCTTGCAGCAAGTGCTGAGCTTCCCTGCTCCTGCTCAGCCCTGGGCTTCCCTCACACATGGCTGCTGCTTCACCCAAGTGTTGTTTGTGGCAGGGAATGACTTTGAGGGAGGCAGTACATCTCTGGTATGTGTAGGCATGGGAAGTAGGATCTGTCTCTTAGCTTAAGAGTTAGCAAGAAGGCTAAACAGATTCCCTTTCTTGTCCTAGGAGATGTTAGATGCTGAGGGCAGGCCATCCGGGCCAGCAACACATCCTATGTCACTTGGAAAAGGACGTGGAGGAGAAAGAGTAAAAGTCCTTCTTCCCACCACCTTCACACCCTCAATACATCACTCTCCCACCAGTGCACTCCTGGATGTGGATAGAAGTAACTGAAATGTTTCAAATGCCTTTGAAATGCTTCAGAGGGCCAGTTGTACAAATGCATATATGGTCTTTGAATGTTTCAAAAGCAGCAGAAGGTGCTCCAAAATAGGACTTCATGAAATGAGGTATTCTGAAGCATTTCAGTTCTTGGTATGTCCACACAGGGACCTGGGACCCGTAGTTCCTCCAGAATCCTACAATCCTACGGATTCTCACGTCTCCCTTACCCCCCATGGGGGAGGGAGAGAGAACAGGGTAGACAGTCTGGCAGGCTGACTAACCACCTGCTCAGTGGTACAGATGCTGGGTCCCTTGCCTGCCCAGAGATGCAGATGCTGGATTCCATCCCCTGGTCCTGGCCACTGAAGCACCTGAGGGCAGGCTGCTGTGGCCACTGATACCAGGTGCTCCAACCTCAATCTGCTTCCTATTGTGCTCCATGAGAGGAGTGGAGAAGTAGAGGGGATCAGGCTGGAGAATAAGATTCCTGGCAGTGGAGAGCCAGAGAGCCCCCCACTGCTGCCCTCCCCAGCCCTTCTAAGAGACATCCTCCACCCCACGTAGCATGCCCTGGCTGAAGAGCCACAGCTGTTGCAGCTCAGGACACAACAGTGAGTATGTGTGTCCTTCAGCTGAAATGACTCATTTTTCAGATGTTTCCAAGCCCATTTCATTTGGAAACACTGCAAAAGTTATTTCTGCCCACACCCCTGAGTTACTCCCTCCCATGTGGAGGTTTCTCTGCAGGTTTGCAGGATAAGGGAATTTGATGGGGAGCCCAGAGCCCTCAAAACTTGCTCAGAGTCCTTTGGGACTTGGCCCTTAATTTGCTTTTCCTTGCTGACTGATGCCTTCTTATTTCCTGTTATGTTCCAGTGGCACCCTCATTATTATACTGGCAGGTGCTGGGCACCCCATTACCAGCTCAAAGTTTGCAGAAATCATGAATCCTGTACCAAACACTTATGAGATCAGTTTTAAAATAAAGAGATTTAAGTAAACAATACACACCAAGGTCTAACTTGTTCTCTGGTGTCAGACTGAAGTTGCCTTGCCTTTTCAAGCTTTGTTCTGTTGCCACAAAGGCTACAAACATCTTTTCTTTTTTATTTTTAATGAAACTCAAGGTTCTCACCTGAACCCTGGAGCAGAGGCATTAAGGCAAGAAACCCACCAGATATTGTGAATTCATGATATAGTAGTGAGAGCTGGCAGCATTGGAATACTGATGAGACAAGTGTTTACCCAAGCACAGGCAGATGTATTGAGTTGGGCTCTGAATCTAAAGCAAACACAAAGGACGCTCTAGTTGCAACCAAATTAGCTTGGCTATCTCATTAACTGGTGAGTTTTAATTTGCTTCAGAAAGTGTGAGCAAAATGGTTCTGGATAATTCTGTCCTGAAATAGGATATGGTTGAAACAAAACAAAAGACAATTCAGTTTTAAGCTAGACACACAAAAACATTATATCATGGAACATGGCAGGTTAAAGCTGTATCTTAGCCACAAGCTTGTTTCTGTTGCACTGCATCTGTGAGCCCCTTAGCACCAGGAAGTTGTTGGCAAATTGAAAGGTGGAGAGAAGCTTTCTCCACCAGGGTGCCATAGCACCATGGGCTGCCATGAGATCTTTTAAAGGGTGACGCAAACACTAGTGCTATTAGGTTTGCAAACATCTACGTATGATTCACAAGGTTTTCCAAGCAGAAGCCAGGAGAGGGTGCAACCTTAGACACTATTAATAGTTCAGAGAGGCATAGGCTTTCATAGGTAGCAGCTTACTTTGTCAGAAACTATAGGATAAATCCAGAGATTTCAATAAGAAATCATAGTATCCAAAACATTCTGACATGGTGTGGTATTTCTCAGTTCTTTGCAACCAAACAATTGATCTATTATTTTTCCAGAGGCAAAAAATGAGTGAAAGCTAAGAACTAGCATGAGCGGGTCTTAAGTCTAATGAGGGGTGCTTTGAATCTAAAAAGATTGAGAACCACTGGTATAGGGAAAATAGCAACAAAAATCATAAAAGAGCTAAAGAGATGATGAATGCAGGTGGGGATGGTAGATACTAAGTAGCTGAACAAAATAGCCACTGAAGATAAGATTTTCAAATGTTGTATGTGTGGGAAGGTAAGTTCTTAAACTCCCATTGACGGTACCAGTTTCAGACATGGTTGTGATAAGGAAGGCAAAGTCTGTAGAATCACATTGCACAAGGGGCAGTTATATAGGTTTTATGTGCAGCATTAAGTTTGCTGTTTCCTGATTTTGAGTGCTTACTCTTGTGGTCTAAATATTCTGTTAGCCTAGGCATTTTCCATGGAATTTCCCAGATAATGATGATAATACTTGTTAAATACAGCAGGGCCTGGGGTGCCTATCAAGATAAAAGTCTCTTTGCAGTAGGCCAGGGGTGGGCAAAAAGGCAGATCTGGCCAGTGGCCGGACTCCATTTCACAGCAGCCCCTGCTGCAGCCAATTTCCATGGAGACCCCAGTAGCATTGGCTGGGTGGGTGGCTGGGCAAGGAGCTGCTCTGGACCCAGGTTCTTGCAGAAGTGACAATGTGATCTGGAGCCGGGGCAGAGCTGCAACCCACTGCCCGCATGCCCCAGGCAGGCTCTGCCCTGGCTCTGGACCATACTGTCAAGGCTGCAGGAACCCACAGCCTTGGCACCAGAGCAACTCCCTGCAGTGGGGAGGTGGGCGGCTGCTGGAGAATGGAATCCAATCCGTCCCATGGGCTGGACTTCCCCACCCCTGTGCTAGGCACAGTACATGTAGTAAAAAACAGTCTTTGTGCTGAAAGACTTACAAGAGAAACAGAAAAAGGATAAGAGAAAACAAAGGCAGAATGATAAAGTGGCTTTTTTATTCCAGCTCTGCTGGCTGACAAAATCATGAAAATACAATAACACATTTAATTTTTGTCATTTTGAATTATTTAGCTAGAAATCATCAAAAGCCCCCCATGCCATGAGAAGAGCCTTTCTGCTCTGCAGGGGCAGGACTCACACCAGCGAAGTTCTACATATGCAGATGTGTTTGCTGAGGCCCATGAGAGCTCAGCTGGGGAAATCACCTGAAGCTCATAGTGAAGTTTAGAGCTGGCATACTTTGAGCTCACCTCCTACAGCAGGCAGAAGTTGTCCTCTAGCCCTGTCACATCTCTGCCCTGCAGACTCAGAGGATGTGGCAAAGCTTTCAGCCCACAGCTATAGCATGTTGTTTAAGTTATGCTCAGCTATGCACTTTACGCTTGTAGCAAATGTGCACACTTGGCATAGATTGTTTTTTTCAAATCCAAGTTAATCAAAACCAGATTCCTCCAGAACACTCTTGTATGCTAAACTTTACCTTCTGAGTACCACATATTTTTGCTGGAGGCTTTCAAAGAAGGTTGTATTCTTTTTTCATCATAAGGAAGAGTGTTTTATTCACTCTTCTCCCATGCAAAAATGACTGAACTGCTTTAACTCAGACTTTCATTAAATATTTACCTTAGCACAGAACCAAGCAAGAAAAATATGTCAGCTCCATAAACATGCCTTTTATCCTGGACTAAGTACAATTTGTGGCTGAAGGCTGATGTGTTCATAAAACTCTTACTCCCATACCTGTGTATTTAGAGTTTATCAGTCAAGGATACAAGCATTACTGAGTAAAATGAAAATCATTATTCAAATCAGACCCTTTCAGCCACTCAGACTAGAAGACATTTATATAACCGAAAAGTCAGCTGTTCAATTCTGGGTCGCCAAGTGTATAGAATTCTTCTTCTGTGAGTGAGTGCAAGATATTTTAATGTTTTCTAATAATTGTTGAACAGATTACTATTTTCATAATGAATCTGTTATTATGTTTTTTGTTTTTAGGCCCACTGCTATGCCATTTTTCATAATTTAAGACATGATTTTTGTAAAACATTGTTAGATATCTCTGTGGGTAGTTTCTGGGATTACAATCAGCATAGAAGACAATATGGAGAGAAGCTCATTAACATTAGTTTCTCTACCACAGAATCGAGTTCCTTGTACCTAATAAATGAGTCATGCAGGTATGTGTTATTTCTGAAGCTAGGCATTTTTCCTATCACAAGCACTGAACTTCCCATGATTTATTAAGATGTCTGTCTAGGTTGGGTGCATAAAGATTATACTGTTCAGGATCACTTGACATCCTGGCTTCCAAAAGCAGAAATTTGGATAAAAGATGTATTTCATTATTGGTTTTCTGTGAGGCATTTGTGAATCAAATTTGGTTAGTGGCATAATGGCATTGCCAAATATTAATGCCATCTAATAAGACCAATATAGCTCATATAGCCACCAACTCATTTTATAGGAGTTCGTTGCAAAATCTTTTTGCTACATAGCCAGCTTACACAACTGATATGAGGTGCTGTTCCATGTGTTAACAATGTTAATGAGCCTTCCTTATCTGCCTAACTGAGCAAGCCAACTTATCAACATCATTACTTTTGCCAGACTTGCAGGTCCCACACCCAGAGGAACTATTCTAACGTGGAGAGGTTAAATTCTGAGAGTGAGGTGCACTGTACATGCTCTGTGGCCACATGGTGGGGGAGGGAAGGAGGTGGAGACAGCAAGAGCCGACTGAGAATTGATAAACAGAGGTCTGGGAAATCAAGGTGTCTCCCTGATCAGGGCTATGTAGGGGACACATTGTAGATTCCTCCCCTTCTTTTTGTGGGGCATGAAACATCCATGCATTATTCTGCTCACTCTTTACAGGCCCACACAGTTTGTTCTGACTGGCCATGTGTGGCTGGTGTGGCTTGGTATTGGGAAGGTAGCAGTGGGTGCATCTACACATGCAATTAGCACATAGCAATGAATTCCACTGCAGTTTGTATCACAGTTTATTGTTCCCAGGTGCCACATTTACACATGCGGCCAGGACTACAGCACATTGAGCTGGGGCAGAGCAGCACTGGCTGGCAGGGGACCCGGGGCTGGAGTGGGGGAGGGCAGCCTGCCAGCCCGCCAGCCCAGAGCTACTCCAATCTCACTCAGTAGGTTGTAGAGCAGCTGGCTGGGGCACAGGAGTGCTACAGTATGGGGCTAGCTAGCACCCTCATGCCCTAGCCAGCTCCAGTCACTGTTTATACATGTGTTTTGGCACGCGAAATAACTAACTCTGCCATAGGCAAGTACTTGTCCCGGATAGTACTATCCTACAGCAGAGTTAATTAATTTACCACACCCTAATAGGGGTGCACATGTAAATGATGATGCTTTACTGTGGAGCTAATTAGTCACATCTGCAGTAAAGTGAATATGTAGATGCACCCAGTTAATGTTTCTTCACTGAAGAGGCTGGAAGCAGCTGTTTTGTTTCATTTGGATCTGGTTTCTTCATGGTCCATGCAACAACCAAAAATACAAAAGTATGAGAAAAATAAAACAACACCCAAAAGAGAAAATAAGTAGAATTGTAATAAGGACTGATTCCACAAAGCATCTTTGGGATAATGTCCTCACTGTTCAAAAAGCAGGAATAGGATAAGTAAAGGAAAGCATAGTGGTGTAAACCTTTCAAAGTGAGACATGCCTTGTAAGCTTAAGCTTCTGGGCTCTACTAGATTTATCTGTAGAAGCCATGAAAAAATTCCACTCTTCCTTCCTCCCCAAATCCATTTTTGGCTACTTTGGGTGGGGGCAGAGGTGGACTGTTGTTGCTGGTTTGATCTTCTTCTGAAACATTAGACTTTGACCACAGCTACAGATGGGAACACTGGCTATGGTGCAATGGTGCTGCTAACAGTACTTAAAGACATGTCTGGTGCCTGGCTGGCATGTCTTGATCATGTGTTCAGGCAGGTGTTTGTACCCCAGATGAGAATGATGAAGACCATTGGTTTTGTGGGTTTTTTTGGTTCGTTTGGTTTTGTTTTTGCCTTCTGCCCTTCCTGTGTAATGTGTTGTCTTGCCTTCTTTCTAGATGCATCAGGGCCAATTTTAGCTGAATAAATTTCCTTTGTAGTGACAGGGGATTATGTGTGCTGTTGTCTCCCTAGCTGTTTACCTGTTGTATGTTGTAGGTAGGCTGGTTTTGTAAGTTTGTTTTGTTAGCTTGCTTGATTTCTATGGGGTGTATAGTGGTTGTTCTTTGCAAGAGTTATTAATGAAAGGTGGTAGGTAAACCTCAGCTGTCTGTGATATTTAATTTATATGATCAACCCAAAAGCAAATCTAAAACTCATCGGTTCCTCTACCCAAGACATTACTGCAGAGTTCCTAATTAGCCCCGCAGTAAAGCATCTACACATGTGGCCCTATGAGGCAACAGTAAACTAATAAACACTGCTGTAGTACTATCCTCTGGTGGAATTATTTAGTGCACCGCAATGCACATGTAGACGCTGACAGGGCTGGCTGGAACACAAGGGTCTCCCTGCCAGCTAGCCCTGCATTGAAGCACCTGCCTGCCCCAGCCAGCCCCTGACTGGCAGACGCATTGAGCCAGGTTGGAGCAGCCCCTGGCTGGCAGACTGACCCCCCAGACTCCCTGCCAAATGAGGCTGCTCCACCCTGGCTCAATATGCTGTGGTCCCCTGCAGACATGTAAACATGGCACCCAGGAGCAAGCAACTCTGGCACAAACTGTGCTAGAGTTTATTCAATTGCATTAATTGTATGTGTAAATACACCCGTATAGTTTTGGATCTCAGCTACAGCATCCATTGCTGTCAGTGGGAGGTGCTGGGGGCTGAATTCTGGAAAATCTGGACAGTTATCTGGGTAGCTATAAACGAGATGCCTAGTGTTTAGCTGCGTTGCTAGGAACACTATTAGCTAGTTTTTCAAATATAAGCATACAGAGCTCATGCAGAGAATATAATTACAAAAGTACCTGGTATGTTGACACAAGGGACACAAGATTAAGCTGCTTGAGAAGCAGGCGCATCTAATGATTTATACTGGCAGAACTGCCAAAACTGGTGTCAGCAAGAGGAACTGATCCTTTCCTGGAGAAGAGGGCCTTTCTAAACTTTGATATGATAAACTATCCTCTATGAGGAAACAAGCTATTTTCATTATCATAAGTTTTGTCTCCCTCACCACATGCATAGTGTTCTACTGAGCAAGCAATGTGGTGACCACTGATTGTTCACTGATGGCATACATAGAATAAAGTATATATCTACACTGCAGTCATAGCAGTGACTTAGTAAGGCACTTTATAGATACCCAAGCTAGATTTAAACTAGCTGGTGGTAGTAGTCATGGTGCAGCAACCCAAAGATCAGCATGGGCTAATTTACCTGTGTCTTGGTTTATTGTGACTGTAGTGTAGACAGAACTATGATAGAAATGAAAATCTTTTTTGTCAGATTTGAATTCAGACACAGAGGATAGACAATGAGCAGTCTGGCTGTCAAGCAAATCTGTGTGGATAAGCAGACAGAGTGTCGTCCTCAGGCACCTCACCCTGACAAAGACATTTGGGGACATAACAGCTTGAACGAGCAACCCTTAAGGAAATCATTAGAGATATCAGTCCAAAAGAAACATCATTCAGTAGTGATATAACCTGACACCATATGACATGACCTTTTTCTGTGGTTGTCTCAAACTTTCTACAGCCCTATTATAGTAGCCCAGATGTGAACCATGTGGAAAAAACAATGAATACAATTCTTGAAAACCTAACCTTAGTTAGAAAGTTGCTTTTGCTGCCAAAGGTGCAATGTTTTTGCTTTGTGAGATGTTGTGTAACATTGCAGTAGACTATAACGTAACTATAATCTCCCTTGCACAGCAAGAAGATGTGTTCTCAGAAACAGACTCAGCAGTGGCCAGGAGTAAATTTGCTATCCCTTCCTACTATAAACAGATCTCTGAAGAAATATTACTTTCTGTCTGTACTTAAAATGGTGGGCAAACCTAGAACAAACATAATCATTGGAGGTACTGGATTTGAACATTTAGAGCTACATTCTTAATGGAAGTAGACCAGTGTCACTCACCTGAAGGCTAAAGTACTGCACAGGGTATCTGGCACTCCGTGTTTTACTCTGGATTACTTTTCAGCTTGGCTGACGTCAGACATGTACAAAGATGGTATCCAATGTACCACCTAATTCAGTTTACACCCTAGACTTCAGCAAGGTTATTATAATTTCCATTAGTCTGTCTAAGGAAAGTACAAAAGAACTTTTCCTATAGTTGTTGTTGTTATTGCTGTGTATGCACAAAATAAAAATATCTCTTTAAGAAGCTGTATATGAAACCATCCAGGTACTTGAATTCTAATATTATGTCATAAATTGAAATTTGAGCTAGACACACTATTTTGAGATTTAAATTTATTGTACCTTGATATTTTTAGTCTAATAATATTCTTAAACAGATCATTCTGATGGTAGAAAATGCAATAAGACATATTGATTAATTGAACTTGCCTATCAAATATACAGGCGGTGGACAAAGGCTGTCTTATATTTCCTGAGCAGAAAAGAAAGTTCAGCATTTACATGTGGCTTCTGTTAGTGTCTTCATTAAACATTCATGTTATTTTCTTTTATTTTCCTGACTTGTCTAATAAATATACCATTACGATCATTAAGCTTCAAGATTTGAGCTGTTTAAGTGCTATAAGAAATGCCCAACAAATTGTTGGCTCCTGAAATATTGGTTTTCTGTCTAGAGATCTGGTGATTTCACAGTCCCTTGAAACTCCAAATCCAATCATATCTGCAGCAGAAGAAATGTAATTGAGACATAAGGCACAGCTCTGCCCCCCTGGGAATAAATAAACAAAAGACAGACATGCTTACAATGGCATTCCACAAAGATAGAAGTGTTCTGTTTTACAAAAAGCTGCTTTTATTGTTGCAAGCATAAAACCACCTCAGCTAGAATTTTTAATTTTATTGGGAAGCAGTGAGGAAAGAAAAGATCCTGTTGTTTTCTGTGTGAGTTACATAAGGGGCATTGTGCTGCCTTAATGGAAACATATAAGTAGCTGGTCTGGTGGACTGAATGGGTCCCTGGGACCTATGAAACCATGGTCATGAGCCCTCCCTGGTTTTGGGGACTCTGGAAACATCAAGACTTATCTTGGTTATAATGTTTTCTGGAAAAAAAATCACTTCTAGACCTGTTAATCACTTAGCCTTAAAATTGTTGTCATTGTTTATTATCTACAACAGTTCCCAGTACATATTAAGCATTTTAGAAACCTTCAAGAAAGGGACAGTCCTTGGTGTACAGACTGCGCAATTTAAGGGTTGGTTGACAGACAAGTCAATACAGTTTACTAGAAGACAAAAAGACACAATTTCTGTTTAAGTAAACAAGACTTAGGGCTGGTAGCTTGTTAGAAGTGGGTATTTTAAGGGTGACTTATATGCAGATGAGTCATGGGAGGCTGTACTGTGCTTTAGGGTGTGCTGCAGACAGGCACTGAGCTGATTGTGGGCGAATCTGAAAAACAGGCAAGGGGCACTAGAAAAGATGGGGTACTAATGAAAACTCAGTTGGGAAGTTAAACCGGAGAAGAGAATGGTACAAAGAGCTTTGATCATTGTGCCAAGAAGTTGATATCTGATGTGATAGTGATTTTGGAGCCAGTGAAGGGATATGTAAAGAAGTGTATGTGACCAATTCAGCAAGTGGGAAGATGATATGAGCCATACCAAAGCTTGAAGAAAGGTGGTATGTATGTTTGGAAGGCCACAAACCAGGACAGTGCAGTTGCTGAAACAGGGTTTATTGAGAACCTGAACAAGATTATGTAAGTGATTGCTGAGAATGAAAGTTTATCACAATGATAGGTCTTTGTTCAGGATTCACTGAAAGTCTTATTGAGTACCCCCAGATTAGCTTCTGCCATGCAGCCAGTATGGCCACAGAGAAGAGCATTTCAGCATTGAATGAGGAAATTCAGTTTAGTAGACTTAGGGCAGAACGAAGAACTTCTGTGCTCTAACCCCAACTTCTCTGACCCATTTGGCATGAGAAAAGTCAGGTCCAATAACAGAGACCTTTCAGCACATAAGTGAACCTGCCCACACAAGATAATTTTTGAGACCCAGAAGCTATGGACCTGACACCAGATTAACTGGGTGGAATTGTCCAGTCTCTGTTATGCAGGAAATAAGCATAATGGTCCTATCAGGGCTTCAAGTGTAAGCACCTGCTAGTTTATTAGTTTTATCTAGAAATGGCATGTTGGGTGAGAAAACTATCAGTTCTTAATGATCTCTACTTTTGAAATAATCTGAGTCCTCTCAGTAGGAGTTTTGATGTCATGCAGATTGCATAGTTCCTGCTTACTTTTAAATATATAGTGGTGTACTGTGCAGAAGTAGTTGACTTGATACCTGTATGCAAAATCTGCATTATTATTCCTGTTACCAGGTAGGTAATTCGGATCACTCCTGATGCATAGCCCTCAATCTTGCTGCCTTTTCAGTCTTCTATTTTGCTGCCAAGTGCCTACTGACCCCTCTCCCCCACTCAGATGTTATGAGCTTTCCTTCAGAAGATACCTCACTGGTTTACCAGTACATATTTTGGCCCCCAAATCATTTCCTCCAAGCTCATATGTCTGTGCATTGTGGCATGTAGAGAACTCCCAGCTCTCTGAGTTCCATGCCTTTGTGATTCACCTTGCTGACATTTGTTTTCAGGAAAGAACATATCCTATGGTAAATCTTAGATCACCCAGAAGTACATTACAAAGCCACTGGTCATGCTATTTCTTTATGAATGTGGCATATATGATAAGGGATGCTCTTCTCATACTTTTCCTGTGCTCAGTGGATGAGATAAGCTTCTCACCTCTTCCCTTGCCAAGCTAAAATCCCTATTAAATGATGCCTTCCTAGGTAACAGGGCTAGCTGAACTGCCATTTTCTGCTGTTTCTCTGTGTCAGTCATTTCTATAAACTAAGTGGACTGTTAGGTTTGTTTCCCCTGCCTTAGCTCATTCTTAACATCCCAGTTGTCTTTTTAGCTCTCACCTGAAATGTAGGTTTCAAGGGAGAAAGTAGAATTAGAATCACCTAGTCTGACTTCTTGAGTGAGACACATCATATCATTTCACCTAGTAATTCCTGTATTGTATGGCCAGTCCATTTCCTGACTAATGGGCCAGCTATGCACCTTAAGTATATCTACCCATCCCAGTATGCAGATGAGATTCTCAAGCTGGTTAAGAGTCTTACAGAGATGGGGGAAAAACCAATTCCCAGGTGTCAATGCTCTGTTGTATCTCTAACAAATTGTGATGCTTCATTTACATACTCTTCCGGGGCATAGAAGAAAAGAAGGTATAGATGGAGATTAACAGGACATCAGTGTAACCCTATGAGGCTACTAATATGCCCAGTCTTTCTGGAGGCCTTGTACTCTGATTGCTAGTACATGCTGGGTAGACACACTCTAGATTGCTCTGAAAACCTCACGACTCAGCTCCCCAAAGTGCCAGCATTCAGGGCTGGCCTAACAATCCAAGTGGGAGAACTTCCCAGATCACTGGTGCCTGCAATCTCAGTGAACACTTTTGCAGGGCACTGGCAGCTCGGCAAAATTCAGGGTTGGTCTAAATCTGCAGAAAAGAATGTGGGGTTTACAGTGGACAATAAGCTGAATATGAGCCAACAGTGTGCCCTTGTTACCAAGAAGGCTAATGGCATACTGGGCTGCATTGGTAAGTGTGTTGCCAGCAGGGCAAGAGAAATGATTATTCCTCTCTATGCAGCACTGGTGAGGTGACATCTGGAGAATTGTGTTCAGTTTTTGGCTCCCCACTACAAAAAGGATGTGAACACATTGAAAAGAGTCCAAAGAAGAACAAGAAATATGGCTAGAGGCCTGGGGCACATGACTTCTGAGGAGAGGCTGAGGGAACTGGGCTTTTTTAGTCTAGAGAAGAGAAGACTGAGAGGGGACTTAATAGCAGCCTTCAACTACCTGAAGGTGGGTTTGAAAGAGGATGGAGCTAGACTGTTCTCAGTGGTGGCAGATGACAGAACAAGGAGCAATGGTCTCAAGTTGCAGCAAGGGAAGTTTAGGTTAGATATTATGAAGAAGTTTCTCCCTAGGAGGGTAGTAAAGCACTGGAACAGGTTACCCAGAGAGGTGGTAGACTCTCCATCCTTGGAGGTTTTTAAGACCCAGCTAGACAAAGACTTGACTACCCTATATATCCTACCCTATAAGCGCATCTGGCTCTTGGGCTATGTCTCACTTTCCATGTTCACTCATGCACCAAGTAGGATCTGACACCAGGGATTTGATGGGCAGCAAAGAGTTTGCTGGCAGTTTTGGCATGAATGTCAGAGCTCCTGGGAGAAACAAGAAGGAAGCAGATTCTCCTCTAGCCCTCTTTCCACTCCATCCTGTAATAATTCACTAGCAAAAAAGTCAGTGAAGAAGGATAGAAAAGGAAGATCTGAACAAGCCATGCCTCAGAAAGAGTGGCCATCTCTAGTTTTCAAGCATATATTTGTCAAACTATTTGTCCAAAGGCAAGTTTCATAATGCTGGCCAGAATTTAGCCAAACTCCCTTGAGAATGCCACTGCAGGACAGCCTTGCACTCAAATATTTTCTTAGACTACTAGAAGGCTGCATTCTAGGCCATTACAATAAACTGCAATTACAGTTTTGTAAACCATGAGAGTGAAGCCTTGAAGGTATGCAGCCATACATTCAGGAATGTCCATTATTTCCAGGTGCCCAGCTTGAGACTTGTATATAATGTTCAGAAGTGCTCATGTTCCCAGGAGCTTCACCTAGGAGACATGGGGGTTCAGCACCATCACAGGCCAGCTGGGCACTGCGAGGGTTTCAGCCACTGGGCTGTTTGGTTCGGGATCAAGGAGGCAGAGTTCGAGAGTGAAGCAATGGCAAATTTATTATAGCTTACACGCACACAACAGTTAACAGAAAGATAAATGCAATAAGCAGATAATGCAGTATTAAAGAGCTACTAGTAAATAATAACAGCAGATAATAACAACAGTTAGATAGATCAATCTGTCGCAGGCCAGCTGGGCACTGCGTAGGTATCAGCCACTGGGCTGTTCAAAACAACAGATAGATCAATCTGTCGCAGGCCAAGTGGGCACTGCGAGGATATCAGCCACTGGGCTGTTTAAAACAACAGATAATAACAACAGATAGATAAATCAGTCTGTCGCAGGCCAACTGGGCACTTCGAGGGTATCAGCCACGGGGCTGTTTGAAACAACAAATAGACAGACATGGGCTGGCAACTTATCAATAGTCCATCAATGCCAGGTGTGCGCCAGGTGATTCCAGCAAAGTCAGGTGTCCCCGATCGACGCTGTTGGAGGGATTACCGGGGAAGCTCCGATCCTCACTCACACCAGGAGTTCGGGTCCAGGCTTGGAAAAAACATTTACCGTTCTGTTCCCTCCTTCCTGCTGGTTACCTGATGCACACACTTTTTGTACTTAGTCTTATGCTAATCTGTTGGCTTTAGAGTCACGCACAATCTTGGTCTATAGCTGTTACCCTCTGGGATTAAAAGCATCTTCAGGTTTGAAATTAACATTACTCTGCCTAAATCCAACCCCTTTAGATCTCTCTGGTTTTTTTGAGACGTGCTTTCCTGGAATTTGCTGGGTAGGCCAGGTGGTTGAATTCAGTTTTTATCATCATCAAGGCTAAACTTTGGGCAAAAAACCATTAGGTCAGCTAATCTTACAGCTATAGCTTTGTCTCTTAGTCAGTTCCACAAACAGTTACATTTGTGGGTTACAAAAATACAAGCTTTATATTAGACAAAAATTCCAAATGCCTCTAAGAAGCACATATTTATTACTTATTAATTCCTTTGGTTCTGGCCGTCACACAGCACTTTTGAAAAATCAGGCATGAGGAGGCATGAGCTCGGCCTCCCAAATTGGAAGCATGTGAGATTAGTAGCTACCTCTGACCACATGGGCTTTCTAAAGCCACTCAAGTGCCTGGGTGGGATTACAGTCTTGTCACGCAGAGTAAGTTTGTAGCTCATAGCTTACCTGAATCCTGTTACTCTACAGGTTGTGCTCTCAATGTATTCCCAGGAGTACTACCTACCATTCACCCCTTCTTTACTACTGCACATCCACACATCCTCTCCTCCTTCAGCCTTTTCACAGTGTCTGTTGTTTTACTTTCCCTCCCCAGTGAGACTGACACAACTGCTATCCTTTATCACCTTCTGATTTTCTTTGACAGACAAAAAAAGTCAACTCCTGCTCTCATGACCTTTTTCTCACCAACAGAGGAGTCTTTGCCTTACCCTGCCATCAGTAGTATCTCCATTTCATACCTTGACGATGTTCTGGCAATGTTGGCTGGTAGAACTTCAAAGCCTCTTTCCGTGAAGATACCTATGAAATGGTAGGCTTTTAGCAGGGCTAGCAAGGTGTATAATGTTCCAGGTATTAGGTGCACCAAAAGCAGTCCTTCCCAGGGTTTATATTGCTTCTGGAACTAGGGATCTTTTCCACCTGCAAGCTCAGGGCTCTTTTTCCCATCTGACATTCTTAAAATCCAAACCAGTGGAAAGCACTTTCCTGCCATTTGTAAACTTTAAAATATATTTGACATTAAAGTTTCTATTTAGAATCAGCTGTTAGCAGGCTTCATGCTGCTGGAAAGTGCTATCATGTGTGACACAGGGAGTCCAAGTTCACAGCAGTGTAGCAACTTCCAACTTTCAAATCAGAACAATACACTAAAATGGAAACAGCAGCATTTGGGAAAAATGGGAAAGAGTCAATTCACCTCTTGGTGTTTGGAACGTTATCGAGGCCTCCTCGAAACATATTGCGGTGAGTGGCACAGTGAAAGGAACAGACAGACTCTCTCTTAAACAGATTAATAAGGACAGCTCCTCAATTGAATTACAAGATGCATGCAGAAGTAGTAAGGCGAGGACTAGATAAGACCGGAACTCTTCAGCTCAAAGCCTCAGGTTCAGGACATCCCTAAGTTTATGGCTATGGGTAATTGGGAGGATATAACAAAGGATGGATTGTTCTATTCACATCCTGTTTGTTAATACTCTTCTAAAGCATCTCCTACTTTCTGCTGCAAGTGAGGATACTGGGCTGGAGGTACCTTTGGTCTGACTTCCTCTCTCTCTCTCTCTCCCTCTCCCTCTCTCAGCCCCACTCTCTCTCTCTCTTCTTTTTCTTCCCTCACCTAAATAAGGTCACTGTTGTGGATCCTGGCTCTTCACTGGCTTTAGTCATACATATCTTTTTCTTCCAAATTCTTCTCTCTCATGTCCCTCCCCATTATATCTCTCCATCTCAGCCTTAAGTTCATCACGGGGGCACAGAAGGGAATTGGTGAGGCTTTATGCACCAAGGCGCCCCCAGGGATTACAAGAAATAATGGCCACAAGCTCGCAGAGAGCAGATTTAGACTGGACATTAGGAAGAACTTCTTCACAGTTCGAGTGGCCAAGGTCTGGAATGGGCTCCCAAGGGAGGTGGTGCTCTCCCCTACCCTGGGGGTCTTCAAGAGGAGGTTGGACATGCATCTAGCTGGGGTCATCTAGACCCTGCCTATGCAGGGGGTCGGACTCGATGATCTGTTGAGGTCCCTTCCGACCCTAACATCTATGAATCTATGAATCTCATCTTCAGTCTTCCTCTTCTCCTTCTCCCTAGTAGTGCCATTCTGGTAACTTCTTTTCCCACATATTCTTCTGGACTCCTTCGAACATGCCCCTACCATGCCGGTCTTCTCACTTGTACTTTCTTAGATGCCTTCATTACCGTCACTGATTCTTTGATGTAAGTATTCCTTAATTTATCCATCTTCATCTCTCCACACGTCCATTGGAGCATTCTCATCTCTGTCATGTTCAGTCTCCTTTCCTGAGTTTTCTTCAGGGGCCATGTCTTCACTCCGTACAATAGCACTGGACGCACATATGTCTTGTAGATTTTCCTCTTCAACTTCACTGCTACTCTCCTATCACATAATGTTCCTCTCACCAATTTCCATTTGTTTACCCTGCTGTTATTCAGTGATTCAGCTCTTCATCTAACTGCATTCTGCTGAATGGCTGACCCCAGATACTTGAATGTCTCAATTTGTCAAACATGTTTCTCATTGATTATCACATTTCCAACATTAGGCACCCCAGAAAAAACCTTTGGTCTGACCCATTATGGCTATTCATATGATACCTTTTTTAAGTGCTAGTACTGAGATCACTGGCAAACTAACTTTTGATATCTGTGGAAATGCTTATAAAGGCGAGATTGATCTATCCTCCTACTTCACCCTTCTTACCATAGTACCTAAACTTGTGGTATTCCATGCACTTTGTCTGTAGCTGTGGATCTGACTCCAAGAATATAGAAATGAATCTCAGGAAAATTATCTCTTTGCTTGTTGTTAGACTCCAGTAAATTAAGTAGCTTTCAGCTCTATGCTAAGCTGTAGCCTATGTGTTCCTAATATTTCTTTTTGGTGGTACTTTCATAAATCACAAGGAAAATTATCATAGTTTTTATCATTCACTTGCATGAAATTGTGGCAGTGGGAAAGCATAGCTGTCTGCTGTGCTCTGCCATTCAAAAGATTATATCAAACTGAAGTAAAACAGAAATTCACACATTTTGCCCCATGCCCAGCTTATGTGCTATGACACTTTCTGTCTGTGTACATTAAATTTGGGAAAGTACCACCTGCTGATGCACTAAATTTATGTGATGTCAATGCACTAGCAATGCACCTACATTTCTGCTGATATACTGGGAGGAAAGTGGGACCCTAGGAGAGCCATTTTATTGGGATTAAAAAGCAGCTAACTGTTTAAGGGTATTTTCCCACATGTTCCCAACTTAGAGCATGTGAACCATCCCACTGAAAACAGTGGGATTACTCCTACACTTTCAGAATATGCTCAAAGAACTTGCTAGATTGGGGCCTGAATGAGCACTATTTAAATATTCTATAATACACTAGGTACAGTGAGTGAGTTCTCTGAATGCATTTTATTTTACTTGGTAGTTCTGCACTTAGTTGCACAGGATGTTTGTCATCTGTCCTTCCTCTTTCCTAGCCCAAGGAAAACTAAAAACCATCATTTTGAGCTTGTACTCAGGAGATTATGGGTTGGGAAACTACAGTCTACAAAACTACAAGTGAAACTGATGTCTGGTAATGGGGGCATGACTATAATTGTAGATGAACCAAGGGATGGCCTGCAAAGGAGCAGTGAGAACTGGACAGGATTTCCAGTGAAAATTAATACAGTAAAAGACACTTCATTATAGATTCATAGATTCATAGATGTTAGGGTCGGAAGGGATCTCAATAGATCATCGACTCCGACCCCCTGCATAAGCAGGAAAGAGTACTGGGTCTAGATGACCCCAGCTAGATGCTTATCTAACCTCCTCTTGAAGACCCCCAGGG
>NW_005841935.1:2796456-2798346 GCF_000455745.1 Alligator sinensis
GGCACGATCTGCCTGCCATGAACCTGTGCTGGTTTCCCCTCATCATAATTTGTCCTGCCGGGCTCTCACAAATGTGAGCCTTGATAATTTTTTCAAAGACTTTGCCAAGGATGGAGGTGAGACTGACTGGCCTATAGTTGCCCGGGTCCTCCTTCCTCCCCTTTTTGAAAATGGGGACCACGTTGGCCCTTTTCCAGTCCTCCGGGACTTGGCCCATGCGCCACGAGCTTTCAAATATTCCCGCCAGTGGCTCTGCAATGATGTCGGCCAGTGCCTTCAGCACCCTCGGATGGAGCTCATCCGGGCCTGCCGACTTAAAGGCATCCAGTTCTTCCAAATGGCTCTGCACCATCTCAGGGTCTACGCATGGTAGTCTGGCGCCTTGCTGCTGCCTCTCTACAACCCCTTAGTGAAAGTTAAGAATTTCAAAAGCACACAGGGCAGTTAAACCATTCTATTCAATGGGAGTTTGGTCTGTTAGAAAACTTTATTCTTGAAGGTCTCCTCCCAAAGTCACTAATATTTTACCCAGTACAATGCCAGTTCTGCCAGTATTTTGGAGACCTTTATAACATTAGAAAAGTTAAAATTTGATAAGCAAGAGCATACAATAGTGGCCATACTGTATAATGGACACTAAATGACTTTTGCTTAACCAAGAAAGTCATAGGGGACCTCCATCCCTCAAAAAGGAAAGAAGGAAATCTGAAGTAATGTAGTAAAATGACAGAGTGCAAGAACTTATTCATGCCAAAAGTATTGTATAAGAAATTGAAATCCATCCCTTGTAATGCTAATGGAATAGAAACTAATCTCCTTTTTACATCTTACCTGTCAGAGTGTGAACTGGATAAAAGGAAAGCTGAAGAACAAGTAGCCAAGGAGACCGAGGCTAATAATAAAATTCTTTGAAGTATATCAGAAGTCCAATGCTTTCAGGACAGTCATTGTGAAATGGTCTATCCAAGGGCAGAGACTTGGAATGGTTTCATTGTATTGGTCTTAAACATGCAAGATACTGGAAAATACCCATTATCAGTTTATTTTTCGTTACAGGTAGTAAAGATGAGCTGCTGAAGTAGACAGAAATATCAGAAGAAGGGATCTTGGAAAACTCAAGTACCTCAATTGTAATAAATCACTTAGACCAATATGCTTCATTCAACAGTTATGAAAAAAATTAAAAGGAAAGTAGGTAACTGTAGCCCACCTATTATTATGGTAGAACTAGGATGCTTTGGGTGAAATGAGACCTGCGTTATGATAAACACAGTACAAATACAAAATCTCTGTCTTCACAACTCAAAATCTAAATGGGCAAGACAGAGGGAGTAGTATTTATCATCTGCTAATGGAAAACTGAGGGAGGAAGAAAAAGAGAAACTGGACCACACAGAAAGTCTGTGGCAGAGCCATGAATTGAACACTGGGATGCCAGGTCATTGCAAAAGGCCACTGTTTTCTTTTACCCATGAAGTATTGTCCTGAGTCTTTCAGGATGCATGACTGTTTTTACAAATGGTCCCCAATTGTCTGAACTCTCTAGTGTCACAAATGACATAACCCCCCAAATAACTGCAAACTGGATTGAATGCTTTTGAATGTGAAAATACATGAAAATCAATTTTTTATACTTGACTGACTGTAATTTAAGCCATGTTTGACTAATCTGCCCGTACTGCAATGTTACAAAAATATTTTTTTTCCAAATTGAGGTACCACTACCAATTGCATTTTATGATAATACTGCATTGTATTGAATGTAAAAGTTATTTCCTCATATTGACCTACTACACAAATGCATTACTTATCACTAACATTTATGAGGGTGGTCATTGTTATTATGTTTGTCCAAGATATTCATAAATAAATGACTCCAGATACAAGTCA
>NW_005841935.1:2798367-2806370 GCF_000455745.1 Alligator sinensis
TGGCAGGCACAGAATATACTGTAAACATATAGTAAAACTATACATACATTGGCATTAGCAGATTCAACAGAAAATATCTTTAGAATCTCACATTCAGATTCAATACATTCACATAGCTCATAAGTGTTATGTACACTTTTTAAAAACAGGGTATTGAGAAGTTCTGAGTTGCATTTTAGTCCTGGCAAACACAGGCAAGAAAGGCATAAAAGGCAAAATTCTAAAGCATCTAGATTTGCATATTATAACTGGGGAAGTTATTCATTTGTGACCTATAAGCACTCTTTGAAATAGTGAAGAAACTATTGAAGAATAGGAAAGTAGTGCTGATAATTTATTTAGAATTTCAAAAGGCTTTTGATCAAGGCTACTAAAGAAACTTGAGCATCAATGGGGTGAAAGGTTAAGGCGTGTCATGGATTAAAAACTGGCTAAGAGATAGGAAGCAAAGAGTAGGGATGAATGACCAATTTTCAGCATGGAAAGAGGTTAATAGTGAGGTGCCCCAAGGATAAGTACTATAGCAGGTGTTTCTAAGCATATTTAATAAAGACCTAAAGATAGGGGTGAATAGTTAAGTGGCAACATTTTCTGATGACACAAAATAATATAGATTAGTCAAGCCAAGAGAGGATTATGAGAAACCAGAAGGACCTAACAAACCTGATTATTGGGCAACACAATGGCAGCCGGAATTCAATTTAGACAAATGCATGGTCAATTGGTAATGCACAATGAAAGGAACGATTTAAACTACTTGAACACACTCATGAGTTCTGAATTAGTTGTAACCCCTCAAGAGAAAAAGGTCTAGTCATCATTGTGGACAGCCCAATGTGCAGAGGCAATGGAAAAATGAATAGAATGTTACAGTGTGTTAAGAATTCAAAAAGGAATAATCTGAAAATATAATTCAATTACATAAATTGAAGGCATGTCCGCACCTTGAGTCATTTATTTAGTTTGGCCACCTTTTCTCACCAAAAACAGAAAAGAAAGAGGTTTAGACAAGGACAATGAACATTTTTAGAGAGACAGGACAAAGGGAGGGAAGGAATTCCATCTAATGTGAGACTTAAAGGTTGAGGACTGTTTGTTTTGGAAAGGAGAGGAAGATGGAGGCACAGTCAAGGCATAATGATGTGTAATAAAAGATTATTCAGATGAACTAGAGAGACCAAGACCCGGCTCTTAGACATCTTCTTGTTCAGGGAACCTCAGTCTTGGTTGGGTTTTTTTACAAGCTCCAGCTGATGGATTTTCCACTGCAAGACTTTGCCATTTCCTTAGTGCAGTCTTATGGGAATGGTTCCATAACATGCCAAGACTAATCTGTGCTTATTTACCAGGGCAAGACTGGCTTTTCCAGTCCACCACGATTCTGCTTCTCTCCATGGTCTTGATGGAGATTCAGGTTCTCTAAACAGATTCAGAATCCAGTTAGGGACTTTACCTAGGGTAACCACAAGTAGTACACTCTGTGAGTGGTTACTTTGACACATGACAACATTTCCATAGCATACCAGCCTCTATCAGTTAACTAAGACACTCTGAGGAGGGACCTCATGCTACAATGACAAAAAGCCAGATTTCACTCAGGGTTAATCTTGGTGGAACTACCTGCCCCTGCTTACATCAAAGGATCCTGTTATTTATCTCTTTCTCTGTGTATCAGCACCCACCAGTATTTTCACAGGCATTTTTCTTGATCTTCTAGCCGCTGTGGTCTTGGACACTCACCTTTGGCCCAGCATAAGTTTCCTTGCCCCAGACAGCCTCAAACTTAAAAAAACCAGTCTATTTGCACATTGTTCCACATTTCAGTGCTATCATGTTCATTAAGTCAGCATCATCATTCCTGATTGATGATATGTCATGTTTGGCTATTTGGTTTTCCATTATCTTTGTGAATCACCATTCCTATATGTCATTGCTATTCAATTTTGGATAACAGGTTTCTTCCACCAAGACATCTACATGACACTCATCTACATGTCTTATCCTCTGTCTTGGATAGACTTTAACTCTTCCACATTTTGTAGATAGCATTAGAATGTAGGTGGGAAAATCAAGTCACACACTGTTAAAAGTATTACAAAAAATTCCAACATTC
The DNA here is from genome assembly GCF_000455745.1 of Alligator sinensis. Taxonomy (NCBI): domain Eukaryota; kingdom Metazoa; phylum Chordata; order Crocodylia; family Alligatoridae; genus Alligator; species Alligator sinensis. The sequence goes on from NW_005841935.1 coordinate 2,800,481, forward strand.
CCCACAACATCGCAGAGCAAGCAAATGCTTTTTATTCACCTGCAGTGAAATCTTACCTTCACTGAAGCCAGCGGGTAAGTTGTCACTGTCTTTGGTAGAAACATAATTTTACCCTTTGTCTCTAGTCAAGGAGGGTGAAATTAAAAGACAACTTAATATTCAAACACCAAACCTTTCCTTCTGGTTTACATATATATTATTGTAAGTGATTTTAAAGTTAAATAATTTATCCAAAATATAACCTAAATAACATACAGCCCATAAGAAATTTAGCTGTTTATCTTTTCTATTCTACCCTTCTCTGTTCCATAGTGCAACCAGATAGGGAGTGTTCACATTTTTACTTTTGTTTTATCAAGTTTCTTTTGTAATGATCCTTTCACGTCCACTGATTAGAGATCCTAAATGTATTTTACATATCATTTATTCATTTAGAGTTGCTACTAGGGATATGTTAGTTAATTTTGATTAAATAAAACTAGCTGATACTTTTTGAACAATTTTGATCTGAACATAATCTCATTTGTAATGCTCAGGAAAGGTAAGATTTGTTAAGTGCATGCTCTTCTAAAATTCCTGGTTTTACCCAGGAATAGCAGTCATATGGATAAATTCTTGATTCATGGAAATTCTGTTCTGTATCGCTTTTCATACTTTGCTCATTACCATAGCATCTGAGCACCTTCTAGTGATGTTTTAAGCAGAATGACTCTGTCATGCTTTGGTTTTTTTATCCTCTTTCCAGATGGAGGTATGTCTGTTTTTGTTCTTTTGGGAGCATGTTTTGTTCAATGTGCTTTTTGATTTGGTTCCAGTTTTACTTTCTGAGTCCTAAGCATACATGTTGCACTGTATTTATGTTAGACAAGGCAAGGTCAAATAAGTATGTCTGACATTTGGGACACAAGGCAGTGAGATTTCTGAGAATTCATAGTTCCTGGGAGAGTCCATTCTAGTCTCAAACTCTCTGCAGCTTTGATCTTGTTGTAGAAAGCTCCATTGTTTGAGAGGAGAAAAGTCTTTAATCACTTGTTTCATCTTAGGTGGTTTTAGGTATCCTGGGACTCAGCCATGGAACACCCGAAAGGTAAAAAACCAAGATGCTGAACGTGATTTGCAATTCTGTACAAGCAGCATAGAGAGCAGAGGACAGGTTTGATTAATTTGTGGTAGCCTCTGTTTCCAAGGAGATAAGTTGCAGTGTTTTGTACTCGTTTGAGTTTCCTAGGCACTGAAGATGCATGCCCAGGTGCCCGAGAGCTTGCAAAGAAATAATTTTTTTTGCTATTTTTTAATTGGTCTAATAAAAGGTGTCACCTCTGAACCAAGAGTTTTAGAGTTTTGTATTTCTCTTTGCCCAGGTATATTGCATTGGTATATCCAGCAAAGAAGGGCCAAAAGTGTAAATATTCTAGACTAGGTCATCATCCACCAGAATGGGACTAGGTCTTCTAGCCAATTAGAGATTTTTTTTAATGCATGTGAAACAAGACAAAAAGGCATATATCTTAATGTGTCAGAAAGTTCTCACTGGACACATCTACATGAGATCCTACGTCACTGTAGCAACAAGCTACTCAATGTAGCTTGTTGCTATGCCAACATAGCATTGGCAGGCATGAACCGTGATGCCAACACTACTGCGCAGTAGCAATGAGCTACTGCACAGTAGTTTGTTGCTACTGTGCAGTAGGGTCAAGTGACTTGTGCACCACTGAGACTGTGCAGTAACAACTGTACAGTCGGGCACATGTGTAGACATGCCCACTGTATATAAAAAAATGTCAAAATTAAAAATAAAGGTGAGTTGCTCACCTTTGTCTTTTTATCCACTCATCTTAATCTGGGACACTAGTGTAGTCTGACAAGTCCTTCTTGGATGCTTTTATAACAACAACATGTGTTCTACCCCCAGTTTATCCACAGCCATATGATAGACTGGATCTAAGTCCCAGAGAGCAGTAATTGTTTGTATATCTCACCACACTGCACCTAAGACAGTTCAGCTTGCTCCATAACAGTTGTAGGCGGCAGAAATCAGATGTTGTCATCAGGTGCTAAGATGAGGCAAGATTTTTTCATGGTAGGGGCAGACCTCTGTCACTCTGTTCTCCATAGTCTTGTAACAGCTGCCAGATGTACGGTGGGTAACATGGTCCAAATGCAAGTTGATCAAAGGGTGGCAGGAATCAAATCCATCTCACTGAACAGTGGAAACTTTAGATATTTTGGTATGTTCTCCAGAGTTTTGTCTGTAGCATGTTGTTATTTGATGCTCGGTGGTAGTATGATGGATAACACTTGGTAACCCACTAATATTGTTAGCTATATACAGCCTGGCATGACAGAAAGCATTTATTTCAGATGCTAATCTGTGAGATGCTAGCATCAGCTAGAAATCTAAGATTACTCCTGAACTATAGACTGAATCAAGCTACTCTGGGTCTGACCTTCAACCAAAAGAACCTGTATTGCTACTGAGAACTCTTCAGAATGCTTTCTTCATCCCAGCAGCACCACCTAGACTTTCCTTGGGTTCAGTCAACTGCTCAGCCATGACCTTATCTCATCCAATCTCTGCACCATCAAGGGACAAAAATGAACTCAAATCAAGTGAAAAGAGAGCTGTGGGTCCTCTGCAGATTGATAGCAAGTATGGTCATGTCATCAGACCAGTTCACCTCACGCATATTTGAAAAACAAGTGGAGAAAGATCGATCCTTGTTGGATTCTGCAATTCAAGATTGAAGATTCCCATTCTGCCCATTAGGTTCATCCACCTGAGAAGGATCAAAATCATTTGAGCACACTTGTGCATCATACTCATTTCTTTCTCAGCCAAGGCAGTAGTATCCCATGATCGATAAAGTCAAATGGTATACAGAAGTCCAAAAGGGACAGGATAATTTTTTAACTTCTTTCCATTCTCCAGAGAAGATCAGTGTCACTGTGGGAGTTTCTGTCCCATGTTCTGGCCATGGTAAAGAGCCAGGACATGGGACAGAATACTGGCTTCAGCTAGACAAGCTTATGGCTGTCCCTTGGTTGGCTTCTCTACACTCAGGGATGGGAGTTTTCATACTACATGTTGATTTGCTAGAATGGATGTACACAAAGTAGTTTCCTTCACTGTTAGTTCAATGATTGTATGCTCAAAAGTGTAAGGAAAGATTTGTTCCTTGAATGAATCATTGGCTGCTTTAACCAGTTTACCCATGGATCATGAGCATGTTTCAAAAGCTAAGGAAGTTCCAATGTTGGATTTGCACAAGTAATGGTGTGTGCAGTACTTCCTGAGAAGTGAATGTGCTCTCCGCTGGGAAGGTAGGTGGGCTGTTGGGTAAAGAGGAGCCCTTCTGTTTGAGTGGTATTCCTAAATGTAATGGGGGTTTTTGTTTGTTTGTTTTTGTTTTGGCAGTAGGATGACGGTGTTGCAAATGGCTTGTTGCAGACTGCAGGTGCTCTGAATGATGAACCTTTTGCCAACTTGGGTCACTCTTTTAGGCAATACTGTATTAGTTACCATCCATGGAAGCTAGTAAGGAGCATCTCTTTAATATAGCTTCTTTGATAACAGAGAGAGAGGAGCCCAACAGAAGAGAAAACTGTCAATGTTAAGACCTGTATATCCTGTCATGATACTACTGTTGTTCTTACCTTCTTTGGGAAGACAGATCCAGAGAGGAAGGGAAGAGAAATAGCACTTGCTATTAATTTATTGTTGAATTCAAGCTGTAAAGGGGCTTCTCCTGCTACTGGTGGAAAAGGCCACAATACTGGGGATAGGTGCAGTGTTCCTACCTGGTAAGAAAGCAAGTTCTTGGACAGCCTAATTTCATGGCAAAGGAAGGAGTCTCAGTGTTGCTTTCAACTTCTGGGAAAATACCCTCATTTCTTTTTACAAAATTTCAGCTGTGAAAATGTGGTTTGAAGATCATAACTGTCCATAAAAACAGGAAATTATGCTAGCTGACATTCAAACTGTAAGCTACATATGCTCTTGGAATCAGACTTTCTTCAAATCTGAACACACAAGTTGAGTGTAACTTCTACTATTCCTGATCAGAAACAAGAATTTCTTAATGCTTTGACCCAAGGGTACTCTTGTACCTTAACAGAAAGACTTATTTCACCAAATCACCATGCTCAAAGACACATGAATTTGTCCTGATGTGGACTTTATCTGACCATTACCTTAGAAGTGCTGTTTATACCATGCACCTTATTTTCATATATTTCATAGATTTCATAAACATTAGGGACTGGAAGGGACCTCATGAGATCGAGTCCAGCCCCCCTGCCGTAAGTAGGAATTTTGCTGGGGTCAAATGATCCCAGCAAGATAAACATCCAGAGGCCTTTTGAATAAGTCCAGAGTAGGTGCTTGCACCACCTGATCTTGAGTATCTGCCTCCCCCATTGACTTGAACTGGAGGTGCAGGTGCTTAGCTTTGTATGAACATACTGAGACTGAAATCTGTTTCCTTTTAAGTGAGCAAAAGAGCTCAAGAGAATGCGAAGTCCTTTACTTTATGCTGGGTCCAGTGGTATAATGATGTAGACAGGCACCCAGAGTGGTTGCCACACACAGGGGCAGTAGTGGTTTTTGGTTTCTGCCACTGATAGCATAATCATATGTGTGCAGTGACAGTCACTTTCCACTATTCCCTCCCTCCCCCCATCCAAGTCAGTGACTGAGGCATCTGCCCCAGTCAGCTTGCCCTAATTATGCTGTGGGCTGGATCCCAATGGGCAACTTCATATAAACTGCACATTTTATGCATTTCTTTCTCCTGTTCTTGTACAATTGAGGCATAACCACCATAGGTACTAAACACTTCTATGATTGAAGACAGAATTACCAGTGGGGAACATGAATCATATCTATCATCATTGGTTAATATATGAGACAAAAAATACAACCAGCTAAATCAAATGTCCTAACTTACAAAAATATAAAATCAATATTAAAATAGACACAGTCTAGGCAAAGTTCTTCTAAGAGAGTAGGATGGCAGCTTCTATTTTCAAATCCATAGTCTGTTTTTGCTTTGTTTTGTTTTTACTGTATCAGGAAACAGCTATTCTTTGTTTGATTTTTTTTCAAAATAGTAGAACATGGAAAGACACAAGCACCTTAATTTTGAATGGCTCTTTCGCTATGTGTGTATCATTTTTAACTTTCATCTTCTTGTTCTCATTGCAGTGACTGTCATGAACCTGATTTTTGTGGCTGAAAGGGAGACCTGTGGGACCAGACTCCTGGTCACCACTGCCCAGAAGCTACTGGGAGCTGTGTTACCTGTCAGCTCTGTGCTCATGGGGAACCCTGGCACAGTACCCAGCCTGTCTGACTCATGAAGGACTCACCTCCCCCCACCTCTGCCTGAACTGGAACCGATCAGAGGAAGGACTTACAAAGGGCAATGAAGATGCAGTGGGAGACGCTCCTAAACCTTTCCAGACAAGGGTGATAGGAGTAAGGCAACTCCCTTAGCCTCATTTACATCGAAGATGGGACAGGGTGGCAATTCCCCTAGTTTCATTTACATTGACGATGGGATGAGAAGGCACCTCCATTAGCATTCAGAGTGGAGACTAGAGATTCCAAGGCAAGGACTTCACTAAACTCTGGGACCAGAGAAGCAGGGGAGCACTGCATGATGGGGGATCTCTGCTCCAAATGCTAATCAACCCATGTCTGCACACATGCAACCCAGCATTTATCAGACCAATTCTAGTGATGACTCCTTTATTGGTACCCAAAACACCGAATCTGTCTGTTTGCATTGTGAGCCCCCTCAGAGTAATGCCACCCACAGCCAGGAATGATCAGCTCCTGTTGTCCAGCATAACAAAACAACTCTGGTGTACTCCCTTGAGCCACCAT
>NW_005841935.1:2806413-2836789 GCF_000455745.1 Alligator sinensis
CCTACAAAACCCCCTCCCCAAGTTCAAGTTTTTGTTCTGGTGCTTGGATCCAAATGCTTCAGCAGTTCCACTGGGACTTCACCTTCTCCTTTTCTGCCTGGAATACCTCCACTGATCGTGCTGGGAGCTCTGCCTGTCTCAAGCACTCTGGACCTGAAACTGAATAGCTTGTCTGCAAGCTCCAACAAACACCTGGAACGTCGACCAGTTCAAGCATCACACAGTGGTGAGACCCCAACTCTCTCTCTCTCTCTCTCTCTCTAAGCCCACTTTCTAAGCCTCAGACTTGATTAAATCTCTCTCCTTCTCTATTACTCCAGGCATAACTTTCTAAACCTGACTTGTTGCTCAGACTTGAGCTAGATTTCCCAAAATACCCAACTGAAGTTTTGTAATGCTGTAACTGCTTTGTTCATTTTTCCTTGTATGGCTATTACTATTAGTATCATCATAAGTTTCATACACCTGCTAATAAAATAACTTTTATGGTCAAGCTGGTTGCTATACTCTCTCTCCAAATCTCGTTTACTTTTTCTTCTCCTTGCTTCCCCCGCTCCAGCCTCCCCTTCGCTCTGCAGCAACACTTCTTTTACCTAAGCCAAAAATCTCTGTAAAGGCCAAAAATCCTGTAGGGTCTGCTCATCAAGGGAGTTACTATCTGGACAATTGGGACAAGAGATTGGGAAGTGCTGAGCCAGGGCATATGAGGGTGTCAGCCTGTAAATGCTGAGTAACCCTGCCCACTCAGACATGTTCTGTTAACCTGTGTGCATGTGTTTGACTGCATTTTATTGTTGCCCTTCTGAACTAAGTTCTGTGCTGAGTCCATGGTATATGAGGGTGTCAGCCTGTAAATGCTGATTGACCCAGCCAGCTCAGATGTGCTCTGTTCCTGTGTGTGTGTGTGTGTTCAATTGATTCGGTAGCTGGAGAAACCCAGCCCCACTGAAACTAAGCCCTGCAAGGTAGCTCCACTGAGGATGAGGACTTGCAGAAGGGAGAGATAGAGCTCCACATGGAAACACAAGTGATACAAGCAGTAAATTGATAGAATTGCAGAGACCCCAGAAATGTAACTCTAATAAATGAAAGCACCCCAAAGGGACGGGCAAATCTGGTAACAGTTGAGCTTGGGAGAACTCAGGTCATTAGACAGCATGGACAGGATTGGGCAGCTTGGCCTTGTGGTCAGGGCATTATATTCTGAGTCAGGAGCTTTAGATGCTGTGCCCAGTGCCACTGCTAACCTGCTACATGGCTGTTGAGTAAATTGCTTCACTACTGTTTCCCCTCATCCATTAACCAACTTGTCTATTTGAGTTGTAAGTGCTTAGAGGTTGGGAATATATCTTATTTTATGCACATATAGTGCCCATTGCAATGGGGCCCTGATATCATTTTGTGTCTCTGGATACTCCTGTAGTAACTAGGGTTCATCCACAATATATAATAGACCAAAAATATAGTAAAAACTATGTTAATTGGCCACCTAAGGGAGCAGCAAGAATCTGTCTCCTAAGGAGACATTGTAATTCAGTGGGGAATGTATTGGACTAGACACAGGAAACTTAGGATATATCTCAGTCTATGCCATTCCCATTCTGCATGGCATTTGCCACCCATTGCCTCTGTCCTTCTACTGTTGTAATCGGTATGTTGGTATTTGTGCACTTGCATAAAGTAAATTGAGTCCTATAGGGAGAAAATATTAAATACCAGAATTTCAAGGTTACCTATATTGGGGATTTTGTAAAGTGTTGTCATCAGATACATGTTATGTTACCTTATGAAGATTGCCCTTACTTCAGGTCTTACTTATAAGTTCAATCATCAAGATGCAAAGAAGGAAATGCTGTTCCTGAGCTTCAGGACTGTGGGATGGAATTTTGAGATGAGGTCTGAAGACCCCTCTCCATTGCTATCCTACCCCTCCATAGCTACTTCCTGACCCATTGCAGCATCTCAGTGGGACACATGGCCTATCCCACTGTGGCTGCCATCTTCCTGTAAGATGACTCTCTCTTCCACATGTTTGGATGTTTTTGATATTTGGTTTTGGTCATGGGAATCTGGAAACTTCATGAAAATCTGAAGCACACCTAATAGATTAGTCCTCTCTGGGGGCTTTAGATGAATTTAGGCACCTCCCCAGCCATAATCTGGACTGCAACAGAGTTTAGTCAGGGGTTAGGCACATAGATGGTCAGAGTGGATTGCTTCTGATTATGCCCAAAAGTGCAAGCATAGGTGCTCAGGGAGCTTTGTAGTCCAAAATGGAGGTGCCAAATAAATTTAGGCACGTAATGCATTTTGTGGCTACTTGAGCAGAATCACTCTGAATTGTTCTTAGGGATGTAGATATCTAAGTTCTGCCTAAATCTCATGTAGATATCTCTGAAACCATCCTGCATCAGAGTGGCTTTGAGCAAAGCCATGTGGGGAATCTGTGACAGAACCAGGGGTAGAAATCAAGTCTTCTGTTTCCTAGATGGGTGTCTATGCAACATCATCCTCAGCTAATATCATCCTCAGCTTTTAGTAAAGCTGATTTAGGTTTTGGTTTGTTTTTATATTAATTTCTGATTTTTTAAAACTATAGTTTCCATTGTTGTGCATTACTCTGAGCATATCAGCAAGCCGAGGATACTTTATAAATGGAATTATCTAGTGTGATTGTTGTTAATGTATTAAACTATAGTGAGCGGGTGGAACTGATTTAAAAGCTTCTTTTCATTTTAGTTTCATGAAACCTTTTACAAAATGCCTGCAAAGGGTTGGACCCTGCAACCTGCTTCCCACTGGGGCCTCTGCACAGATGCAGAGGACTTTTCTGTGCAGGATCAGAGCCAAAGATACTTTGCAAATAGAGATGCGAAACTTAGAAGAGATTAAAGGTGCCATTTCAGTTTAGCAGAGACAATTCCAAATGCTAGTTAAGAGTGAACCTCATATTATGTAAGTACTTTTTTGAGAAAGAGAAATTTTGAACTGGCTTGAAAGTCTACAACAGAAGTCTCAGAAATCAGCTCTGTGCACTCAAAGAACTTCACAGGGAAGGCATAGAGCGTGGGGATAAAATCCTCAGCCTCAATGGGTACTATTAATGTGTATTAGGCTTACTGGGCACTAAATTACTATGCAGTAAACCAGCCCTGGGAAGGCATCTACGCATGTAGCCTCTTGGGAGCAGATTTGTTGCTTATGAGAGTAGGCTGATCTAAGCCTCGTCCTGCCCTGCTCTGTACCCCTGCAGCTGCCAGGGGAAGCTGGAGACTGTGGCTGAAGCTGCCCAGATGCCAGAGGCACTCTTTAAGAGGCAGCCCTGCTCAGTGTTCCCATGACACGTGCTTTTCTGGCCCAGAGCAGTCTTCAGCTCTGACATAGCCCTCTACCACAGAGTCCACAGACCCTGTGCCCAGAGTGCAATGGCTGCTCCACACCCAGGACCCAGCAGCAACAGCCTATGCAGGCTTCTGTTTGCCACCGTGCTCACTGTTCTTCAATGTGCTTCACTGCCACAGTGACTGCCACCTGACCCAGGTCAGTTCAAACCTGTCTGCCTCCCCTGGCTGCATGGCCAGGCTCACTACCCCACCTGTAGCTTGCCTCCCCCAGGCTGCTGCCTGCCTACTGGGCCCTGGGCTGCCATCCTGGAATGCCAATGATGCCCACCTGGACACTGCCATGGGTGCCATCAATGAGCTCCTGGGACTCCAGGCCCACTACATGTGGGCCCTCCCTGCCAGCCAGGAGTGGTGGCTCCATGTTGTCCAGTGTACCCAGGATGATGAGCAGTGGGTGGACTCCTTCCAGATGCCCCAGGCCCCATTCCAGGAGCTACTTGGGCAGCTCTGCCTGCAGCTGGATCAGAAGCCAACCTGCGCTATGTCAGTCACCTCTTAGGGGTGGACAAGGCAACCTCCAGGAAGGCCATCCTGGAGGTATGCGGCACCCTCCAGGATGTGCTGGGCCACACTGTGCTTCAAGTCCATGAGCCCCCGGAGGTGGTGGTGGGATTCCTAGCCCTGGGCTTTCTGAAATACATTGGGGCCCTGGACAGACTCACATTCCCATCACCTGTCCACCCAGGGGGAATCCACCCATACAATAGCTGGCTTCTACTCCGTTGTGCTTCAGGCTGTGGTAGACCATAGGAGTATCTTCACAAAAAGTGCTGGCTAGGCTGGCAGCACCCACAATGCCCAGGTCTTCCAGAACTTTGCCCTGCCAGCCCTCCATCCTGCAACACAGACTCCATATAACCCTCCCTCCCCAACTACAAACCCCACCACCACCACCAATAAACCACCCTCTTCCCTGTGCAAACTACGTACAGTGTGCTGTACTGTGTGCTGTCCTGGGGGCGGGGGGAGGGGAGAGGGGAGAATTGTGGGGTGGAGGCACCTATGGCTCAGATCCCAGGGACAGGAACCCAGAACCATGGCCTCTGGGCACACCACTACAGATTTGGATGTCCCAGTGAGGCTTGCAGGCTGGGAGCTCACCCAGGGGTAAAGGCGACCGCAGTTCTGGCTGCGCTGCCAGCTCCCCCTCCTCCATCATGGAGCCAAAGCCAGCACGGCCTGTGTATGGTGATGGCCCTGCTGCAGGATGGTCCCCCTCAGGGGCTGCATGGAGCCTGGGGAAACAGTGGGGGATGGCCCAGGTGGGGGGCTGGCCACTGGGGGGCCCCAGTGCAAGGACACAGGGCCCTGGATATTGCAGGTAGCACTTCACCTCAGCCCAAGCCCATTGTGGGGGCTTGTGGCTGCCAGGGGCAGGCAGGGGCAGGGCCAGGGCCAGGGCCAGGGGCTGGGCAGTGGGTGGCACAAAGATGAGTGCCAGGACCAGAATGATGTCCAGCACCTGGCAGTCCTCCTTTGTGGCCTCCACTGCCTGGGCTACCACAGTAGCCTGCTGCTCCTGTGCCTCTGGAGAGAAACTGGAGCTCATCACAGTTGGTACCATGCCCATCCTGTCCTCACTGGGGCTTTGCACCCAGAGTTGCTGGGGCAGCCACTGGCCTGGGGTCCCAGAGCTGCTTGATGGGGTTGGGGACTGGGAGTATGCTGGGACCTGCGCCTGATGCCCTGAGGGGCCTTCCCCCAGATTGCTTGTCTCTGCCAAGCCATGGTGGAGGCTCTGGCAGGCTGCTGGTACTGAAAAACACTGTGCAGCTGTGTCCAGGGTCCCTGGGAGTGAGGATGCCACATAAAGGGCATGCCTGCTGGTAGCCCCAGACTGGCAGTTGTGGTTGGGGACATGGACCCACTGTGCCCGCAGGGCCCTGACCTTTATTTGGCACTAACAAACAGACTGCTGGTGCCCATGATCCTGCTTGCAGCCTTCCAGATCCTCATATATGTAGACATTGAAGTGCCCACCCCAGGCAAACTGGCTCTGCATCTTGGCATCACCCCACAGTGTGATGAGGTCAGCTGTCTCTTCCTGTGCTCAGCTGGGGCCCTGGGATGCTGTGTGGCATCAATGAGGACCAATGGGGGCTCTGCCATAGACTCCAGGTGCTGCACATGCCTGCAGCACAAGGACATGGGGTGTGGGAGGTAGCCAGGTGGTGAGGCAAGTCCTGGGGCCACCACCAGGTTCCACGGGCCTGCTGCAGCTGGCATGGAGCCACTGCTCCACAACACAATGCCAGCTGGGACAGGCAGCAGGTGGCCTAGGCCCCAGGGTTAAGCTAAGAGTTTAAAGCTCAGTCTGGGGCAGGCAAAGAGCCATCCCAGCCACAGGGCTGGAGAAACTCCCTGCCTTATAGCTCTGGGTGAAGCAGGAGGCTGGCCCCCTGGTAGTGTGGCTGACTGGGACCAAATTTGTTCTTGGTCAGTGTCTACATGTGCATTACTGTGCAGTACCTACTGTGCAGTTAGTTTACTACCTGTATTTGCAGGTAGTAAAGTGACTGTGCAGTAGACTAATTTAATGTACAATAACTACCTGCACATGTAGATGGTGATGCATTACTGTGCAGTAAATTAATCTACTGCACAGTAAATTGTCTCATTTAGACATGCTCAATGTGTAGTAGCTGCCATGTCACTGCCTAGAAAGCAAGCTGTATAAGGCAAGCTTGAAGGCACAATGTGGGTTTCACCTGGAGAAAAGGAGATCAGGGAGCATGTGTGGAGAGAAACAGAAGTGATAGAAATCTTCAAATATTGGAATGGCTGCCATGAAGAAAGTGGAGGAATGTGGTTCTTCCCTGCCACAGGGAAGCCCAGGACATGATGAAATAGGTTTGAACTGCAGCAGAGCAAATATAGACCAATTCTATAGACTTTTTAACTGTAAGAACCATGGTACAATGGAAGAGGTTGCCCAGAGCAGTTGTGGAACAGAGTCTAGCTAAGCATTTGTTTGGGAACAGCACATGCTGTCTCTGTGCAGAGGGTTGGACTTACATGGCACTTGAAGTCCAGTCCCTTCCAACCCTAGGGTTCTACAGCTACTCCTCATTTAACATCATAGTTACGTTCTTGAAAAATACGACTTTAAGTGAAATGATGTTAAGCGAATCCAATTACGTCACAGTAGTTACCTGCTAGCAGGCAGCGGCCAAACAACGTTAAAATAACATTGCGTGACTTTAAACAAGTATATTCTGTAATAGTTCAGCAACGCAATAACGAAACAATGTTAACCAGGACAACGTTAAGTGAAGAGTACCTGTATTTCTAATCAGCCAGCTGGAGCATGAGAAGGAAGGACTAGCTATGGCCCACAGCATTTCTTTTACAGGAGCTTTTTACTCTGGTTGGTTCATGGTACTGCCCACACCTGCAAAGTACCCACTCCACCCTTTGCATCCTAGTGCAGAAATCAGTTCTGTGGCCTTTGGAAGGGTGCTTTTCAAGGAACAATTATCACTTCAGAGATGTGAATCTGACACAGCCTTCCTCTACATGTGTGACCTTTTGTTCCTCTCTCATACTGCACATCCCTGTTTTGTCACTCTCTTCCTTCTCCTCTCCTCTCAGCTCCTTGCCACTCTTTCTAAACTAATTAAATTCAAACAGTCCTTTCAGTGGTGCTACAGTAAGTGCATACAAAATGAAATATCTCCCTCAAGGAGCAAGCCATTATCAGTACCAGTTCCTGCATAATAAAACTCTTGAAGCTTAAGACAGAGAAAGTTTTAATTAATAAGCAGAAAAATCAAATAGTTATCATAGTTCTGACAGTCAATTATTATACTGTTCACTACTCCTCTGGGCAGTGAGGTCCTCCAGGCTACAATATGGCGTTTGACCTCATTGAATGGTCCATGGGTCATGGAAGGCTATGGAGAGCTGTCTACTGCCCCTGGCAAAAGCTGTATCTACAAGGAATGCAATGGTAAATATGTAGCAGACAGCAATCTTCACAAGTGATTCCCTAAAGTGTTGGGTAGTGACATCTTTATCACATTAAATGATCTGTGTTAAATCACAAGTTTAGGAATTCTTTGTCAATTTGGACATAGGTTACTAATAAAATTAATGCACTAGTTCTGTTATTTAATCTTTGAGACTGAGACCCTTGGAAGTGAATCTCTATTCTCAGTGAAAAATAAATGGTCTCCTGAGAAAATGATAAATGTAAGGTAGAAAGGTTGCTTCACAGTTGATTGAGGGTTATTTGTGCTTTCCCTTCCTGCCTGCAGTGCAATTTCAAGTTGTAGAGTTCAAGTGCAGCTTAACACTGTTTTGGAAGCTAAAAATTGGGAATATTTTCTTTTCCTCTCAAGAGCCTTCCCTTTTGGTCCAGCTAGTTCACACTCCAAAGAAACAAAAAACAAAATTCCAATGGTATATTTTCTAGCAGTTATCCACCTGTGTGATATAAATATTGTTTCTGGTACTGCGGCATTGTTCTTTCAGGTAAAAAGACTGAGGATTTCCTGCTCATGCCAGCTGCAAGAGAGTCACAGTCAACTCCCAGGAGTGACCCCTACAGCATATTTTATGATAGGTACAATATTAAGCTACATGGTAACTGACATCATACACATTAGCAAGTTAGACAAGCATTCAAATGTAAACCTTTCTTTCTCAGGTCTCTGATTATAGGAAGCTAGGCACAGCAAGTTAAGCACAAGATATGGGAGGGGCTGAGAGAAATTCTCGGGTGTAGCAGACACCCCTGGTGCTGCCCCTTTTCTGAGCTGGACTATCCCAGCTCACAAGCCCAGAATGCACACTACCCATAGCATCCACTTGGGCCAGGCCCAGGGCTGCACTGTGCTGCCAATGGTGCCTGCTTGGGCCAGTGCCCCGCGCTGGCCCACATGCATGCTGCCAGTGCTGGGTCAGGCATATGGACAAGGGAAGAGGGTGCATGGATCTGATCAAGCCCATGTACTGGCCCCACATCACTCATTCGACCTACAGGGTAGTGCTTCCATAGTTCTGACACATTCATATACAGTTAGGAGGCACTTTCTCTGCAAAGACAGTGAGAGCTTTTATCATGTGGAAAAACAGATTTTTTGGCAGTTATTTTAAAAAAGGAAGAATCCAATCTAGATGCATTTACCTGGTCATAGCTATAGGAAGCTGAGTTTGCACTGGTCACTGGGAAAAGATAGCAGGTAGAATGGAAAAGCTGAGAAAAAAGATTGCTGGCTGGTCTTTATCAGTTTTATAGAAGAGCTCAGTAAGGTACATGGAGTGCTTGAAGTATATTGGTGCAGTCTTGTCACTAGTTAAGTTGATAACAGAACTTAGATTCATTTCAGTGGGGCTTGGAGATAGCCCTTGAAGACTTATGGCTTGTCTTCATTGCAGCAGCTTAGTTAAATTATTCAACTTGAGTTATACCACTTGGTTCCACCTTGAGTAAAAATGATCATATAGAGAGTGTGGACACAACAGATATATTGTGGTGCGTGCTGACTTTTCTCCATAGTGAAAGGGGTGATAATATATGATGCCCATGACTCTCAGTCTAGATACAGAATGTCTTTCTTTTGTAGGGTAAAGTTACCTTGCAATAAAAATGTAGTAACTTTATCCAGGGTGATTTGCTGCAGTGTAAGTGTCATGTCCACTCCCGTAGTCATTTTCATTCTGGGTTAGCACTTTGTGCAAACTGGTTCCCTTCCAGCTAGAAGCAAGGCCCTGGAACAGCACCTACTTTGGGCAGAAACTTGGGAGAGCAGCTTGTCTCAACTTCTTACTACAAAGTAAATTTGCTACAGAGTACTATCTGAGGTATATTACTCTGTAGTAATGGTCTCATATGTCCATGCCCTAAGAAACACCTGCTGTGTAGAGAGGCTGGAATAACAGAGATTGGATTTGTATTAAAAGAATTGTGCTAATCTGAGCTCTAGCCTGTTGCTGTATCCTCTGTCTGAGGTTTGGCAGCACTGGAGTGTCAACCCTGATGAACCAGCAAACTCAAGATTAAAGACCCATTTACCTCAAGCTAAAAAGCTTTATGAATTAGGGGCAACAGTCAAGCAAAGACTGCAGTTAAGACATGCCTAGAGAGCAGAGGTTATTAGAAGGAAGGCCTGGAGCTAATGTAAAATATTTTTTTTTGTTTGTGACATAATACTAGTGTCTGTGACATACTGGATGCATCTACATGTTCATTAATGCGCCATAATTACTGCACATTTAGTTTAGTACTTTCTTAATAAAGGACTAACTGAATGTGCAGTAACTACATTTACTGTGCAGTAGCACCAGTGTACTTTTTTTTGTAATGCTTACTGTGCAGTAGCCTACTAAAAATGCACAGTAGGTTATTAGCACAGTTTTTGACCAGCACACTACTGCACAGTGTTATTAGACTACTGCACAGTAGGCATATTGTGTAGACATGCCCACTCAGTAATACCAGCTGTGCAAAAAAGCAAAACTGTTTGTGTAATGTGAATGCTAAGTTTATGGTCCACTTTTACATAATTTGGGCCTGGAAGTGCAACTGTAATAGTACCCTTGTCCAAACAGACACCCATTTGTTTGGAGCAGCCTCAACTATTTTATTCAATATGCCTTACAGTCAGCCAGGTATGGACAGAGGCAAGTCCCTGTTCCTACATACGAGTCTCTACAACACATTGCCATTTGTCTCTACAGCACTACGTGGCCAGACTCTTTCAATCCCCAAACCAGTGCATCAGCCTTCCAGGGCCTCTAGATGCCAAAATATGTTCCTGCAGGGTTCTGGAATGATTCTGGTGACCTTTGCTTCTTGATAACCCCTCCAGGGCAATGTGACAGTAAGGCAAGCAGCACAAACTCAGAAAAGGAGTTTCTTAACCACAGTCAAATTTACTCTTGAGAAAACATGAGAGACTTATGCATTTTACAATTTAAAAAAACAGGTCCAAGATGGTCTCTGTGTTTTCTGATCTTATCTCTTCTATAAGTTCTCTCTCTCTCTCTCTCTCTCTCTCTCTCACACTCACACTCACACTCACACACACAGGTGTTTAATTTAATCATGGAGTTTGGGCCGGGCCGGTTCCATGGCGGCAGGACCTGGCCCAATGTGAAACACAGTTCCTGAGAGTGCCACTGAGCCCCAGCTGACAGCCTGAGCAGCCCGGAGCTGCACGAAGGTGCAAGGCCCTGTGCCGAGTCATGCCAGGCCCATGCAATATGGCACAGGCAGTGCTGGGTACCCTGAGGCCAGGGCCATGCCATGATGCCCTGTGCTGTGCCTGGAGGACCCCGAGCACCACAATGGCCACTACTGCTGCAGGGGGGGAGGGTCTGTGTGTCATATAGAGGGTCTGAATGCTCTATAGGGGTGCATGTGGGTCCAGTGGGGGGGGATGTGGGCCTTGTGGGGCACATGTGGGCCTTATGGGGGGGCATGTATGCTGTGCGGGGGGGAAATGTGTCCTGTGAGGGGCATGTGCCCTGTGGGGGGAGCTGTGGCCCTGTAAGGGGGGATGTGGCCCTTTGGGGGGGCTGTGGCCCTATAGGGGGGTTGTGGCCCTATGAGGGGAAGCTGTTGCCTTTTGAGGGGAGCTGTGGCCCTGTGTGGGCGGAGACTATGGCTCTGCGTGGGGAGCTGTGGGCCCTGCGGGAGGGGTATTCTATATGCTGGGTGGGGGCTGCGCCCTTTGGGGGGGTGGGGGACCCACCCCTCCTGAGCACCCTCCCACACAGTCCCCCCACCCACAGTCCTCCCACAATCCACCCACAACACCCACATCCCCAAGCCACTTCCACAAACCCCTCACCTACATACCCAGCCACAAACCCCAAACCCCCACACAAGCCCCATACTCCCCCAAATCTCACCCCTACAAACCCTACACCGGGGTAAGCAATGTTTTTTGCAAAGGAGCCTGTCCAGGGCCAGCACTGACGACCCAGCTGGGTGCCCTCATTTTGTTTTAAAGCTGTTTCAAAGCCTTTCATTTCATTTCGATTTCACTGTTTTGAGCTTGAAATGAATCAAAACAGCTTTGAAACAAAACACCTGTCAAAATTTCACACATCCCTAGTGTCCAGGGTCTTCTGGAGGACATGGCCTTCAGGGAAGCCTTCCAGGAGTTTTGACTGACCTGGCAGGAGCAACAGGCAGCTTTCCCCTTCGCTCAGATATGGTGGGATGTGGGGCATGGGGCCACCTGGAGCACGCATTCCTCCACCACTTCTGAGGGCTCCAGTACAACTGGCAGCTCCTCAGCCTGTGGGGCTTCTCCTGACAGGACCTGGGAGGGCTGCCAGAGTTCTACCAGAACCTCCTCTGGGCCTGGAGGCTAGTCTCCACCTCCAGATCCCCTGTGACACTTGTGCAGGGTGCCAACCTGCTCATCGAGCCCTTCCTCGGGAACCCCCAGCTGGAGGTGCCGACGGCAGAGGTGCCTTGTTTGCAACAGAGGCTGGCCCTGGGTGGTGTCACCCATATCGGAGACCTCCTGGACTATGATAGGTGGGCATGGGTAGACCCTGCTGTGCTGGCCCAGTGCATGGGTTTACCCATGGCACATGCGACCTGCCGCCTAGTCCAGGAAGTGAAATCTGCCTTACCTCCCAATGCCCTTAGCTTTGTCAACCAAGTCCTGCATGATGGCAGTCCCCGCCCATGTCCTCCAGCCCGCTGAAGTTTTTCATGGGGCTGGTGCCTTGCCAAACCTTATAGTGCTTCCCTCTCCACCACCTGAGCCAGCTGGAGGACACCAAACTAGTCCACTTCTCCACCATTGATCATCGCCACCTCTACACGCTTGTGAACTGCACGATCCACTGTGCTGCTCTTGTGTCCTGCCCAGACATCAAGTGGCAGGACCTGCTCAGCAAGAGCAAAGCTTGGGTGCCCGAGTGACTGAGCCTGTACTCCACCCTCATTGCACGAGCCACTGGGGACCTCAGCTAGTAGCTCCTCAGTAATTGCCATGGGTGTGTATGTGGTGAGCTTTATCGACACCCCGATCTCCTGCCCCTTTTGTGGGCAGAGGGAGACCTTGGTGCATATGATGCTCGAGTGCACCAGGCTGCATCCCCTCCACCTCCAGAATCTCCTTCTGAGGTTCCAGATTAATTTTCCACCCCATCTTTTTATTTTTGGACAACCCATCTGGAACCCCACCAAGTCCCAGGACCTCCTGGTCAATCTCCTCCTGGCCCTGGCCACATGGGCCCTGTACATGACCAGAAGGGAGCCTCTGGCCTGGAAAGTGCCTGGAGACTGTGGGGCCGCATTCCTCTCACTGGTCCGAACAAGTTTCTGGGTGGAGCACCACTGGGCGGTGACTACTGGCTCCTTAGACATCTTTGAGGACCAGTGGGTGGGGCCCAGAGGGCTCTAGTTGGTGTCCCCCTCAGGAGCACTCATCTCCACATTTTGACCCTTTGACCCTCACATCAGTCCTGTTCTGTTTTTTCCTTTGTTGTCCCCAGAATTTTGTTGTGTCATTCATCCATTGGCCCCATATAGTAGGGGCTACTAGTTAGCTGGGTGGGCCTTAGTGCCCACGGTAATTGGATGACACAAACAGACAGGAACCTCTCAGGCCTAGTCAGTTGGTATCTGAGGACACTAGCCCCTTGTGCCAGCTGGCAGTGGTGGCTGCTTCCTGGCTGTGACCTGCTGCCACCTGCAACAGCATCCACCCCCTTGGACCTGCCAGACCCAGACAGGGACTGCACAGCTGCCTGGGCTGTGGTACAGGCACTGTACCAGAACCACCTGCACCTCTGGGCCAGCTGCCAGTGGGCCATGGCTGCACAGTTGGCCTTCAGGTGGCACTGCTATCATGTCTTCTGGTGTCCCCTCTCTGCCATCTGGGCAGCTATTGCCCAGAAAATTTACTTCTTGTAGTGGTCCACTTCAAGCTGTCAAAGCATGTCCTCCTAGCTGCAAATAGCCAGGAGGTCAGCCACCTCATCTGCCCTCCATCTAGGTCCCTGGTGCTGGCCCTAGGTGGGCTTCTCTCCCCAGGTATTGCCACTTGCCTCACCAACCGGGGTCCTGGTGTTTCCTGCTTAAAAATTGCAAATTCTCTAATAAAAAACCAAATCCTCTCATTAAAATATCTAAAATGCATGCTCTTCCATGATTAACATGAAACCCCACTATATAGAGAGAGATCAGTCAGCAATCTTTTATTGATATATTTACAAATGTAAAGCAATTTGGAAGCATACCAGTGCCACGATCATCATAATAAAAAATAATTCTGAATATCTATACACTCTGACGTTTGCTCTTGTTTTTTTTATCATAGAAAAATAAGAGCTGACCCTACCCGCTTCGCTCACCAGGATGTGAGGCACTGAGCAGCACTGATATGCCAGTGTCCTGCCCATGCCCTTGCCCCTCATTCCCAATCCACAGCCCTGCCAGTGCCCCTCACTCCTGACTTGCAGCCCCTGCCTGCACCCCACTAGCTCCGTCTTGGTAGCAGGTCCATCCCAGCATCAGGACATGAGTCCAGCAGCAGCTGTCCCACTGGCTGCTTTGTGGCTCTCAGCAGAGCCAGCCCTTACTATTCTGCTCCCTGCACCTGTGCCCAGGCCCCAGCAATCCCCATGCTGTTCCTGGGAAGCCCTCAACTGGGGATGAGAAACTGGGCTAGGCAAGCCCCTTTCCTTCCAAGCTGGCCTCCCCCTGCACAGGCTGCTCTAGGGGAGCAGGGAGGCCCTAAGCCCAGATCTGGCAGTCCCTCCTACTCAGAACTCCCACCCCCAACTCCTACCTCTCTCTCTCTCACACACACACACACACACACACCCCTCTGCTGCCACCTCCACCTCTCACTCTAGCCCATCACACCCCTCAAGTGGTTCCTGGGACCAGGACCCCCACAGGCTGGGGCCTCATGTCCCAGCACCAGTGTGGGCATGGGGCAGGGCTGCAGTGGGACAGTTGCCCCTGCAGTATGTCCTGTCCCATCTGGCAGCTGGACATGCAGGGTGTGAGATGTGTGGGGGGATGTGGGGTTTGGAAGGAAGAAGGGGTGTTAGGGGTGGGTGTGGGGTTTGTGGGAGGCTGGGGTGGGGTTTGTGAGTATCTATAGGGTTTGTGGGGGTGAGGTTTGTGGGGGTAGTGTGGGGCTTGTGTGGGGGCTTGGGTGGTGTGGAGTTTGTGTGTGGGGGATATTGGCAGGTGGGTGTGTGGGTGGGGGGTTTGTGGTGGTAGATTGTGGGGGATTTTGCCTCCATGTGCCCTGTGCACTGTTGGGCCGGTCCAGCTCCATACAGGCAAGACCCAGCCTGACCTGGGGGGCGTCCGGCTTTTGCCTGCGGTGCTAAGGGCTCCAGTGACAGCAGGAGCTGGCTTGGTTCTGTCTGAGGGCATGTGGGCCCAGCCAGGTCTGCCCCATGTGCAACCACCAGTCTGAGGTGTCCCCGTGCCACCAGGGATCCCTGTCAGGAGAGGCCATCAATACCCAGATGGCTGCTGCTGCTGCTGCTGCAGGGGGGCTGTGGGCCATGCAGGGGGGTGGGCGGAGGACCCACCCATCCTGAGCAGTTTCCCCCACCCTCACAGTCCCCTTCCCCCCACACAGCCCCCACCACCACACAGGCCCCATGTCCCTACTTACCTGGGACAGAGCCGGGTCCGATCCACCACTGCAGCCTTGCCCCACTCTTATTTGCCCCAGCATGCTAAGGCAGCATGCTGGAACAGTGGATTATGGGGCAGCCATAGGGATGTTCTGGCCACATGCTACAACATCTGTCTGGAGGATCCAGCCTCTGGTTGCTTTGGGAGCAGGCCCTGCGCCGCTTTTTTCCGGCGTTTATTTTTTTTGATACTGGGATTTCCCAGTATCAAATTTAGAGCCTGCACTGCAGATATGCAGCACAGGGAATATTTTTTTGTTCTTAGTGTGCCTCTTGCAGCATCTCAAACTGCTTTGAGGCACCACAGCAGGCATGTATGCACTCATCTGGACGCACCCATTGTGGTCTTGATTAACCTGGGGTCCAGTCACAGATGCCCTGTCATTTCATCATTAGAAAATACAGCCAAAACACTAACGGGAAGGGGAGAGTTCAGAATGATTGCAGTTGTTAAGTATTTTAGCTAAATTACATAACAAGGAATAACGGCCACAAGTTGTTGGAGAGTAGGTTTAGATTAGACATCCGTAAGAACTACTTCACAGTCAGGGCGGCTAGGATCTGGAACCAACTTCCAAGGGAAGTGGTGCTGGTTCCTACCCTGGGGGTCTTTAAGAAGAGGCTTGATGCCTACCTGGCTGGGGTCATTTGAGCCCAGTTTTCCTCCTGCCCAGGCAGGGGGTCGGGCTTGAAGATCTACAAGGTCCCTTCCGACCCTACTTCTATGATTCTATGATACATTGATCACACTGCAAGGGGTTTTCAAACCTATCCAATGGATTTGGATGTGTCTGGGCATCTAGGCAATGTCTTGGGTGACCAAAGATCTGGTCTTCTATGTTGTTGCAAGGAGTGCTACTGCCATCAGGAGCCAAGCAATACTTTCTTCCATCAATCATTTGTACTCATACAGGTACTGTTGTTGATGTTAATTGCATTATTTGTGTGGTAAAGGTTGCTCAGGTGACTGGTAATTGCAAATAGGGCCCCAGGCTGACATATCAATCAATGGCTCTGCATTCTGATCTGGCAGAGACATCAGATGAGGAACTGTTTCAAGAGCACTGGATTATTCATAATATTGGCAACCTAAATTCATTCAGGATCCTAAGAAGCTCAGCTGTTTTCTCCCTTTTGGGACTGCATCTGATGTTTTCCAGCTTCCTAGTCCTCTCTGTAATCCTCCCAAAAATGTAGCCTCCCTCCTCAGCAGCAATTAATCCATTCTGAAGCTTTAGAATCCCATTTCTGGTTGCAATTTGTGAGTTTGTGAGAGAGCTGAGTGGGAAACGCATCTTTGTAAACTTTGAGCTTGAGCTACATTTTGTATTTTATAGTCCTACTTTTTGATTCCTACTTTTAATGCAACTAATACAGATCCCTTCTGTGACACTGCATGGTGCACGGGGACATCATGTGCTCTTTTACCACATAGCAAATAAATCTCCTTAAATTAAAAAAATGTTCAAGGTAAAAAATTATATCAGTAATATTTTAAAATATATATACTATACAGTACTAGATAGTTCCAGGCACATTTTTGTACGCTCACACCTCAAAAAGGGTTTTGTTTTAAAAAGATTTAATTTAGAATGTGACTAGGTCACTTTTTATACATTTCTGTGGCCTTAACATTTTTTAAGTTGCTTCCATGTTTGTTTCTTCTCTATTTTGTAATTAGTTCAGTATTACAGGGCAACATGAATTATCTGAACACAAAAAGGAGACACAAAAGTTCTTTCAGATACTTATGACTCAGATAAACAGCAGCCTGAAGGGTCTATGAACTCTTCAGGAGCTTATGTAGTCTTGAAAATTCTCAATGAGCAGATGAGAAAATTATGTTTTTTCTGCAGACCAAGCCTTTTGGTTAACCAGCATTTGGATAATCAAGGTTTTAGTACACAGTTATTGCAATTGTTGAGCTATATTTTTATCTCATCCCATACAGCCCATTCTCATGCAGTATTTAACACAGGAATCTTCCATAATATTTAGAAGGTAAATGTGTTTCATATTTAATTTAAAAAAATGAAATGGGTGTTTCTCAGCCTCCCACTAAAATCAGCCCTACAATTGAAAAGTGAGATCATCTTTTACTCCGGGAGGCTGACATTCCAGAACATTAAACAAGTTTCCACCTTGCTTTAGTGTTAGTTTAGCAAGCAGAAGAAAAGCTTTATAAAGTAGTAACGGTTTGCTGAAGTGCACAAAATGTTCTTCAAAGTCTTATGCTAGGTGGCTTCCTGAACAGTTTTCACTACTCACACTCTCGGCCAAATTTTTCAAAACCCAAGAGCAGTTATCATCAGGAAGATCTGTTGAGTGCTGATCACTATTGAAATTTTCCCTAATTTTGCTGTTCAAGTTGCTCTAACTTCCATACTATGGCTTTCATATGAATTGCTCCAACTTCCTTGTTTCTAAAAGCTTCTGTATACGGTTTGGTTTGCTTGTTGACCTGACTAGAATATCCGGCCATCATATCTTCCATTTTCTTTCTTCTTTAGGTTCTCTCCTGTCTACTTCCTGCTTCAGAAGCACTTTTTAAAGGACAAGTTTTCCCTAAGGAGGTTGGCACCTTATGGCTGCACTCAACAGTGCTTTGTGGGCTGCTAGACTGTGGTCTAGGTTGCATTTACATGGCAAAGTCAGGAGATGATTAATGTTCTCAGTTTAGGTTTTTAAATATAAACCAATGTAGAGAGCAGCTCAGCTACCTCTGATATACCATTGTGGCAATTCTGTGTAATGCTCATCTGACAGCAAACAGATAAGGAGGGCAGACAAATTGCAAGGAAAATGCTACATCCTTCCACCCATCCTGTTGCAGCATTCAAACTGATCTGAGCAGGACTTTGGGTAACTACTAATGTTTGATCATAGTTATGAAGCATAAGGTAAATGGGAATACACCACTTGATTAAGCTTTGAGTGAAAATAAAATTTCAAAAGGTCCCAGAATATGGGTTCCTTCATGCTTCTAGATGATATGCTCTGTAAAGCAGCATGCTGTAGTGAATCGGGCACTGGATTGAATGTAAGATCTAGCTGAGCCACTGACTACCCAAGTGACCTTGGGCAAGTTGCTTCATCTTATGTCCCTCTTCCCTAACTCCTTTTGTCTGTCCTGTGTATGTGGACTGCCAGCACTTCAAAGCAAGGATTATCTCTTGCTGTGACTTCATAAAAGGTCTTATGCAGTGAAGCACTGCTTGTATTTGAGACCTGTGTGCTATCACACTGCAGCTGTACAAGAGCTAGAAAATGTGGTGGTGGTGGTGGTGATTATTACTATTAACGTTTGTTTCTTCAGAAATGTTACAAAAAGTTCTTTGTCTGCTCATAGGTTGGGGTAGTACCACACTTGGCTATGACTGACTGCTGCCTCTTCAAGTTTCCTCCTGTTTTTACTTCCTCATCAGCAGCTGGCAGATCAGACAGGCTGTGCACATGTAGAGTATTTCTGGGTGAAATTTCAGGCTTTATTTCCAATTTATGTCTGACATTTTGGCTCAATCACCTCTGTCTAATACTCAGCCAGGTCCCAGGGCTGCACCCTCATGGAACAATGGTCCTTTCAGTTCCACTTTTTCTCTAGAGGCACCAGTAGTAGTTGGTGCCCTGAACATTTCAAGGATGGAACAAGGCAGGGTCTCCTGTACCTGTTTTCCAGGCAGGGAGCTTGGCTAGCTCTCTAAGCAGGGTGCAGCTTACCCCTCACCTTGCCTGACCCTCCTTGACTTTCCCTGCGAAGGAAAGGAAGCAGGCAGTATTAGGTATCAGCTGGTTCTGGAACAAGCTGACCCTTTTCCATCACTGAGAGGCTTAGACCATGCCTGCGTCCCTTCTACATGCACCAGCTGTAACTGAATATAGTCCTCTGCCACCTCCTTCCCTATGGTATATGGGTTGAAGCCACTAGATGCAGTGCAGAAACTACCAATGCAAGCAGGTAAAGTAAGGGTCTTCAGGGCCGTGTCATTTTTCCCTAATGCCAACCAGCCCAAGGACCTCCCAGATATGCCAGAGTAAGGCTTCCAGAAGAAGCATTGGCCCCCTCAGCTGCTGGTACCTTCCTTGAGTGGCACAGCAGGAGTCCACATAGGGTAATTGAGACCAATAAGCCCATCTTTTTGAGGAAGCACACCCTTCTGGGATTGGGATGCCACATGGGAGATAACCCTCCTTGTCCAGTCCCCCTGTTCATCTTCACAAAGTTCAATATGATAGATTGGTGTAGGAAAAAACAGGTAATGGGTGAGATTTTTTTTTTTGCCCTGGGGAAGTTTTTCTACAGAAGGGAAACTTTTCCACGTCAGAATTAAGTATCAAATAATAAAATTAGAGATGAACTAATATATTGGTCCATATCAGATCGGCACTGATAAAGGAAAATTGACGTTATTGACAATTGGCTTTTTTGGCCAGGGTAGCCAGTAATTTCATGGATAAATGCCATGTGCATGCATGCAGCCACAGCATGCAAATGGCCAGGAATGCAGCCTGGCAGCTTGGAGATCAGCATCTGGCTGATAAGTCTGTGGGGGGGAAGGGGCATGGGGGAAGGAAGGGGAATGGGTGGGGCAGAGCGAGGTTCCCATGGTGAGGGAGGGAGTGGGGCTGGGGCAAGGGCAGGAGCAGAGATGGGGGAAGGCTCCTACCTCTATGCACACCCCCAGGGGAGGCATGGGGGGAATATGCCCCCCTATTTGTGCATGGGGCAAGGGCAGGCTACCTGCTGTGGGCTCAGGCCCAGGAGCTGCGCTGACCTCTCCCTGGTGCGGGGGGCTGGGCCAGGGCTGCACTCAGAGCCAGTGGGAGCAGCTCTGGGAGGGGAGACTGTGGGGGAGCTATTGGAAACTTTGGGGTGGCTGTAGCCCACCCTGTAGCTCCCCTCCCAGCACTACCACCTGCCCTGCACCCCCGACTGCAGCCCCAGCCCGGCCCTGCTGCTGGGAAGAAGCCAATGCAGCCCCTGGCCCCAAGCCCACAGAGGACAGTCCACCCTCACCCAACGCACAAATCCAGGGGGCATGTGCCCCCCATGCCTTTCCTGGGGGTATGCACAGTGGCTGGGACCCAACCCCCACCCGTGCACCCCCCAGATGAGCTGCCTGTGGCTCTGTTCTGTGCCCTGCCCCAGCTGGGCAGCACCTCTACCTCAGCTCCTGCCCCTGCCCCTGCCCCTGCCCCTGCCCCACTCCCTCCTTCATCATGGGGGCCTCGATTTGCCCCCACCATGCCCCTTTCCTCCCCCATACCCGTTCCCCCCACAGACTTACCAGCTGGATGCTGCTGTTCAAGCTGCCGGGCTGTATGTTGGCTATCAGGTTGGTATCGGCTGATAGGGCTGGTTAATAATCAGCCATCAGTATCAGCCAAAACATTCTTTAACAGTGCACCCCTAAATAAAATACATATATTAAAAGCAAATGAACAACTGACAGACACACACCCAGAGGACAGACTCATGTGGGCAGAGCAGCAAACACTGCATAGTTGTGATAAAAAAATGGATGCAGCTAAAAAATCCTGCCACACCTGAGAGACAGGGAAAGAATCAGGTGGTTATTTCTGGATGCTACTGCCACATATCCATACTCAACTATTGAGCTGTTCCTCCCAGTTGCTAGGGTGCATCACCATGACCCGATATCCAGGATATTTATTTCTATTGTTGCAGGTTACTGTGGCTCTACCCCTCCACTAGCAATTTCCTCAGCAGCTGCTTGTGCAGCAACGAGAGAGACAGCAGTCCAGATATGAAAGAAGTGGGCAGTAAAGGACATCTTTGTCTATGTTTCTTTCTTTCCTTTGGTTCCCTGGCCTCTCTTTTATAAAGCCAGAATGTACTTCAATGTGTATTGATCCAAATTCAACCTAAAAGGAAACCTACCTTTATGTTTTCCCTGATAAGTTTTTTTCTAATTGGGGCTCTACAAGAGAGAGAAAGTTGGGGGAGGAGAAACCCTTCACAGGATTATAAGGTTTCTGAAGTATCTTGGATTCATGATAAACACACATAAGTGATACATATCTTGCCAGGACCCAGACTTCGGGTGAATTTCATGAGGTACAAAAATCTGATCTTGAGACAATGCAAACAGAAAAGGAAAATGTCTTTTGAAGAATTAAGTGGTATCACAGAACAAACATCTCATTGGGCCCTCTGTGGAATGTGGACGTTATGAGCTGGCGTGCCTCTGTGAAACAAGGTTCATATGGACTCATTCAGTGAGTCTTATTCTTCCCTCTTCATCTCACCTTATTATGCCTCATGCTGACCGCAAAGAATACAGTTTTTGCAAAGATTAACCAAATAGTGAGTGAGAAAAAAGCCATCCTTATAGTAAATGCCAGGTGGGGACTTGTTCATATCCTAGGTCAATCCAGGGACTTATGTATCAGAAAGAGAAGGAAAATAGCATCCACCAACTAAAGCTTGATGATTCACTAAGTACTGAGTATTTTTCCTTCCATGAATAATAGATGTGTTATGTGTCTGATGGAATTATAAATCAGGTAAAAGCATACAGTCTGCCCTAGTCCAAAAGAAGATCAGCTTCCCTTGTCCTGACCTGGCAGAATTTCTAGTCTCTGTGTGTACTACCCATCACAGGGGAGATGAGCACTAACCCTTACATAGCAGAAATTACGTTAAGCAGATAAGAGCTTGCACTCATAAATACCTACAGTCATGGTAAGCCATTTTTGTGTGTTAGTGAATTTGTACCTGAAAAGCATAATAAAGTCCCCTATGCCCTTTCCATGTGTCAGGACCTGAAATGTGAGGTAGCACCATAAATGACTCCTTGCAAAGCTGGATAGTTTCCTGCTGCTTAGCTTCTGCCCTTTTTCACCATTCCCCAGGACAATACAGAAAAGTAACAATCATACTGCTTTTACCTTCCTATGATTGGGTTTGTCAGGCTATGACTCTCAGGCCTGATAAATCCAGTAGTGGACTGCCTGATGTCTCAGCCTCACCAGAGAGGTTTGCTATGACAAAATGGATGAAGTGTTTATAACATTGATAGACCCTTGAAAAAAGTATATAATAGATGTAGTTTGTTTAACTTGCTGGTGCAAAGTGCATGGATTAGCTACCTCATTAAAGTGTGCCACAGACTTGCATTCCCCTGGGTAGGCTTTGTAGTATATGGACCACCATGTTGAAGCAGAAAGGTCAGAAGTAGAAGCATATTAAAAACAAACAAACAAACAAACACTGGGGGATGCCTTGTCTGAATCTCAACATTAAATGTTGCCTTTGGCAATTCAAATTTCAGTCTGACTAGATCACAATGCACATCCTGAAGAAGGTGTCATAGAGCACATCCAGATGAGCTTGCATGTGCCTCTTGCAGCATCTTAAAGCAGCTTGAGATGCCACAACAGGCAAGCTGGGAACAAAAAAATGTTCCGGCAGACTCTAAATTTGATACCTGGAAATCCAGATATTAAAAAAAAAAACAAAACCCTGCAGAAAAAATCAGGGCAAG
This sequence comes from Alligator sinensis, assembly GCF_000455745.1. NCBI lineage: Eukaryota > Metazoa > Chordata > Crocodylia > Alligatoridae > Alligator > Alligator sinensis. The sequence continues at coordinate 2,828,954 of NW_005841935.1, forward strand.
GCACAGTCCAGGGCCATGCCCTGAGGCAACCCAGAGGTGGGTCCTCCAGAGAGACACTCTGGGGTATCCGGCCAGAGCATCTTTATGGTGCTTCTGTTGCCCCAGCATGCATCTTTAGTGTACAGGACAAACAGAAGTGGGGGAAGGCTGCCGTGTGACCCAGCCCTGCGTGCAGTCCCAGGTAAGCAGGGACTGGGCGGTGGGGGCTGTATGGTTTTGTGGGGGGGAGGAGGTGGATGTGTGAGAAGTGGCGGGGTGAGAGGGGGGGGGGGGGGGGGGGGGATGGGGTGTGGGGAGGATGTGGGGTTTCTGGGGGAGTTTGAGTGGGGGCCACCATATACCCATCCGTCCCGCACCTGCTGCGGTGCCAGCTGGGCCGTGCCCACCACAGCGCTGCCTGACTCACAGTCTGTGTTGGGAGAACAGGCCTGGCTCAACTCAACCTGACCTGGCCTGGCACAGCCTGCTAGTGCACTTTTGGACAGGACTGGAACCCTTGGCTCCTATCTAAGGGCACATGGTAGCTGGGTGGGCTGGGCTGGGTTGGGCCAGGCCCATTCTCCATGAGGGTCAGGTGGCAATCTGCAGCCACAAGGCTGTTCTTACAAGTGGTCCACCTGACCCTTATGAAGAACCGGCCCAGCCTTACCCAACCAGGCCCACCCAGCTAGCACGTACCTTTGGACAGCAACCACAGGTCCTGGATCTGTGCACCCTGGTCCTGTCCAAAGGTATGCTAGCAGGCTGTGCTAGGTCAGGTTGGACTGGGCTGGGTCAGGCCCATTTTCCCCACACAGACCGTGGGTCAGGCAGCGGCATGACCTGGCAGGCTGCTCCTGCCAGCGCCAGGGGCTATGCGCCAGAGGAGGTGGGGGAGTGTGTGGTAGCCCCCCCCCACACCCACCTGCACACCCCACACCACTCCTGCAAACCCCACACCCCCAGCAACACCCCCTTCCCACCGCCTACCTGCAAACCTCACTTCCCCCCCTCACACACCCAGAGTGCCCAGCTGCCAGACAGAATGAGACCTGCTGGCAGGAGCTATGGCTGCAGGGGCATCTGTCCCCACATCCTGGTTAGTGAAGGGGTCAGGGGGAGCTCTAATTTTTCTATAATAAGAAAACCAAAAGCAAACATCAAAGAATATAGATTCATAGATTCATAGTTGGATTCATAGACATTAGGGCTGGAAGGGACCTCAGAAGATCATCGAGTCCAGCCCCCTGCCCCAGCAGCAGGAAGTCAGCAGGGATCTTAGGTCAGCCTGGATCACCCTCCTGTCCTCAGGTGTGGATGCTTTACCCCAGAGTTTGGTATCATCAGCGAACTTGGCCAGTCCGCTTCTGATACCAATGTCCACATCATTAATGAAGATGTTGAATAGTATAGGCCCTAGGACAGAGCCTTGAGGGACCCCACTTGTCACAGCGCACCACAACGTTTGACCTCCATCAACCACCACCCTCTGAGTCCTACGGCAGAGCCAATTCCCCAGCCAGCAGATCATGGTGAGGCCCAGGCCACAGTTAGCCAGTTTTGCTAAGAAGTGATCATGGGATACCAGATCAAGGCTTTTTTAAAGTCAAGATATATGACATCAATCTCTTCTCCCTTGTCCAGGTGATAGGTCACAGGGTCGTAAAAGGAAGTAAGATTAGTCAGGCAAGACCTACCTGCTTCAAACCCATGCCGGCTATCCCTCAGGATGTTGCCATCGGCCAGTCCATTAAGAATGGCCTCTTTGACAATCTTTTCTAAGACCTTTCCCAGGATAGAGGTCAGGCTGATGGGCCTGTAGTTTGCCAGATCCACTTTCCTCCCTTTCTTGAAGATAGGCACCACATTGGCCTTCTAGATATTTAGAATTTATTTTATTATGATGATAGAGAGACTGGTAGGCTTCCAAATTGCTTTAACATTGTAAATATATCAATAAAACATTGCCCAACTGATCTGTCTCCCTCTCTGTCTCTCTCTCTATATATAGTGGTCTTTTGTTTTAACTGGAAGAACTTGGATTTGGGGGTATTTTAAAGAGTTAATTTAGGATTTTTTTATCAAAGAATTTAAAGCTTTTAAATAGGGAACATCAGGATTCTGGCTAGTGAGGCAAGTGGCAGAACCCAGGCAGAGGAGCCTGCTCAGGGCTGGCACCCCAGGCCCCAGCTGGAGGGCAAATGAGGTGGCTGACCTCCTGACCATTTGGGTCCAGGAGGACATGCTTTTATAGTTCAAAGCAGGCCACCACACTGAGAAAATCTTCCAGGAGATAGCTGCCCAGATGGCAGAGCAGGGGCACACATGGCAATAGTGTCACACAAAGGTCAACTGTGCAGCCACAGCCCACTGGCAGCTGGCCCAAAGGTGCAGATACCTCTGCTGTGGCTGTGCAGTCCCCATCCAGGTCTGGCAGCCATGCCACCTTTAGGGGCAAGGGCAGTGGGAAGGACTTCTCAGCCTCCTCCACAGCTGGGGGTGGGAAGGGCAAGGACCCCACCCCCAAGCCTAGATCACTGGCATCTGAAGGGATTAGGTGCACTACACCAGCCAGCATACCTACTCAGCCTGTCTCTGGCCCTAGCCCTGGTCTCACCAAGGCGGCCCCTCAGTGGGGGAGCTGCAGCTATGCACAGGCAACTGTGGGGCAACCAGCAGTGGCAGGGCCTAGACCCTCCACTGCTGGCCCTTCCAGCTTGGATGGCAGGGCCCCACTTCTGGCACTCACCTTCAGGCATGGTATGAAGTGCCAACTACCCGAGCAGGAGAACCTGTACTTTGAGACCTGGGTACAGGCCCTGGCTTGGGTGCTGGGGTCCCCAAACATCATGGCAGCCTCCTGCTTTCATGGCACGGGTTTTTTTTTCCTTGCCTTGGAGGCCACCACCAAAAAAGGCAGTGGAGAGGGGGCTTGTGGTGGAGGACAAGTACGTCCCCCTTGAGACCCTAGAAGAGCTAGGGACCCAGGTGGTCCTTAGCTCTGTCCCACCCTATATCCCTAATTGGGCTTTGTCTCCCCAGCTCCAAGCCCTGGGGAGGGTTATCTCTCTGGTGGTGGCCCTCTTGTGGGGCTGCCGAGACGCCAGCCTCTGCCACATGTGCTCATTCAGCCAGGTCATGATCCAGCTGGTGCCAGGAGTGTGGCAGGAGGCTGAGGGGTGCCTTGTGATTTCTTTGCAGGGGGCCCTAGTGAGGGTGTTTTATATGTGGGGGAACCTGCAGTGCTTCCGATGCTGCACCCTGGGGCACTTGCATCACAAGTGCCCCATGGGCAAGGCAGGGAAGGTATCCACAGGTCTCACTGGTGAGAGGGGTGCCCCTGGTGAGAGGGGTGCCCCTGCCACTCGTGCCCCCCCCCCCTCAGGCCCCCCTGGCACCTCAGCCACAACACCCAGCCCCCCTATGAGCTCAGAGGACCCCACCCCTCAACTAAGTTTGGCAGAGTCCCAGGGAGGGAGGCAGCAGCCAAGGGGAGTGAGGGAGTGGGGTCCCCCAGCCCCTATCCTTGCTCCTGCTGTAACTGCCCCCCCCAGCCCCCACCTTCTCCTACTGGAGCTTGTCCACCCAAGTACCAGTTTATGGCTGAGTGGGTGCAGGTCTCCTCTGGGTGCAAAGCCAAAAGGAAGGTCTAGGTGCAGCTGGAGCCCTCTGAAGTGGACGACCACCCCCCCCCCGCACCAGACCACCACATGGGGGAAAGAGCGGCTTAGCTTCCAGGGGCCTCACCAGCTGCACCCAACACCCCACCCCCAGGAAAGATAAAATGGGCAATTCCAGTGGAGGAACCTTCAGGGCTGCTTGACAGTCCTAAGCAGGAGCCCATGGAGGAGGGCCCCCACTCAAGTGGCCAGGACCTGCCCCCTGAGACCATGAGCATTGTGGCTGAGGCTGAAGCCGACCCCACGGTAGGTCTAACAGTGAAGCCCTTCCCCTCTGATGATCTGGGAGAGTCAGGGACCCTGGGGCTCACCCCAGTGAGTACTGAGGGGGGAAGCACTCTCTCCCAGGACCCTGAGACAAGCACTGACTTAAGGCAAGCACTGACTATAGCCCTGTCATCTTGTGAGGGAGTCCCACCCCCACCCTTATGCCCACCCCCATCACAAGGGGCTGCAGAGCTTTCCCAATCCCAACCAGAGTCCAGGGTCTTAGCAGACAGTTGGGGGGGGGGGAGTTCAGACAATGCCTAAGCAGTTCGCTGAGCCCCAGGACTAAGAGGAGAATGCCTGAGAACTGGCAGGGCCCATAGAGCCTGTGGATCTATTGGTCCCGGAGGTACCCAGGGGTGAACTATATGTATTCCTTAACTGCGAGTAAACATGGCAGTCCACCAGCAAGGTGCGGCTTACCCTGGACTTCTGGGGAGATTTTGACAGCATCCTCAACACTGTGAAGGCGCTGGTGGGGGAAGGCAAGAGACCCAAGCACTGCAATGCCCGGATCTATAGGAGGACCTGCAGTTTCATAGATGCCCTCTATGTCCACCCCACCGCCATGAGGTCATTTAAGATCATGACCCTCAACATCCACAGCAACAGGAAGGATATCTGGAGATGCCAGGTGCTCTCCTTCCTTTAGGAGAGGGGTACCCCATGGTATTCTTGCAGGAGACCCTGATGACTCCAGGCAATGAGCCTAACTGGCAGCTAGAGTGGGGAGGCAGGGTCCTTTTTAGTCACCTCTCAGCCACCTCTTGTGGGGTGGCCACCCTGTTCTCCCCAGGCCTGAAGCCAGAGGTTCTCCAGGATGTTGAGTTGGTGCCAGGCTGCCTGCTGTACCTCTGGATCCAAGTGCAGGGCCTGGTCCTGGAACCTTCTGAATGTGTACACCCCTGAAAAGGACCCAGAGTTGGTGGACTTCTTCTGCCAGGCAGCCACTTCTTTCGGCACCCTCAACCCTTGAGACTTTAACATCACCCTAGATGTGCAGGACCAGTCAGGCAGGGAGCGGAACCAGGCCACCATGGGCATCCTCAGGGAAATCCTAATGGAATATTCCCTGGTGGATATCTGGCATACCTGTCACCCTGACAACCCCCCCACCTTCACCTACATGAGGGTGGGAGAGGAGCAGGCATGCCACTCCTGGTTGGGCCAAATTTATATCTCATTGCCACACTTTACTCAGGCCCAATCCTCTGGCATCTGGCCTACCCCCTAGAGCAATCATCACCTTGTCTGGGCCCAGGTTACGTTGGGGCCTGGGCATCCAGGGTTGTCCTACTGGCATTTTAATGCCAGTCTACTGGAGGATGTGGGCTTCAGGGAGGTCTTCTGGGAGTTCTGGCTGGCCTGGCGGGGACATGGTGGGAAGAAGGGAAGGTGCGCATCCAACTTTTTTGCTGCAACTACACTCAGGGGCACAACGAGGCAGTCTGGGAGCAGTTCAAGCAGGAAGTGCTGGAGCTGGAGAGGTCCCTGGCAGCTGACCCAACCAACCTGTCCCTCTGCAGACAGTGTCATGAGAAACAGGAAGAACTTTGCGCTCTGGACAACCCCCGCATCCGTAGTGCATTTGTCCACTTGTACATCCCGCTCCTTCAGGAGATGGACCATGGCTCACACTTCTTCTATGCTGTGGAGAAGAGGGGGGGAAGAAGTACATCACCTGCCTTCTGGTGGGTGACAGCACCCCACTCATGGATCCAGGTGAGATGCACCAGTGCATGTGACCCTTCTATGAAGAGCTCTTCTCCCTGGATCCAACCAATGCTGAAACTTGTCAGACACTGTGGTAGAGTCTCCCACAGATCAGCGTGGGTGACCAAGACTGGCTGGAGGCTCCTCTCACCCTGGCTGAGTTTTTAGCCACTGTCCACTTGATGCCTAGCAACAAGGAACCAGGCATCAACAAGCTGACCTCAGATTTCTACCGGGCCTTCTGGGAAGTCCTTGGCCCTGGATTTTGCTGCAGTCTGGGCTGAATCTGAAGGAAGTGGGGAGCTCCCCTTCTCATGCCGGGGTGGGGGCTGTGCTGGCCCTGCTGCCAAAGAAGGGGTGTCCCCACAACCTAAGGAACTGGCATCCCGTGTCCCTCTGCATGTACTACAAGGTGGCAGTGAAGGCCATCTCACTATGCCTGCGGTCCATGCTGGCAGACATGATTCATCTCAACCAGACATACATGGTGCCTATACATTCCATCTTCAACAACCTGTACCTGTTTTGGGACCTCCTGGAGCTAGTGTACTGAGAGAGCCTGTCTTTTGCCCTCCTTTCCCTGAACCAGGAGAACAGGTTCGACAGGATGGATCACAGGTATCTCACAGGCATACTGTGGGCATTTGCCTATGGGCTCTTCAGATGCTGTATGCCTCTGCAGAGTGTTTGGTCAAACTCAACTGGACCCTGACAGAGCCCTTCCCATTTAAGCGAGGGATGTGTAAAGGCTGCCAGTTGTCAGGTCAACTGTATGCCTTGGCCCTGGAGTCCTTTCTCATCCTCCTGTGGAGGTGGGTGGTAGGGTTGGTGCTACAGGTGCCAGCAGTGTAGTCGGTCCTGTCACTGTATGACGACATACTTCTCGCAGTCCAGGACCTGAGTGACTTGGCATGGGTGGAAGCCTGCCAGGTGTTGTACTTGGCTGCCTTGTCTGACTGGGTCAACTGAGTCAAGAGCTTTGGCCTGATGGGTGATGTGTGGCAGGTGGGCTCACTCCCACCCCACGCTCTGTGGGATCTGCTGGAGCATGGGCTTGCTGATTTACTTGTGGGTCTACCTGTCCCCCATGGACTCCTTCACACCAGAGAACTGACACCAGCTGGAGGCAAGGGTGGTGGAGCAGCTCTGGGCATAGGTGAGACTGCTGCAGTGTCTCTCCCTGTGTGGGAGAGCACTGCTGGTATTGAACCAGCTGGTCCTGTCCATGCTCTGGCAATGCTTCCACACCATGCCAGTGCCCCCTGAGGCCCTGGCCAGGTTCCAGAGATGGAAGCTGGAATTTTTCTGGCCAGGATGGCACTGGATCGCTGCGGAGGTCCTGAGCCTCCCCTTGTGGGTGGGTGGCCAAGGCCTGCATAGCCAGGGCCTGATGTTCCACCTTCAGGCCCTGCAGTGATTGATATATGGTGTCAGTGGCCACACGGCATGGGGACACCTGGAGTGCACCTTCCTCTGCCATTTTCAGGGGCACCGGTATGACTGGCAGCTCCTTGGCCTGCGGGATTGCAAGGGCTACAAGAGTTCTACCAGGACCTCCTCTGGGCCTGGAGGCTGGTCTCTGCCTCCAGGTCTCCTGCGACACTCACCCAGGGTGCTGACCTGCTCATCGAGCCCTTTCTCTGGAACCCCCATCTGGAGGTACCGATGGTAGAGGTGCCCCAGTTGCGACAGAAGTTGGTCCTGGGTGGTATCAGGGACCTCCTGGACTATGATTGGTGGGCATGGGTAGACTACAATAGGCAAGCGTGGGTAGACCCCACTGCACTGGCCCAGTGCATGGTCTTACCCATGACACATGTGACCTGCCGCCTAGTCCAGGAGGTGAAATCTGCCTTACCTCCTGATGCCCTTGCCTTTGTTGACCAGGTCCTGTACAATGGCAGTCCCCATCCCACCCCAACCCCTGTGTCCTCCAGCCCATCAGAGTTTGTTGTGGGGCCAGCACCTCATCCAGCCTCATGGTGCCCCCACTCCACCACCTGAGCCAGCTGGAGGACACCAAACTGGTCCACTTCTCCACCACCCATCACCACCACCTCTACACACTCATGCTCCACATGATCCATCATGCCGCCCTTGCATCCTGCCCAGACACCAAATGGCAGGACCTGTGGCTGAGCTTATACTCCACCCTCATCTCACAAGCCACTGGGGACCTCAGCTGGTGGCTCCCCCC
>NW_005841935.1:2844351-2846851 GCF_000455745.1 Alligator sinensis
GGTGCCCAAGACTGGCTGGAGGCTCCTCTCACCCTGGCTGAGTTTTTAGCCACTGTCCACTTGATGCCTAGCAACAAGGAACCAGGCATCAACAAGCTGACCTCAGATTTCTACCGGGCCTTCTGGGAAGTCCTTGGCCCTGGATTTTGCTGCAGTCTGGGCTGAATCTGAAGGAAGTGGGGAGCTCCCCTTCTCATGCCGGGGTGGGGGCTGTGCTGGCCCTGCTGCCAAAGAAGGGGTGTCCCCACAACCTAAGGAACTGGCATCCCGTGTCCCTCTGCATGTACTACAAGGTGGCAGTGAAGGCCATCTCACTATGCCTGCGGTCCATGCTGGCAGACATGATTCATCTCAACCAGACATACATGGTGCCTATACATTCCATCTTCAACAACCTGTACCTGTTTTGGGACCTCCTGGAGCTAGTGTACTGAGAGAGCCTGTCTTTTGCCCTCCTTTCCCTGAACCAGGAGAACAGGTTCGACAGGATGGATCACAGGTATCTCACAGGCATACTGTGGGCATTTGCCTATGGGCTCTTCAGATGCTGTATGCCTCTGCAGAGTGTTTGGTCAAACTCAACTGGACCCTGACAGAGCCCTTCCCATTTAAGCGAGGGATGTGTAAAGGCTGCCAGTTGTCAGGTCAACTGTATGCCTTGGCCCTGGAGTCCTTTCTCATCCTCCTGTGGAGGTGGGTGGTAGGGTTGGTGCTACAGGTGCCAGCAGTGTAGTCGGTCCTGTCACTGTATGACGACATACTTCTCGCAGTCCAGGACCTGAGTGACTTGGCATGGGTGGAAGCCTGCCAGGTGTTGTACTTGGCTGCCTTGTCTGACTGGGTCAACTGAGTCAAGAGCTTTGGCCTGATGGGTGATGTGTGGCAGGTGGGCTCACTCCCACCCCACGCTCTGTGGGATCTGCTGGAGCATGGGCTTGCTGATTTACTTGTGGGTCTACCTGTCCCCCATGGACTCCTTCACACCAGAGAACTGACACCAGCTGGAGGCAAGGGTGGTGGAGCAGCTCTGGGCATAGGTGAGACTGCTGCAGTGTCTCTCCCTGTGTGGGAGAGCACTGCTGGTATTGAACCAGCTGGTCCTGTCCATGCTCTGGCAATGCTTCCACACCATGCCAGTGCCCCCTGAGGCCCTGGCCAGGTTCCAGAGATGGAAGCTGGAATTTTTCTGGCCAGGATGGCACTGGATCGCTGCGGAGGTCCTGAGCCTCCCCTTGTGGGTGGGTGGCCAAGGCCTGCATAGCCAGGGCCTGATGTTCCACCTTCAGGCCCTGCAGTGATTGATATATGGTGTCAGTGGCCACACGGCATGGGGACACCTGGAGTGCACCTTCCTCTGCCATTTTCAGGGGCACCGGTATGACTGGCAGCTCCTTGGCCTGCGGGATTGCAAGGGCTACAAGAGTTCTACCAGGACCTCCTCTGGGCCTGGAGGCTGGTCTCTGCCTCCAGGTCTCCTGCGACACTCACCCAGGGTGCTGACCTGCTCATCGAGCCCTTTCTCTGGAACCCCCATCTGGAGGTACCGATGGTAGAGGTGCCCCAGTTGCGACAGAAGTTGGTCCTGGGTGGTATCAGGGACCTCCTGGACTATGATTGGTGGGCATGGGTAGACTACAATAGGCAAGCGTGGGTAGACCCCACTGCACTGGCCCAGTGCATGGTCTTACCCATGACACATGTGACCTGCCGCCTAGTCCAGGAGGTGAAATCTGCCTTACCTCCTGATGCCCTTGCCTTTGTTGACCAGGTCCTGTACAATGGCAGTCCCCATCCCACCCCAACCCCTGTGTCCTCCAGCCCATCAGAGTTTGTTGTGGGGCCAGCACCTCATCCAGCCTCATGGTGCCCCCACTCCACCACCTGAGCCAGCTGGAGGACACCAAACTGGTCCACTTCTCCAGTGTCCATCACCACCACCTCTACACACTCACGTGCTGCACATTCCATCATGCTGCCCTCGCGCCCTGCCCAGACACCAGACACAGGACCTGTGGCTGAGCTTATACTCCACCCTCATCTCACAAGCCACTGGGGACCTCAGCTGGTGGCTCCTCCATGAAGCCATAGCCACGGGAATGTATGTGGTGAACTTAACCAATACCCTAGTTTCCAGCCCCTTCTGCGGGCAGAGGGAAGCCTTGGCACACATGATGCTCAAGTGCACCAGGCTGCAGCCCCTCCACCTCCAACTTCAGAACCTCCTCCTGAGGTTTTGGATAAATTTTACACCCCACCTTTTAATTTTGGACACTCCATCCATGGCCTCACCAACTCCTGGGACCTCCTGGTCAACCTCCTCCTGGCCCTGGCCAAGTGGGCCCTGCACATGACCAGAAAGGAGGCTCTGGCCTGGAAGGTCTGCATTCCTGTCACTGGTCCACACACATTTCCAGGTGGAGCACCACTGGGCGGTGTCCACTGACTCCCTAGACATCTTTAAGGACTGGTGGGTGTGGCTCAGGGGGCTCTGCTCAGTATC
>NW_005841935.1:2848812-2849526 GCF_000455745.1 Alligator sinensis
GGCCACAGCTCTCCCCCACAGAGCCCCAGCCCCTCTGCACAGGGCCCACAACTCATCCCCAGCAGCAGCAGTGGCTGGGGGGCACTCAGGGCCTGCTGCTGTCAGGTCCCACAGCGTGGTGCTGCCACAAGTGGCTCAGAGCCAGTGCCTCTTGTGCCACTTATCATGGGACTGGCCCTGCTTGCCATGGCTCCACACCAGGCCATGCACCTTTCTAGAGCCTTGGAACTGCTCATGCTGTCATCTCGGGGCTGGTGCTGCTCACAGGGACCGCCTGTTGTGCCAGGTCAGGTCCTTCCTCTGGCGGCAGCACTGATGGACCCATGGCCTGTGCAGGGAGGAGGCATGTGGTGGGACCCTACCCAGCATGGCTTACTAGCATGCCTTTGCACCAGACTGGGAGGCACGGCTCCGGGACACATGGTTCTTGTGTAGAGGCACGGTAGCTATGTGGCCTGGGTCGGGATGGGTCAGCCCTCCAGGGCGCGTTTTCCATGAGGGTCAGGCAGTGATGTGCCATGGCCATGGCTGTGCATCGCATGCTGGCCTGACCCAGCCAGGCCCACACCTCCCGTTTCAGTGCAAAGGTGCACTAGCGGGCTGTGCCAGGCTGGTCCAGGTTGGGTCCCATCACATGCTTTGTGGAGGGACTCAAGCAAGGGCTGCTGCATGCCTGCCCCCCCACCCAGCCCCCGCAGTGCCAGCAGTAGCAAG
>NW_005841935.1:2849732-2851287 GCF_000455745.1 Alligator sinensis
CACTCCCCATAGCCCCCAACATCCCCCTGCCACTCCCCATAGCCCCCGACATCCCCCTCCACTCCCCAAACCCCTGACATCCCCCATCACTTCTCACACCCACCCACACCCATAAACACCCTCACCCCCATGTCCCTAACTTACCCATGACAGCACCTGGGGCAGCAGAAGCACCATAGAGAAACTGGCCAGAAACCAGAGCATCACTCTTGGAGGACCTTCTTCTGAGCTGCCTCAGGTTGCCCTGCTTCTTTCACCCGGGTTTTATTTTGGTACCTGGATTTGAGGGGAACATTTTTTTATTCCCAGCATCCATCTTGCAGTGATCTCAAACTCCTTTGAAATGCCACAAGAGGCACGTGCATGCTCATCTGCATGCACCCATATTGTCCATCTATTAAAATAATCCTTGTCTCTCTAATTTAAGAAGTTCTGAAGTTGAGAGTTTTGAAGATGAGACTATATATTGAATCCACAATTCAGAAAAGTCATCCTTATGACTTCTGTAATATTCCTGTACATTTTCAGGTTAACACACATTATTATAGCTATTCTTCATCACATTAAGGTCCCCAGTTCTGTTAACACTGGGATTTTCATAGCAGTTACCTCACTAGGGTGGAAAGCAGGGTCGATACTTTAAATTTTGGCATCCTAAAAAACAGCTATAAAAACATCCTTTACTTCCTCTGGGACTTAAGGGACGGAGAAGTTCTCTGCTAAAAAAAGAGAAGTGGCTTAAGACAAAACAACCTTAGGAACAATTTTGGTGAATGTATACTGTGACATCCATATGGTTGTTGACCAGATCTCAATACAGGAAACAAGCCTACTCTGCCCCAAGACTTTCAGATCTCCTAGTGACTGGACTTTGATGCTTAGCAAAAGGAAGAATGTTTCTGGAGTTTACTCTCTAAATGAATACTACAGGAGTCATTACAGCTACATGGACAAATATGCACACAGAACAGAGGTCTCCTATAGCTAGATAGATTTTAAGGTCAAAAGGGACCTTTCTGATCATCTAAACTGAATTTTTGTGTAACACAGGCCAGAGAATTTCAGCAAGTGGATCTTTCATGAAGTCTTTGACTTCTGGTGATGTTGCAAAGTCCATTTAGAGAGGCATTCAACCTTGATTTAGGAAGACCCAGTCTTGACTTAAGGAAATAGCATACCATCTATGAAGGGAGCAGTCTAGTTTTCTAGCTTTTGTTTTTATATAGTGCCTCCTTCTATGCAATATGAGACCTGGATCCTATACTACTAAAGTTAATGGGGGCCTGGTTGTAGACTTCACAGAGCATAGGACCAACCCTAATTACCATGAATGTAGTCTGAGGAGTAGTCCTCACAAGTCTTTTAAACAAGTATTTTGAAAAATTGAGTAATATTTTAAGTCCGAGTTCCTGGAGTTTAGGACTGGTATGTTGGATTTTAGCTGTGCAACTTGATTGAAGTGAATGAAAGTTCTGTAACTTAAATCCCAGTCACTGCTCTGAAAAATCAAAGTATGCTGTCTTTGATGCCTTTTTCTACAGGGCTCTTCCTCTTT
>NW_005841935.1:2851318-2868603 GCF_000455745.1 Alligator sinensis
CTCATCTGTATGCTTTTGAGGCCTCACAGGAGATGGATTTGACCACAGCGTCTGTCCTTCTGTAGGGTTAGTGTCTCTTTCAGAGTCTGGAAATACTACTCTTAGTATTTTGAGGAAGCATTTGGCTGGATGGAAATATAAACAGATGCTCCTTTAAGACTTCGCATATGTTGTTCTTCAGTTCCTAAGTGCAGCATTAATATTGGTCGTACATTTTTTATGAGGAAGACTCTTGGTAATTGCTTCTAAGTGTAAGATCTCAGTGTTCATTTGAGACACTATATTGATTAATTCTCATTAAAGTGCAGTACAATCAGAAATAGATAGCTTTAGCATCCTGCATCTGATAAGAAATCCATTAATGCTAAGGTACTGTCCTTAATTTTTATACAATATTAAACGAGTCTTCATCTCCTGTTCCTAACCTCCTTTTTAAGCCCTGCAGAAAATGAAGAAGAGTATAATCCTTGATCTCCATTAACCTTCTTTATGTTAACAGCTGGACTTATGTCATGCTCTCAATAAACTTGACTACTTCAGGGGCACAGATGTATCTAAGTATATTATAAGTTACTGTAATATAATTATCAACTCAAAGCCAGAGAGCTTTCTGATAACATCAATAACACCTTGTAGGTAGCCCTTAAGAGATGGTAATGCCACATGTTTTATCAAGTATATTATTAGGTTGGAAAGCAATTGTATTTGCTGAGTTACTGTATAAATTACCACCAAATAACATGTGGTAAGTTAGCACAGTTCAGTAAAGGACACATATTAGCATGCTTCATCCTCCAGAAGGAATACAACATTTTGAAACTGAGAAGATAAACATCAAACTGCTTTTCTCCCAGTCACAGGTTATAGAAAGATAGCTATTTACTGTACTTTCCCTGAGTGATAGTTCAAAGCACTTTGTGACATATATTGTTATCTTCATACTGTGCAAGGAATTATACCTGTAAATTAAAAGAATGATAGAAGCTAAACATATACCTCTCTATACCAAATGGGATTACACCCCTAAATTTGTATATAATCCCCAAATTGCTGAGACAACTGTGAGCACCCAAAATACTCTCCTCTGTGCCTCATGCTTAGCCATATCTTAACAGTATTCCCACAGACAACTTTCCTGAAAATGCCCAGCCAAGCTGTTCATAAATGGATTTCTACAGATAGGTTCACAAGGGCCTGAATTAGACTTACAACAGCTGGTAGTTCCTCTTTAAGGTCAAGGCTTTGAAAATCAGCTCATCTCCTTTGGTGCCTAACTCTTGACTCTGGGTCCTAACTTAACACTCCTTTCATATTAAATTTCAACTAATGCTCTGTGATACATCCTCCTAGTTTATAAGACAAAGGAGAAACAGGTATATTTCTTGTCCACTTCCTACATTTCAGTTCATGCACGTGCATATCTTATGCTGCTTTAACAAGCCAGCCATCCTAGTCTTTAAAATGGCATTTTCTTCCACTCATACTTGGCACAGATCTCTTTCTCTGTATCTGTAATTAACAGAATGTCATGTCTCCTGCCTTTGGACAGCTTTCTAATGGCACCCTGTCTTGTTTTCCCCACCATCCCAGGAATGTTCTTAATTTTTGGATAGCACATCAGACAGAGATCTGTTCTAACAAAGTTTCTCTCTCTGGTAATCCACTGCTTTTCTGTGCAGCTGTAGTGCTAAACAATGTCAGAGAAGCAGCCGAACTGCAGTTTATAGGAACAAGAAGGGAAGGAAGACAGAAAGCAGAGAAGAAAGAAGAGAAAGTGAAAAGGATCAGACAGGGAAGGAAAGAAGAGAAAGAAAAAAGTAGTACTAGTTCTAAAATGCCTCTTCCTTCATCTGCTCACTAACTTTCAATGTAATCTTCATAAAATCATAGAAAAGTAGGGCTTGAACAGACCTTAGGAAGTCATCTAGTCCAACCCGCTGCTCAAGGCAGAATCATTCCTATCCAAACCATCCCATACAAGTCCTTGTCTAACCTGTTCCTAAAACTACACAATTAACTCTGTCACACAACTACAAGGCACATTGCCCCAAAACACCAAAAATAGCCTAACCTGCCACAGGTTAAGCTGGGGGAGGAGGACTGTCGATGTCCCACCACTGCAATGATTGGTAAAGAACCTGAAACATGTTAATTACAGAATGTTGTTACATCCCTGAAACATGGAAGATGCCAAGTTTAGCCGATTTTGGATTTTAAACTTCATTGCAGAACAACAAAAGATGCTTAAACCTTCCTGCTTGCCATCTGACACTCCAGAGAAGGAATCCTACCTGATCTACACAACAAAGAACAACTCAGAACAACTCACAGAAACACTCTCATGGACACAGAGGGACAGATTTTCCATCTCTAGCTCCCTCTGTGCAAACATGAAGTTTATTTCCTACCTATGGGGACTTTTTACCATCTTTAATTTTCCCAGAGCCTAATAAAGGGTGTTTGAGCTCAAAAGCTTGCAGAAAAGGGTTTTTTTTGTTTTGGTTTTTTTGCAATTTCCTAATTGGTCTATTAAAATGTATCATTTCTGAACCAAGAGTTCTAGAATTTTGCATTTCTTTTTGTCTCAGATCATCATGGCTACCAAATACATTCCTGAATGGTTGATAAAGTGCACTTGAGAGATCTAAAGAAAAGGGCCATGCCCTCTAGTACAGAGGAAGGCAAGAAAACCATGGTCTGCACCATGGAATAAAATTTCTTCATGATCCCAAATGTAGCAGTCAGTGGGCACATCTACCTGAGATGCTTAACTGTGCAATAGCATAATTTACTGCTCAGTAAGTATGTGTGTCTACATATGCACGTTTACTACACAGTAAACCTCACTAATTGTGGGTAAATTTGCTACCTTTAAATGCAAGTAGCAAATTTACTCTTAATTAGTAATGGTGCAGTAGCTCTTGTGTAGATGCCTGACAGGGAGCAAATCTGCTTCAGGTTAATTGCTCCCTGTCCCCAGGAGCTGCCTGCTGCTTGGGCAGACTCCACCACAAGAGCCCAGGCAGGGACTATGACCCCCTGCCCCTGCAGCAAGGAGGTCCAAGTCCCCTGCTCCAAGATCGCAATCAGGAGCTCCACACCACAGGGCCAGCATTGGGAGATCTTTATCTCCCAGTGCCAGCTCCATGGTCACAGGGCTGGCACTGGGACATAAGGGTCTCCCAGCCCACCCTCCCTGATTACAAAGGCAGAGTGGCAGCTGGGAGATAAGGCTCTCCCAGCCCACCCCTACTCCCTGATCATGATCTCAGAGCAAGGGGCTTGGAGCTCCCTGCTGCCGGGGCAAGGCAACATTGTCCCCACCCTGGCAGCAGGCAGCCCCCAGGGCCAGGGTGTAATGTCCCAGTCCCAGCCAGGAGACAGTGGTCTCCTGGCCTGATGCTCCCTGCCCAGCCCTGGGCTACACCGAAAGGGAGCCTAGAGCTCCCCCCAGTGGTCGAAGGGGCCCATTGCAGGGCCCCAAGAAATGGGGGCAGGTTGCTCCCACTGACAGCAAATCTTCTCCCACTTCCCTGAATGTGTAGACACCTGCCGGGGGGGGGGGGGGGTACCTAGCGGTGAACAAAGGTTCCTACAACTCCATCAAAACTGAAGGAAAAAGCACAAATTTTCACCTACAAGCAAATCTGTCTGGATAAAACCTAGAACACTTATCTATTAATTTCTTATTTTCCTTCTACCAGGAAATTCTTCACAGCAGGATTTCATTGTGTCTCACTCAGTCTGATTGTTCTAGGCCTCCTGGCTCAGCTTCTCCATCTGTAACCACAAGGCAGCACGTTGCCCTAAAATCTAGGAATGGAACCTAGAAATCCTAAGAGTGACCATCTTATTGCTATCTAGCATTGATGTACCATGTCCTCCTTCAGATGGGGAGAACTGCTTCCAGTTTCTCCTTTCGCACCCATAAAAACTCTGTCTCTGAAGAATCACTGTGTGAGGAGAGTACATAATACATATGAAAAGTAACATTGTAGCAGTATGGAGAAGCCTGGTATGAGATAAGGGAAGCGCTTTTTGCTGATAGTCAATTTCACTCACTAGCACCAAACATGCAAAGCATTTTAAAGATGAACTTTACAGCTATGACGCATTTAGAGGAAGGTGAAATAAACCTAAAAATATTTGAGGATAAATATCTGCAGAGTTCTGAGTTTTATTGCTGACCTCAAAGATAGTGCAAGACCATTTGTGCTTCCCCCACTTTTATTCAAAATAACCATGCCATCTATTAATAGACTTGGCTCTGTGAGGATCTTTACATGTAGAGAAAACAGAAAAAGTTATCTTTGTTACTATGGTTTTCCACCTTGCTGCATTTCATGGAACCAGCTGGTTTTCCCTGAGATGGCATCTTTGCTACAGGAGAGAATATGTCTGCAACTTGCATTCTCTTTAAAGAGCTAGAGGAAGAGCAGTTTTATAGACTCTAATTTGGAAAGAGCCACAGCGAGTTTGAATCTCCTTCACTGCCAGAATTTCAGATCAGCAATAAGAATTGTATTCTCAACAGTCACCTCAGTAGAGCAAAGGGGTTCTTCAATGTATCCATTCTGCTGTCAGCTCATAGAGACGGCTCATGGTTGAGCCATCTCACCGCACTAGCTCTTCTCCTGTTGTTCCAGTCTGCTGCACCATTTGTTCCTCCAAAAGTTTCATTTTGCTGTTCATCCTGAAAGGCTCCACGACCTCTGACCATCCACAGACAGGTCAGAGAACCCCTGGCAGAGAAGCACATAATTATGCTCTAGCGCCATCTAGCCCACTCCTTTGGCAACTCACCTCACTGCTGATTTCCCTTCTGTAAAAAGACATGTTCTTAGCAGAGCTTCCACTCAGATGGCAGAGGCACAAGTAGGGTTAATACAAGTAACAATTTCTAATGTTAAAGTATTACATAACAACCAGCATAGCATGAATACCATGAAGGAACCATAGACCCTAGACACATATTACTTTGTACAGAGGGGAAGTTGGCTGTGTTAGTCTGAAGTCAAGCAGAAGGCAGGACAGTGGCACCATAGAGATTAACTCACTCAGAGAGACACATGTTTGTAGCACTGGAAAGTTCTAGATTACTATGGCCTATTGTCTATGGGATGTGCCCAACACACATGACAAAGGCACATCCTCTTAGCCTGGGGGGTGGGGCTTGCTCCTTTGCTCTCCACACCCCCAGAGGAGCCTGTCAGTGTGTGGGACAGGCTCACTGACAGGCTTGCTCATTCAGCTGTTGCCTCTGTGGCAATAACTGATGGGCCTGTCCACAAGCTACCTACAAGGCCTAAACAAGCAGCCTCTGCCACCCACTCAAGCTCTGCTGCTCCTACAGCCCTGTTGTCATGGGATGGAAACAGTGACAGGGCTGCCCACAAGCTTTCCACAATGGCAAGGGATGATTAGACATTGGAGACCACCCAATCATCCCAGTCAGTCAGATGGATAGGAAGCTGGCTGAGGGTTGGACCCTGAGAGTTTTAATGAATGGATCTGTGTCACCCTGTTGAGAAGTGGCCAGTGGTGTCCCTCAGGGGTCCATGCTTGGTCCAGTGCTTTTCAACATCTTAATCAATGGTTTGGATATGGGGGTGAAAAACTCACTGGCCAAGTTCGTAAACAACACCAAGTTATAGGGAAGCATGGTCACGCTTGAAGATAGGCTGCAGATAGAGGTGAACCTAGAAAGGCTAGCCAGTTGGGCGGATTGGAATCAGATGAAGTTCAACATTGAGAAATGTAAAGTGATCCACCTGGGGATGAACAATCCTCAACATTCTTACAGGCTCAGTGGCACCAAACTGACTAGCACCATGACTGAAAGAGACCCAGGGGTAATAATAGACCATAGTATCACCATGAGCCATCAATGCGATGCTGTAGCCAGCAGGGCAAACAATACTCTGGCATGCATCAACCAATGCATCTCAAGCAAAACCAAGGAAGTGATTCTTCTACTTTATTCAGCATTGGTGAGACCGCAGCTGGATTACTGCATCCAGTTCTGGGCACTGCACTTCAAGAGGAATGTGGATAACCTTGAGAGGGTCCAAAAGAGGGCCACTCATATGGTTGGGAGCCTGCAGGAAAGGCCCTATGAGGAGAGACCAAGGGACCTGAATTTCTTCAGCCTCTGCAAGAGAAGACTGAGAGGTGATTTTATGGCTGCCTACAAATTCATCATGGAGGGACAGCAAGGGATAGGAGATGCTCTGCTTACCACGGCACCCCTGGGAGTAACTAGAAATAATGACCACAAACTGACACAGAGCAGATTCAGGTTAGACATCAGGAAGAACTTCTTCATGGTAAGGATTGCCAGAATCTGGAATGGGCTTCCAAGGGAGGTGGTTGTCCCAGGGACAGCGAGAGGAGGGACTGGGAAACCCCGCCTGTGAGGCTCAGTGCAGGAAAAAACATGGAAATAAAGAAGGAAACACAAAACGACCACTTACCTGCAGGAGGAGCAACACTGGAGGGATGAGGAGAAGAGCCCACGCAGTTTAAAAGCCGCGCCTTTATACAATTAAAGATGGTGGGTGACGTCATGGGGATGCACCAGCTGGCAGGGATAAGAGCAGCCGCTGGCAGAAAGGCAGGGAGAACGAGGAGACGGAGGCTCTCCATGCTGGCAACGGATGGAGACAGCACAATCGGGGATCACCCAGACGGCGAGTGGCAGCAGAGGCTGCAAAGAATCCTCTCGCCTGGGGTGCCGAGATTGAGCTCCAAAAGGGGAGGAGCATCTGGGGTGACTCACCCCTAATACCACCAGGGAAGCACGGCAGCGGACTCACCAAACAACAGCACGACAGGTACAGTGACCCAGAGGGAGAGGCTGAAACCGATCCCAAGGGAACAGGAGTTTCCCAGCCCAGTCACTCCCAGGTACCAGGATGGGGAGCTGGGCTGGGGGCAGAAACGGAAGGGGGACCCCAAGGGACCAGCATCGAAGGAGCACTGCCAAGCATGGGCAGGAGGGCTGGGAGAGCCGGCCAGTAGGACGCTGGACTAGAAGGCCCTTTTGGGTTTTTTCTTTTTCTTCTTTTCTTCATTTTATTTTATTTACCCCTGCTCAACAGGGGCACCCCCACCGGCTCCAGGAATAAAGCCAACCAGCTGAAGGGGGTTCTAGGCATAGGGCCTGAGTTGACTGACCATCCTTCCCCAAGGAGCATGGGGGATACCGTCTAAGGCACAAAGAAGCGACAATACCATAGAGCACATGAGCGAGCATTCGAAACCAGGCAGGCGTAAAGTGGTGCATTGGATGGGAACTGCGGTGAAAGTCTGGCCCACAGAGAGCCTTCTGACATGCAGCCAGTGGCCATGGCACTTCCAGACATGTTAGGGCAAAATTTATAGCCCATAACGCAGATCCTCGATGCCCAGCAACAAATGATGGAACGGCAACAAGACTGGCTGCGGCATGGCTTGCCTGCATTTAGGATGCCAAAGATGATGCGGGAAGATGATCCGAAGGCTTACATTGAGATCTTCGAATGGCACGCCATTATGACAGGCCTAGATAAGGGATATTGGGCCAGCCAGCTCAGGGCCCTTGTAGTCAGTAAGGCCCAGGCCGCATTTCGAGCCCTTCCCCAGGACGAGGCCCACGACTACGACTGGGTTAAGACCGCCATCCTGTACCAGTTGAAAATCAACCTGGAACATTACCGGCGACTCTTCTGGGCCAAGAAGGGACCAGAGGAGAATCAACCCCGACTCTTGTTACAATTGTTGTGGGATCTCCTCAACAAGTGGCTAAGCCCCACGTCTTGTGACTGAAACACCCTAGCGGATGAGATAATGCTTGAGCAGTTCATGAATGACTTAGAAGAGCACACGCAGCGCTGGGTGCACCAGCATTCACCCCGTAATTGTGATGAAGCACTCAAATTAGTGGAAGCTTTTGCAGCCTCTGAAGTTAGCTACAGTCGGGAGAGGCATAACCCTGCACCCCCGACGTTAAGCCTGAGGGATTTAGAAAAGAGGCAGCCCGTGTTCAAGGGCATGACCAGAGATATGGTCTGTTTCCGCTGCGGAAAGGGGGCCACTTCTCCAAAGCTTGCCGGAGTGACTCGGCAGAGCGATGGTGTCCCAATAATGCAGCTAGAGGGCCAGTGGTGGGACAAAAGGAACCAGACCAGCAGAGTCCATGGACTGCAGCTATATCACCAGAGGAGAGGGTGCGGTATGGAGGCTCCCAGTAGTAAAGGCCTGGATCAGGAATCGCCCTGTTCAGGCCATCCAGGATTCAGAGTGCTCCCAGTCCTTGGTGAGGGTGGGATTAATCACCCCGCAGCGAGGCCGAGAGTCAGACCCAGTGAAGGTATCATGCCTCCACGGGGAAACCAAGCATGTCAACCACCAATGGATATGCCTCAGGGTCATGGAGCACCAGGGAGAGCTGCTGGTAGGAATAGTACCCCACTTGGCTTGTGATATGCTGCTAGGATGTGACTGGACCCCTATATATGATGCACTCGAGAGGGTTTAAGATGCCGAGGCAGCAGGGTGAAGCCTACAGAATAGAGAAGGATGGCTTGGAGAACTCGAAGATAGTGAGGAACTGATGGAAGACGTGGAGGTACTCGGTCTTCATGATAGGACCAGTAGCCGACAGTTCCAAGAGGTGCAGGAAGAGGACACCAGACTTTGGGAACTGAGGACACTGGCTCTAAATCTCTTGACCACCCAAGCGGCAGGACCAGGAGACACTCCTCAGTTTGAGGTAAGGAACCAGCTTTTATACCGCGTTCAACCCGGAAGGGGAGGGGAGCCCAAAAAAACACAGCTCATGGTACCCACTTGCTTCCACCATCCTATTTGGCATCTCACTCATTCCAACCTCACCAGGGGACACACGGGTCGAGACAAAACCACAGCCCGCATATCACAATGGTTTTTCTGGCCAGGATTGGGAGAGGACATAGCACGCCACTGTGCCGCTTGCCCTGAATGTCAGAAAGCTAGAGAGGACCACCCCGCGAGGGCACCTCTTCAGCCCCTACCTATTATTGACATGCCCTTCTTGAGGATAGCCCTGGATGTGATTGGGCCTCTTCCTCATACCAGCGCATGCCACCAATACATATTGGTGTTTATTGATTACGATACCAGGTACCTGGAAGCTGTACCTTTACAGGCAGTAACTGCCCCACCAATTGCGGAGGAGCTCATCCAAATGGATGGCTAGGATGGGGATCCCCCAAGAGATCCACACTGACCAGGGACACAACTTCATGTCAGGGGTATTGCGAGCGGTTTGCTGTACCCTGCAAATAAAACACCTGCACACCTCAGCATACCACCCACAGACGAATGGGTTGCTGGAACGGCTTAATGGAACAATCAAAAGAATATTGTGTCATTGCATAAAGGGAGACCCTTGGAAATGGGACCTGCTCCTCCCTTTGATCCGTTCATCCTGAGGGATACCCCGCAGCACTTGTTGAAATACTCTCCCTTTGACCTGGTGCTCGGTCACTGCCCCCGCAGCCTATTGCAAGCGCTGAGGGAAGATTGGGAACTTGGCACCAGCGAGACAAAAGACCCAACATTGTCCAACCAGGAGTTCCAAAAATGAATATAGCTAGCTTAAGATTTAGCCAAGGGTAACCTGCAGGAGGCACAGCGCCGCCAAAAAGAGCAGTACGATGTCTGCACCAAGGAGCAAGAATTTAGACTAGGGCAGAGAATACGAGTGCTACTACCCACATCTTCTAGCAAATTGTTGACCCAATGGCAGAGCCCCTTCAAAGTGGTCCACCGGGTAGGTCCAGTAGACTACAAGGTACACCGCCCAGGCCACCTCCATGAAAGACAAATATATCATGTTAATCTCTTATGTGAGTGGCATGGACCGGAGGGGTGTGCGGCCTTCTCAGAAGCTGAGATAGAAGACTTAGGGCCACAGGGCACAGCACGGGGAAAGGCCATGTTGGAGCTGGAAGGCCAAATCCAGATAGGGGAGGAACTATCCGAGATACAGGAATACGAAGTGAAAGCTTTAGTGGAAGAATGTTGAGATGTGTTCAAGGAGGAACCAGGATGGGACTGAGGCACCTATCATTCTATACAAACACCCCTGGGGGCTATTATACGGGAAAAGTGGTGACTGGTGCCCCATTTTCTTTCCAGTAAAATACGTAATAAAATCAGAAGGATGATCAAACAGGGATACGCCCATCCCACAGCCCATGGTGTAGTCCCCTGGTCCTGGTGCTGAAACCTGATGGCTCCTTGTGGTTATGCAGCAATTATCGGTGGCTAAACACCATGGCAGTCTTTGACGCGTTTCCCATGCCCCATGTCAATGCTTGATATATTTCTACTTTAGACCTGGCGAAGGGGTACAGGCAGATCCCGGTAGCACACAGGGATCGACACAAGACCGCTTTTGGGACACCATAGGGGCTATATGAGTTTGTCCGCATGCCATTTGGGCTCCACAGGTCAGCCACAACATTCCAACATTTGATGGATTGGATATTGGCCCCACACACTGACTATACCGTGGCCTACATTGACGACATCATTGTATTCACCCAAACATGGGTCCAGCACAGAAGGGCCCTACGGGCAGTACTCATAGAACTAAGGAAGACAGGTCTGACAGCAAACCCAAAGAAGTGTGTGCTAGCCCAGAAACAAACTAAGTGCCTAGGTTTTCTGGTCGGACAGGGCACAATACAGCCTTTGGACGACAAGGTAGAAACCATCCGAAAATTCCAGGCACTGCGGACCAGCAAGCAACTAAGGTCTTTCTTGGGCCTGACCAATTATTATCGGCGTTTCGTTCCCTGATTTGCCGAACTAGCGGCACCCCTCTCAGAAGCATTAAAGGGACAATGAGTGGGAGGGATAAGGTGGACGGACAAAATGAGATGGAACTTTGAGCTATTAAAAAAGACCCTATGTGAAGAGGTGGTAATACATGCCCCTGACTTCCATAAACCGTTTATATTACAGACTGACTCATCAGAAACAGCAGTGGGGGCTATGTTAACCCAAGAGGATGCCAGAATAGAGAGGCCAGTTGCCTATGCCAGCAGAAAGCTACTGCCCATGGAGACACGGTACGCCACTATAGATCGGGAATGTCTGGCGATCCGCTGGGCAGTAGAGCACTTCAGGTATTACCTGATGGGGAGAGAATTCATGTTAATAACAGATCACGTCCCCTTGAAGTGGCTGAGCACAACCAAAATGGATAACGCCTGCATTACAAGGTGGGCCTGGCACTGCAGCCCTTCAAATTTCACATAATACACTGACCAGGGAAAAATAAAATAACAGCGGATTTTCTATCTAGGTGCAGAGATGACTCTAAATACAATGACGGCCAGCAAAAGGCAAAAGAGACAGCCAACAACACAGGTAGAGACCCAACACAACTAATTAAAATGCCCCAAGGCAGCTTAAAGGGGGGATTGTGTCCCGGGGATAGCGAGAGGAGGGACCGGGAAGCCCCGCCTGCGAGGCTCAATGTGGGGAAAAAACATCAAAATAAAGAAGGAAACAAAAATGACCACTTACCTGCAGGAGGAGCAACACTAGAGGGATAGGAGAAGAGCCCGCGCAGTTTACAAGCCACGCCTTTATACAATTAAAGACGGCAGGTGATGTCATGGGGACGCACCAGCTGGCAGGGATAAGAGCGGCCGCTGGCAGAAAGGTGGGGAGAGTGAGTGAGGAGACAGAGGCTCTCTGCGCCGGCAACAGATGGAGCCAGCGCAATCGGGGATTGCCCAGGTGGTGGACGGCAGCAGAGGCTGCAAAGAATCCTCTCACCTGGGGTGCTGAGATCAAGCCCCAAAAGGGGAGGATTGTCTGGGGTGACTCACCCCTAATACCACTGGGGAAGCATGGCTGTGGACTCGCCGAATGACAGCACGACAGGTACAGTGACCCGAAGGGAGAGGCTGAAGCCAACCCCAAGGGAACAGGAGTTTCCCCACCTGGTTGCTCCTAGGTACCAGGTCGGGGAGCCGGGCTGGGGGCAGAAAGGGAAGGGGGACCCCAAGGGACCAGCATCAAAGGAGCAATGCCAAGCACAGTCAGGAGGGCTGGGAGAGCTGGCCAGTAGGATGCTGGACTAGAAGGCCCTTTTGGGTTTTTTCTTTTTCTTCTTTTCTTTGTTTTATTTTCTTTACTCCTTCCTGACAGGGGCACCCCCAGCAGCTCCAGGAATAGAGCTGACCAGCTGAAGGGCATTCCAGGCCTAAGGCCTGAGTTGACTGACCATCCTTCCCCAAGGAGTATGGGGGATACCGTCTAAGGCACAAAGAAGTGATGATACCATAGAGCACGCGAGCAGGCATTCGAAGCCAGGTGGTCACAGTGGTGCTCTCCCCTACCTTGGGAGTCTTAACAGGAGACTGGACAAGCACCTGGCTGGGGTCATCTGATCCCAGCACTCATTCTTGCCCGGAATGAGGGGTCAGACTCAATGATCTGCTGAGGTCCCTTCCAACCCTAATATCTATGAATCTATGAATCTATGGAAAAGCTCGAGAGAGTCCAGAGAAGAGCCACTCATATGATCGGACACTTGCAAGGCAAGCCGTAAGAGGAAAGGCTGAGGGACCTGGGATTCTTCACCCTAAAAAAGAGAAGGCTGAGAGGGGACTTGGTAGCAGCTTACCACTGCATCAGGGGAATACATCAAGGGCTCAGTGAACAACTGTTCACCAGGGCACCCTTGAAGAAAACCAGGAGTAATGGCCATAAACTCCTGAAAGACCATTTCAGGGTTAACACTAGAAAAAAACTTTTTCAGTTAGGGTGTTGAGACTGTGGAATAAACTCCCCCCAGAGGTGGTGCAATCACCTACACAGGAAATCTTCAAGAAGAGACTGGACAGTTACCTCATTGGGATCACCTGACCCCAGTTGTCTTTCCTGCCTAGTGCAGGGGGGCTGGACGTGATGATCTCGTGAGGTCCCTTCCAGCCCCTTACTATCTATGAATCCCCTGCTGCCACAGCAGCCTCATCACCACCAAGAGGAAGCAACAGGTGGTGGTCATTGTTGACTCCCTTATGTGGGTGATGGAGGCATCCTTCTCCTGTCCTGATCTGTTGTCTCAGGAGGTCTGCTGCTTGCCCAGAGCCTGGATCCAAGATGTCATGGAAAGATTTCCAAGACTCATCCAGCCCTCTGACTACCACCCCATGCTGCTCATCCATGTGGGCACCAATGACACTACCAGGGGTAAGCCTGAGCAGATCAAAAGTGACTACAGGGCTCTGAGTGCAAGAGTGACTCAGGACTTGGGTGGTGTTCCCCTTGATCAAGCTGTTGAGAGCAGCAGGAGAGAGCAACAGAAGAGGCTTTTTCTCATTCTTCCTGAGAAAATAGGTCAATTAGCTAGTTACCTCAAATGTTTGTACATGAATGCACAGAGCCTGGGAAACAAGCAGGAAGAATTAGCAGGCCTTGGACAGTCATCGCACTGACATGATTGGAATAACAGACTTGGCGGAATAGCTCACATGACTGGAGTACTGACATGGATAGGTATAAACAAGGGATGGGCAAAATATGGCCCATGGGCTAGATCTGGCCCACCATCTGATTTAATCTGGGCCATGGCTACCCCTGAGGCACTCCACATGGGATGGAGCTCCCCCAGCCCCCGCCCAGTCACCACTGGTCTCTTGCCTGTTCCTGCTGCCCTGGCCCTGGCCCCGGTCAGCATGCACAGCTTCCTGGTGGGGCTGCTCCCAGTGCAGCTGCAGCTGCCAAGGTGCTGCTTGGCTCCTCCTGCCTCCAGTGACTCCTCCTCCCACCCCTGCCATACTGCTCTGGGCAGGAGGGAAGCTGCAGATGGGCAGCTTCTGCACTACCATGCAGGGCTCCAGCTCCCGGCTACCTTCCACCCCCTCCATCTCCTTACTACAGAAAGGATGTAGACAAGCTGTAGACAGTGCAGTGGAGGGCAACAAAAATGGTTGGAGAGCTGGGGCACATGATTTATGAGGAGAAGCTGAGGGAACTGGACTTACTTATTCTGGAGAAATGAAGACTGATGGGAGATTTAATAGCAGCCTTCAACTACCTGAAGGGGGATTACAAAGGGGATGGAGCTAATCTGTTCTCAGTGGCGGCAGTTACCAGAGCAAGGAGCAGTGTTCTCAAGTTGCAGCAAGGGAAGTTGAGGTTAGATATAAGGAAAACCTCTCTCACTAGGAGGGCGGTAAAGCACTCGAACAGGCTTCTCAGAGAGGTTGTGAAATGTCCATCCTTGGAAGTTTTTAAGACCTGGCTAGACAAAACCTTGACTGGGATGATCTACTTAGGGATGGTCCTGCTTTGAGCAGAGGATTGGACTAGATGACCTCCCGAGGTCCCTTCCAACCCTAATTTTCTATGATTCTATGAAATGCGTGGTGTACACACAGACTTTGTAAGAATGTCAGTGTGAAATAGCTATGGAGACAATCTAAATTGCAATAAAATATTCTGAAGCAGTTCTTCATTGGATGGTGTTAATCCACACTGGCTGCATCTACACAAGCAATAGACTGCACAGTTGATACTACATAGTCATTTACTACTTGTATTACCAAGTACTAAATGACTCCCCAGTAAGCGGTGTTACTGCACAGTAGCATCCCCACAAGGTTTTTTTTCTGATGCTACTGTGCAGTAGCAACAGGAGTTCATTACTGCTGCACAGTAGCGTCGCATCACAGTTAGTGTCCCCCAGTGCTACTGTACAGAAGCTCATTGCTACTGCACAGTAACGCTCATGTAGGCGCAGCCACTGAGGAATTAACTGCATGGTTCCACATAAGGATGTTAGTGTGCAGCAAGGTAGTGTGCAAATTTACACTGTACTGGTTACTACTTTTTCAAGCAGTTTACTCTGTTTAGAAAGCTTCACACTTCACATCTGGTAGTAGTGTCCCAACGGGCAGTTAGTGTAGATTAGCTAGTGTCTAGAAGTTGTTTACTGGTGTAGAAGCAATCACTGATGTGAAGGCTACTTCTGACCATTCGCTGAAGTAGTCAGTTACACTAATAGCAAAACTGCAGGGGTGCCACTTCAAACTCATAGTATTGATGTTGCTCCCTCAGGCCTTCTTCCTGTGGACTAGATTGCATTACCTTTCCTCATGCTTAGTATCACCTTGTTTGTATAATTACATCAATTTCAGTGTAATTACTTGAGGAGTAAGATTTTTTTTAAGATACATTTTGGTGTTTGCAAGGGTATCATAATTTGGATCTATATCAAAGAAAACTTTCCCCCCTGACAAACATGATAATGGAACTGGTGGTACTCACGTAACAGCTATTTTACTATGCATTTGACAAACACCATAAGATTTTGTAGCATTTTTCATTTAGGAATTCATCACTGGCCACCTCAGGGTAGAAAAGCCTTTCTTTGTTTCAGTTAGCGCTCTGATAATTTTCCTAAATTCTATATGTGAGACACAGCTGATTTAGAGTTCAGTTATATCAGTGTTCCAGCTGTGGGAGTCCATCTCCATTTGCCTTGTAACTGAAAGGTAAAGTTAGACCATTGGCTGCTGGTTGTGATTTGCTCTCAGAAATTTATCATATAGCAGAGCTCTCCCTCCCCCCTCCCCCCCCAAAAAAAATGAGGTTGTCTTTTTGGCAGAGAGTCCTTTCCCTGTATACCTGAAATTTATGTTATAGCCTAGGGGTTTATGTTGTGTTAACTGGTGGTTTTCAGATGAGGCTATAGGGGAGGTGGAGGCCTCATTATTGTCGAGGGGCGGGCTCAGGGTTTAAATGCTTGTTGAGTAGAGAGAGGCATCTGCGAGGGGTGTAGCCACAGAAGGGCCAGGGGCATGGCATACAGGAGCCAGGGGCTTGGTGCTTAGAAGGGACAAGGGAAGCTAGTACCTTGAAGCCAGGTCCTATTCAGTGGGCCTAGACTAGAAGGCCTAGCTACTTGAGGCCTCAACAGAAGGAATATACCAGTAACACCTGTGAGGCATGGGGTGTGGCAAAGGGATGGTTTGGAGCCATGCAATTTACCCATAAGGCTTTGGGTGCCCTACTGGGCACAGTTGATTGGAGGCCCAACCAAGGGCCTAGGACCAGTGGGACTGAGGCCTAGCAAAGGTCCAGGGGCAGCCTCCCTACTAATTTATAATCCATCAAGGTGTGGAAGGCAAGACAGGGGGAGCACTCTAGGGGTGGAGCAGGGCATGATTGCAGAGCCATCAGGGGGCATCACAGCCACCCCTGGGACCCTGTTGTTTTACTATATGACAAAGGAGGAGAGCATCCTTGGGCAGAAGCGTAATGATCTAGTGAGGAGAACTTTAAACCAGGCAGAAACAGCCTATCTTCTTTATCTCTGGAATAATTGGAACTCAGTCAGTAAACTTTTAATCTGAGGATCCAAGGTGCAAATCCTGGTTTGAGTGGCAGATTCTTGTTTTACAGTAGAATAGCCTATCCAGGGAAGATTGTGGAATCTCCTTCACTGGGGGTTTTCAAGAAAAGGTTAGATAAGCATTGGCTAGTGGTGACTTAGAAATAGCACCTCCTGTATTTGAGCAGGAGTTTGAACCAGATGTGCACTGAGGTCTCTTCCAAACCTGTAATTCTAATCTGTTTGAAGAAGGATCATATCAAAGTAGAAATAAAAAAAAATGGCCAAAGAGCTAGGTTATTGGTGGAGAGGAAGGAATGGGGAAATAACAAAAGGGTCCTGGGGTAGACAAGAGGAATAATGGGCAACCTGCTCACCACCTTAAAAGTATAGTAATGCTGCAGATCACAGCATAGTGCAGAGGTGCAGATGTAATTTATTTATCCAACAAAAATATGGTTTGATTAGCCTCAGATGCATGGTGGGAGAAATCACTGGGAAACTGGGATAGAAGAGTGTAATGTCTTCAGGAAGGACAGGCAGGGAACAAAAGAGAGTGCCTCAATTCACACATCAAGAATATAGACCCTACCTCTGAAATTCTGGAAGAGCCAGGTATGTTGCATGTCCCCAGGTGAAAATTACAAGAGAAAAATAGGAGCAGCATCATGGTAGGCCCTGTGGAAAGGGTCAGAAGGGAAGAGAGCACTGTGGGATTCTGCAGGACCTATGGGTCCCTGTCCCTGTGTACATGTAACAAGAATTGATATGCTCAAAAATAATACCCTATTTCAGGAGGTACTATTTTGGACTATTTCAAAGGCATTTGAAATGTTTCAATTGTTATTTCTATGTACACATTAATTCTAACAAAGAGATAAGAACGCATGCCAGAATAGGGAAA
>NW_005841935.1:2868634-2916589 GCF_000455745.1 Alligator sinensis
GCAGGTTAAACAGTATTTTGATATGATAAATATATTCAAGTTGGGAGGGTCTGATGGACTTCACCAAAGAGGACTTAAGGAACTTGCCAAAACCATTTCTAAACCAATAGTGACTATCTCAGAGGGACTGAAGAATAGAGGATATTCCAGAGAACTGGAGAAGAGGCAAACGTAATTGAAAAGCAAGCAAAGTAAGATACCTGAAAGCATAGACCAGCCAGTCTCACTTTGATTGCCTGAAAGATACCATAATATACCATTAACTATTCCTTTTTCTTTTTTTTTTCTTCTTTTTTTAAAATAAGCAACTAGAGGATAATTAGGACATAAAAACAGCCAACATGAATTTACCATGAGCCAGTTTTGTCAAACCAATCTATTTTATTTCTTTGGAAGGACAAATGGATACGGAGCAAGCTGTAGATGAAATGTACCTTGACTTTTTTACAGCTTTAAAACTGTTTCACATAATATTCTCATAAGCAAAGTAGGGAAATGTGATCTAGATGAACTTGGCATAAGGGAATGAAAAATGGGTTGAAAATCTGCACTCAAACAGTAGTGATAAATGGTTTATTATCAAACTGGGAGTGTGTTTCATTTGGGTTTCTGTGTGGGGTCTGTCCTAAATACAGTCCTGGGTAATATTTTCATTAAAAACTTGGATGATGAATTAGAAAACATGCTTATAAAATTTGATAGCAGCGTGCTGAACGGGGTTGCAAGCACTCTGAAGAACAGGTTGAGAACTAATCTTGAGAATGATCTTAATATGCTGGAGAAATGGTCCCTAAATCAAGAAGAAGAAGTTCAATAAAGAGAAGTACTGCACTTTGGTAGGTGAAATCAAATGTACAGATACAATAGTAAGGAGTAACTGCCTATGCTGCAGGAAAGAGTCTGGGGATTATAGTGGACTGGAAAGAAAACACAAATGAAGACTGGTGTTGTTGAAGGAAAGGCATACTTCATTTTGAGATATATTAATATAAGTATCCCATGAAAGATATGGGAGAAAGTTATTCTACTGTAGTTGGCTGGTTGAGGCATCAGCTGGAAAACTTTGTGAAGTTTAGACACCACACTGAGAAAGATGTAGAGAAGTTAGTGAGAGTTCAGAGGAGAGCAACAAAAATAAGAGTGTTGAAAAATATGATCTAGAAAGAGGTTAAAGGACATTTAGACTTGTTTCGTCTTGAAAAAAAGAAGACAGAGGGAAGACATAACAATCGTCCAATACATAAAAGGTTTTTATAAAGAAATCAATGATCAGTTGTTCTCCATGTCCATGTAGAGTAGGGCATAAAGCAACTGGCTTAATTTGAAACAAAAAAAAAAATAGGTTTGATGTTAGGAAAAACTTTCTAACTCTCAGGATGGTGAAACATTGGAGCAGGTCACAAATGTAGGTTGAGAAATCCCTGTCACTGAGAATTTTTTAAGACTGCATTGGACAAGTATCTGTATTACTTGGGCACCCAAGACATCAGTGTATATGGAACCCAGGAGAGGTCCTGTGCAGATAAGATGTGTTTTGAAGACATGACATGAAGAAAGCAGAATTCATGTTCTCTTGTTGCATGTTTCCTTTCTTACAGATATATTTAGTTATTCTCTTTTCCCAAAAAGCCAGTCTCTTCTGAGGTTTTCTGGCAAAGGCTGCATGAATTAAGCAAGTCCAGCAGATGGTGCTCTTTAAATAAAAAAAAAAGAGAGAGAGAGAGAGAGACAGTTCTGTGGTTCATCGTTCACCAAAGCAACCACAAACTCTACTAACTTTCTATCTGTAGCTTTCAACCAACTCTGTTGTACCCTTGCTCCCAGACTCTGGCTTCTGCTGCAGTCTCAAAAGCACGCAAACTTTATTTCTCTTCCCAAGGTGTTCCATCTCAAACCTTCCAGAGCATTATGTGAAAGGACTGGATATGTGAGCAAATTTAATGGCTACATAAAACATAAACAAACAACCTCCCCAGCCCAACCTTCCCCCGCACAACAAAATGGGGTTTGGCTCTCATCTCAGTTAAAACACTATAAGCAGGAGCAATGCCAACAAAATTAATGAAGCAATCCCAGTGAAAATCTTGTGGAATAGAATTAAGAATCAAGCCCACAGTATCCCAGTTTTTCTGTTTAATCTAATCTGCAACGGCAATGCAGCAGTGTAGCCTTAGAACAGGTTGTTATGGCTCCAGTTCCTTGTAGATCTTCAACAAAATTGGAGAATTGCAAACAAACTAAAACATCCAAGAAATACACAGCAAATCTAGATTGGTTTCCCCTCATTTAGTTCTGGTGTCCACATTCTGTACTCTTCCTCTTGCTGTACTTTTTCATCCTTTTTCTCCTTCTCCTTCCTTGCTTCTTTTTGCCACTCAACACAAGTGAGAGGATGTGTTAGAGAAGTATATTTTCCT
Organism: Alligator sinensis; assembly: GCF_000455745.1. Lineage (NCBI taxonomy): Eukaryota > Metazoa > Chordata > Crocodylia > Alligatoridae > Alligator > Alligator sinensis. The sequence goes on from NW_005841935.1 coordinate 2,871,052, forward strand.
CCTTGCCTAAGTTGCATACATAAACTGGGGACTGTAAGTATGTGCACACTTCAACATAGTTAAGCCAGTCCCCCTCTTTTAAACTGATGCTCAATGTATTTTTATTTACTTTTTTTTAAATAAGAAAATCCTGTGAATAGTATGTAATAGCCAGTGTCTGGATGTATTCCATTTAGCTGCATTTTCCTGGTGCGAATTACTGCACTCATGGTTGAAGACCATCATTTGAGCTCAAGCATTGCCAAAAGGGGTTAACTTTCTTCCACTCCTCAATTTTATTTCCTTGACTGCTGAGTTTAATTATGTTGCTATTTATATAACCTCAATTGGAAAAAGATTACTTCAAAGCTGGCTTGATGGGGCAATAGCACATAGATTTTTATTATTACAATAGAAACATCTTCCTTCCCTCTTTACCCTGCCAGGGATGCCCTCTTACCCACTCATGATTCCTTTTTATATTTTACTTTTGCTATAAAGTTGATGGGTTTCCCATAAAATTAAAAACACGTGTCCATCTTCCTCACTGTGCCTCTCAAAAGCTTGAGGAAGTGCTCTGGGCCTCACTGTGACCCTTGACAGTCTGCCAAACTCAGGCTGTGCCAAACCAACAGGAGAAATGAACTGTCACATCAGCAGATATCCATTCCATGGGAGCCATGGAGTTGGGGCACCTAGGGGCAGAGCCCAGGGACAGGTGGCCAGGACTCTGGCCTCTGCCTATTCCCCCATGGGTGCGTATGCCATGGTGAGCCTGATGGGCAGGGGGATCACCCGAGGCAATGGTCAGGAGGTGGCTGACAGGGGCCAGGCAGGGCTGCGGTCGGGGGCATGGCAGCAGGCAGCCTGAAGGTATCTGCCAGGTCCAGGATGGTGTCAAGCACCTGGCGGTCCTCTTCCATCACTTCCACTGCCCTGGCCACAAGCAGAGCCTCACACTCCAGGTCCTCCACATGCCACTTCACCAGGTCCACGAACCACGCCCTGAACACCCCGTCCATCAATTTCTCATAGGCTAGGTCCTCCACCTGCCACATGTCCTCCACTTGCCAAGCCCATGTGTCCGCCAGCCACTCCTCCAATGCTGTCACCATCCAGTCCAGAAGGAGGATCTTGTCCTGGGTCCTTCTCCAGTGGAGCTGGTGCATCCACAGGGCCCCAACCAAGGACACTGGTGACCCTGAGCCACCATCCCACCTACCAACTGCTGCCTCTTCCCCACATGCTGCTGCAGGACCTGCAGAGCCATGAGAAAGAAACTGTTTGTGAGAGTTTGCAACATTTCTAAGATCATAGAATCATAGATAATATGCTCTGTACCAAGGCAGTGTGCTGCCCAGCCTCAGATCAGGGGTCACGCTGTTGAAGAATGCTGAAGTGGAGGCCTCAGTGGGATGGGCTGCTGGCAGCCTAAGGAGCCCTCCCCCAGTGACACGTCACTACGGATGCCAGGCCGTAGAGTCCTGGGGCTGTGCTGAGGCTGGTCCCCTATTGACAGGGCTGACGGGGAGCAAATTTGCTCCCAGTCTGTGTCTACATGTGTGCTACTGTGCAGTAACTAATCACCAGTAAATTTTCTACTCACAACTAGAGCAGTTTACTGCACAGTAATTGTGTGCACATCTAGATGTGCGCGCCTACTGCACCGTAAACTGCTCTACTGTGTAGTAAAACATCTCATGTAGGTGCATCCACAGTGAACTTCCGGGATAAGATGCAAGTCCACCACATCAGTGCAGGGAAGCAGGTAGATACCATGCCTGACATGTCCTCAGAATGTCTTTCACTCTAGCAGGAACATGAGTGCACTGGCTGAATCACTTTCTCAAACTGGTGCCAAGAGGATGACATCACTGAATGGTCTGATGAACATACCATATTTTCTGTCATAAAACATGTGTCTTTTTTCCAAGAAAACAGCTGCTGGAGATTGGACTGTACCTTATATATGAGGAAATATGGTGACAGCTAGGTTTATTTTGTTTTTCTCTCTCTCTTTCTTTCCCTTTCCCTCAATCATTTTTTTTTCCTGAGCTGACAAGTTCTAGCCTATTTAGTCTCTCCCTGTACAGAAGCCCCATACCTCCTGTCATCCTTGTTGCTCTTTGTACTTTTCTTAGTTCTAATCTTTTCTTTTTGAGGTAGGGCAATCAGGATATGCACAGTGTTCAAGGCATATTGTCTAAAATCTTGTCTCACTGAAATTAATGAGTTAGGCCAATGCCAAGGACTTCAAAAATCCTCCCCATTGTGGTGAACTTTTTTCATATGCATCCAAGTTATCTCACACAGCAGCCTGATCTTCCTGTATATGGAGACAGAAAAGGGTTTAGCTAGGATGAATTAAAATTCCATCTTAACTCATCAGGGCCTATAACACCAACTAGACCTGTACAAAATTATCCAGCTTTGCTTTGCAAATATTTACATACAAGAGACAAAAAAATTCACAAGTTTAAACTAGAACTCTGAGCACTGTTTAACATTTTTTTTTATCAAAAGGAAAGGGGAAAAGGAAAATGTAATGTACAACAAATAAGTAATGTTAATAATTTTGCCCAAGCTGAAATTATAATCAATATTCACAACAGGTATGTCTCTTTTCACAGCAATAGTGGACATAAGTGATGTCATAAGTGGTTTGCCTGTAAAACCTGATTTTGTTTTTTAAAAATAGGTAAGTCAGACCTATTGAGAGAGAGTGCTCTACCTGAACTAGGAGGAAGGTTTCCTGCTTTCTTATAAAATAGACAGCCTGTGCTTTCAAGCTAAGTTCACTGCAGTACAGCATCTAAGTGCTTGTGGCATCTTATCTTATTCTTAAAGAAAAATCATAACAGGGTAAAGTCTTAGGGCTCCCTTGAACAGATTGGACCTGACTGGGAGGTAATTGCCTACAGACTAACCATGAAGAACTCTAACATATAATAACAACGCAGTCAAAATGCATATAACAGCAGCCATATGTATTAAGCAAACAATGTATGTTTCCAACTAGTTATCAGTTCTTAAATGTAAAAATACAACCCTTTTCACATACTTCTTAGAGAAAATGTCTAACATTTTAAGCAGTATGTCCTTGTAGTACATTGGGGTTCCAGGGGCAGCCATGACACTCCCTGGTGGGTCCACAACCTGGCCCCATTCTGCCCCTAGGGTGCCTTCTGTTTTGTCTCATCTGCCATGCCTTGATGTAATCATAAGATTAAAGGGGAGGCTGCCCATGGGCCTTCGTGTGGGCCCCAGTCTAGCTGTACCCCGACTGGGTTTCCCTGGCACCCTACTGGTCTCTGCTGCGCCCTCAGGTTTAGCAGGCACTCTCTATCCCCAGACCCCTTGCTGAGCCTTTCTAGACTGTGCCACTGCAGGGCACCTACAAACTTAAAAGCTAATTGCATGGCTCCATTCCTACCCTATACCATACCCCAAGCCTCACGGATGTTCCTGTGATGTTCGCCTGGAGACTTTGGCCTCCTTGGCTGCTGCCCCTTTCCTCTTAGCTAGACCTTCTAGCCTGGACCCACTGTATCAGACCTGGCTTTGAGGCACCAGCTCCGGTCTAGCTCTCTCAGGCACCAGGCCCCTGGACCCTGTCTAGCTCTGTGGCCTCATGCTCTGCCTGCTCCTGGCTCAACCCCTGCTCGGGCCTTGAGCCTGCTCCAGCAGGCCTCAAGGTGATCATGTGCCTCTATGGCACCAATGGGACCTCTATATACTGCCCCTTACAGCCCCAACCCAAACTGCCATTCTAAACTGCAATACAAATAATAAGCTCCCAGACTATAACATAAACACATAAGGGGAAGCAGCCCTTTTCCCCTTTAAGAGGGAAACATGTGAAGATCATACAGACCTCTCATGCCCTCCAGGGCTTTAGCAAGTTAACAGGATATACCTGTAACCCCTGCCATTTCCCCACTAGGCACATTTCATAATTTACCCAGCCTAACCTCTGTAGGTCCTCAAACAGGCCTTGCCACTTGTGGTGGTTGCACTTAGGATGCCTCCTTGTATCCTCTTATGATCTCCCAACGAACTGTAGGTACCCTGACTCTCCTGCCTGCCATGTCTTGGATGTTATTATTATATGTTCTAATTTATGATGTCACTAGTTGGGAGGGTTATTATATATAGTTGGGGTTTTTTGTTGTTTTTTGTTTTGGGGGGTTTTTTGTATGTCTCTATTAGGGGTCCCGGTACTATGGGTAAAATATCTCATTCGCTTTCTTGAATATCCACACGCACTCGCCAATATGTATGTATTCATAGTCTGATTCAGATTAACACTTGTCTTTATTTTTATCTTTTATCACTCTATACAACTTTACTTTCAAGCAGAAGCTGTCTTTTTGTATCCTTTTGTTTTCCTTCTTTAACCTTATCTATAATATCAGCTTTGTAACTCTACTTATATAATTTTCTTGTGCAATAGCTATCAACTTGGCTGAACAGAATTTAGTATTAATAAACAAAGTCTCTTTCTATCTGGTCTGTCTGCTTTTCTATTCCTGTTGTGGGTTTTTATCTTCAAACCCTGCTATATACGCTCTCTTTATTTTGTTGATATATGAGTCTACCTTTTATCCTGAGCGCGACTGATGCCTTGAATCCTCTTGATGGGCAATCAGATGCCCTCTCCAAGTCTGAGAGTATGGGTCAAAATTTACTCTCTTCCTTTCTTTCTTTACTTTATAGTTCGGCAATATGACGCGTCCCACGGTTTTTCTCCTCAGGGATCCACCCCTCGCCCTCAGAGCTCCAGTCTCCCCGGCGCTGTGAGAAGTCTTCAGGTAAGCTTTTTATCCTCTGGGGATCCTCTTTCTTCCTCTTTTTCTCTTTTAGTCTCCGCTTTTTCCTTGCTGAAGCTCTCGTCTTTTCTCCTTGCTCTGATCCCGGAGCTTCTATCCTAATATGGTAATGGCTCTGGAAGTGGCATTCTGTGGGTCTTTTTGCCACGTCCGCGTTTACTCCTTCACACCACTTCACCAGCAATTTATTCTCAGAGGAGGGGAGCAGAAGTAAGATTTGATATTCTAACTGATAAACCTGGAGATGGGCATTCTCATTATATTGACGTTCCTGTGCCTGCCAGGCAGCCTCAACATTTTCTTTCGTGAGGGTCCCCACCAGGTCCAATCTTTCCTGTAATTTTAGAAAAATATTGGATCATGTTTTGTGTTGCTAACCCTGGGGCCTACTAGGATTCTTGCAATAGGTCTAACACACCACAGGGCTGCCTCCATACAATAACACAAAGGGTGAAAAACCTGTGGAGGACTGTGAAACATCTCAAATGGCTAACAGCATGCAATTGGTTGCAATTTCAAGGCTCTCCTGTGACAAATTTTCTCAACCTCCCCTTCAGTGTTTGATTAAACTTCTCAACTAATCTATTTATTTGGGGATGACACACTGAAGCCCTTACCAAATGAATTTTCAATAAGCCCCAGACTTCTTGCAGTAACCTGGACATGAAAACCATGCCCTGGTCACTTAAAACCTCCCTAAGAATGCCCACCTGGGAGAAGATCTTTCATAGTTCAGAGGTGCTTGTTTGTGCAGACTCCCAGTGGACCACCACAGCCTTGGAGTAGTGGGTGGCATAGTCAACCAGGACCAGAATAAACCTAGACCCTGTTGAGCTGGGCTCCAGTGGTCCCACCAGGTCCACTCCAACCCACTCAAAGGGTATGATGACCAACAGAACCAGTACTTATGAGCAAACTGGAAGGTGACACACTGGCACTTGGGGCACAATGCATAATTTAATTTCTTGATTTCTTGGTACACCCCATCCAAAAAACCTGACCAGCACACTGTCCTGGGTTTTTTCCACCCAGATGGCCTCCTTCCAATGAACAGTACATCATGAGCCAGTTCTAAAATCTGGCTGTGGTACTGTTTTGGCATTAGAAGTTGGGACTTGCAGGCCCCTGTGGACTTGTCTTTGGCCACCCTCACCAAAAGGTCTCCTTGCACCTCAAAATGGGGGTCCTGGGCAACTAAGATTGCTATAATACCAATGGCCTGACCCAGTCATCCATACAGAAGGGCATATATTGGGTCCTTCCTCAGATCTCAAACAAAATCCCAGCTTTCCCCCACCTGATCCATTCCCTTCTCCTGGGGATCCCAGAAGTTCCCTGACCTTTTGCATCCTCTGGTGGGGATTCAAGACTGCATTGCACCCCACTCCTCTTTCCTTAACATTTCTTCTGACTTACAATAGGCTTCCAGCCTTATCTACCACTGCTCTTGGTGTGATCTGGTTTGCATCCCAAAGAGCTCAGGGTCTGAAAAGGGAAATATCTTCCTGAGCTTTGGTTCCACTAAACTCAGGTCAGCTTCAGTTTTTCCCATCCTCCGAGCCAACCATACCAACTTGATCATCAATCCCCAGTCACATCCCACCACCATGGGGAAAGCCAGCTGGCGGGCCACTACAGCTCTCATATGGCCCTCTTGTCCCCTGATGGTCATGCTCAGGTGTATTGTTGGGTCAGGTCAAGTGTTCCCATGAATGCAAGTGCCCTACATACATTCCCATATATACACTCCTTGGTCAAGATATCTACAGTATTTATATATCACTCTTGGACAGAAGTCTGGTCAGAGCTTGAGCCTATGAACCCTACTACCAGGACATCCCCATCTTTACTGGGACCACATATTCTCTCAGTTTTGGGCTTTCCTGCCTTGCCTCAGAGACATAGGAATGAGTGTACCCATAATCCGTCTTTAGGCAATCCCAATATTGATGGCCTTTCTCTCCACATTATAAACAAGTTATTTGAACCTCTCTTCCTCCTCTTGGGATGTAGGGATGCCCGAGATGGCTCTCTTCTGTGGAGGGATCACTCATGGGCTCTCCCCCTGGGGTCTCAGGAGTGACTGTAGTAATGCCCTAGCCAGGGCCTTCCTGAAAGGCCCGGTCTGTCCTCCCTGTAAATTTGGTTTTCTCAGGGCAGAAAGTTGATGACTTTACCAGGAAGCCTGGCAATCTACCTCCACCCCCATGAAGTCCTCTACTTTCCTGGTGGCTTCCTCCAAGCTGGCCACCCAGTGGTGATACACCCACCTCCAGATCCCTATGGGGAGAATGACACAAAACTGCTCTAGAGTTATGAGTTTACTGAGCCCCTCAGGTGACTGAGAATCTGGGTTTAGCCAGTGGGTACATAAATCCTTTAGTTTTGGGGCCGTGTCTTGGAGCCATGTGTTCAGGTCCCAAGTTTCCAATCTAAATTTGTGATGATAGGTCTCCTCAATGAGGCCCAGCCAGTCCAGTATGGCTGCTTTGAGGGTCTTATAATCCCAAACTGAATATGCTCCCAGGACCTGGTAAGCAGCCTATTCCTTCCCAGTTAAAAATTGTGGGCCACCCTCACAGCCCACACATATCCTGTGGCCACTGATAGATCTCTGCCACCTGCTCAAAAGTTGCCAGGAAGGCCTCCAGGACATCTGCAGGTCCCATATTGGTGAGGACTCCACCCTCTATCCTCAGGGAAGCATAGGACTCTCCAACTTGGATAGGAGTCCATTTTGACTCCAGATGCTACATCAGGAACTCCTGTTAGTGCTGCTCCTGCTTCCTCTGGATCTGCTGCTGCTGGAGTTGGAACTGCTGGAACAGCTGCTGTTGCTGCTGCTGCAGCCCCTCCATCCATTTTAGCAGGGCTCCTGTCTCCATGACTGGAGTTGGGTTTCCCGCATTCTCCACCACATATAAGGGGTTGCCACTCCTTCAGGCAGACCCAGGAGCCAGTTTCCTCATCAAAGCCAGTCAGTTATTAGTTCCAGTCTGTTTATTATACATGCAGGCAGTTTCTCACCACAGCAACCAAAATAGACAAATGTGCAGAGAACAAACTCAAAGTCAAACTTTGGGTCCTTCTTCAGACCTGCAAAGAGACAACCCAGGCTACATGCTTTTCCATCAACATACTAAACTCAACTCTCTCCTCCAGCTTCTCTTCCTGGGAGCTTTAAACTTCCTCTGAGCCCAGCCAGTCATCTTTGTTAGCTGGCCCAGTGTTCCTAAGCAAGTAGGCTCTTGTCCCCTAACCCCCTGCATCTGAGCTCTAGCCCCTGAGCCATGCACCCCATTACACCTACTCAATACCTCTTAACAAACTTGACCCTAAGCCACTGATGACTACTTCTTGGCCCTGATGATCCAACCAGTTATGTGTCTAGTTGACAGTACTTTTCCTAATATGTATTACTCTCAAAAGTTATGCTAAAATCAAGGTATATCACACTCAATATTTTCCCTCTATCCACAGAGTGTTTCACCTTATTATAAATGTAAATTGAGTTGGACAGGTATGATTTGCTGTTGATGAATACATACTAGATGTTCCTTATACAGGCAACCCCCGCCTAACGCTGTTTCGCTTAGCGCTGTTTCACTATAGCACTCATTTCACTTTGATGCCCAGCTTCACTTACCGCTCACGGGTTTCACTATAATGCTCACAGGTATCGGGTAGGGAACATCAGTGGTGCACAGCCTCATCACCATCTCAGAGCCAAAAGAGCAAAAGTGAAAGTGAAAGTGCATCTGTGCATACAGTTCATTACTTTAGTAATTTTATACATTATTTCAAAGTTTAAAGTATTAAATAAAGTATTTATATACATTTAGATGTCTGAATTCATTGATTTTATAGTACTAGTGGGGGATTTCAGTGATTTTATAGTACAAGTGGGGACCTTCAAGAATGAATTATCTATATTTACATTCATTCCTATGGAAACATTGGTTTCACTTAACACTGTTTTGCTTAGCGCTCGGTTTTTCCAGAACCAATTAAGAGCGCTAAGCAGGGGTTGCCTGTAATTTTATTCTCCTCCTCCTTCCACCTTCACTATATTAACCAATTACTTCCTGTTTGTAAGCAGCAAATCAAAAAGAGCTTTCCCCTTAGTTTGTCATGCCTCTCCACCACCTGTACCAAAAAAAACCACACCAAGAACTTGCTGGACTGCTTGTGCACTGCTATGTAGCTCTCCCAGCAGATATTTGGAAACTTAAGTTTGTTGTTTAAAGAGAGCCTCATTTACCTCTATAATAGACACCCACCCATGACATCACCCTTGCTATTCTCCATCATGACTATAACCAGAGACTTTCAATATGCCTACCTCTGTCTTTATACTGCACCTTAGATCAAGCATACAGCTCTTTTATGTATAGCGTAATACTGCCTCCTTTTTCTCCTCTCAGGTGCTTACTGAACAATCTGTAACAGGGAGATGGGGGCTCCCTGTTACTTTAGGGATGAGACAGCCACAGGGAGGCCCCAGGTGAAAGAAGATGCTTGTTAGGGATTGCAGAAGGACAGAGATACCAGCTCTGCAATAATACAATAGGGGAGAGCCCACCTGGGCAGCAGAGCACCTATTGCAGAGCTAGCAATGCTGCAATAATACAGTAAGGTAGAGCAAGGGTACCACTGCAGCCACTAATTGGAATCATCTGTGGCTGGCTGGGGGAGCCCCAGAGGGCAGCATCCTAAGCACTAGAGGCTTGAAACCAGAGCCTTAATGGGTGAATTCTGAGCCCTGGAGGGGCAAGACCAGAGCCCTGGAGGGACAAATCCTGAGCCCTTCAAAGGCAAGACCAAAGCCATAGCAAGCTGTTACCAAGGCTGGGGCCCAAAGTCAATACAGACAAGACATTCCTCATTTATCACCTGTAATTTCCTCTTAATGGCATTGATCTTGATCCTCCTAGCCTTTGGGGTGCATGGCTTGACCTCTTGCAACCAGTGAAGTAATCTTCTTCTCTGATGCCAGATATTCATACTTGTTCTCTAGCTGGACAGCTGTAAGTTCAAAAGATGAGCATTGTCTGCTTCAGGACATGACCAGCTGCCAGCTTCTACCTTCCTGACAGTCCAGGTCTTCTTTTTCCTTGTTCTTTGTCTTCTCTGGCTGTCCCTCTTCCATGATTCTGGAAATTTCCTCATGCATCATGTTAATAAAACTTTCATGCTCACAGATGTTTCTGAGCTTAAAAGGGATATGAAGGCCGCAGCCCCCACAAAGGCAAACCAGGACCTGGTCAAAATTCAGTGCCCCCTCCCCCAGACAGAACCCACACCGGTTCAGGCAGAGGAAGAGCTTGCAGAGCCAGCAGCTTTGATGCTTTGACATCTTCCAGTCATCTTGTTGATTCTTCTTCTATTTCCTTCTTCCTCTTCTGCTGCTTCTATCTCCTAGAAATTCCTTCTCCCTTTACCTGCTTGTGCTCAACAAGCTTACAGTGAAGAAATGTTAAAAAGCAACTGTAGCTAACTCCCCTGTTTACTGGATTCTGGTGGTGCTTGCTTCTGATGGAGCAAAGCTTCCAAGATTTCTTTCCTAATATGCTTGGTATGACACAGATGGAAATGTGTTTCATGATTCATCATCTGATTATAAATGTGCTGGGTGTGTCCATGTGTCTGGGCATACCCATACTTGGGTCTAAGAAACAGAAATCTAATATGACTTTTATCTTGCTAATCAATATGTTCAGAGTACATTTATAAAAAGTATTTACAGGCTTGCTAAATTATTAATAGACGTTTTATTAATAGATGTTGTAGTAAATAGTGTTTCAATTGTTACAGACAGTTACAGAATTTACCAGATCATTAGGTTTTTATAACCATCTAGAACAAGTTCTGAAGCTACACTTCTGACTAGAGCCAGATCTTTTTTCTTTAACAGTAAATTGCACCTGCAATTTCAGGGGTGCAGACAGAAATGTAGCTCCCAGCTAGCTGTAACTCAGAACATTTTCTGCAAAATGTTCTGAATTACAATGTTACTCCAGACCAAACAGAAGTTCAATGTTGGTTCCAGGGGGAGGGGAATCTAGCTGCCAGCTGGAAGCCTGCAGCCAGGTTCCCATAGCAATGGCCAGGGCTCACTGTCAGTGCTTGCTGTTTTCAGAATGGGAGGGGGGGAAAGGCAGCAGAGGGAGCTCATTCTTGGGGCTCCCCAGTTGGTGCTGAAGGGTAGGGTGGGTGAATTGGAGCTTTCCCTCCCCCCCCCCCCCCCTTGGGGGGCCCCAACACCTGCCCCAGCCTCCAGGGAAGACTGAAAGAAACTCAGACTAAACCTCCTCTGCACCCTTCTCCCCTCCCATTCTGAATATAGTGACAGGCTGGGAGCTTGCAAACACAAATTACAGAAGAGGCTACATTTTGAACCATCTTCATCTAATACCTCATGCAATGAGGGGTCAAATTTTCACCTAGTCAGCCATTTTTTGAAGCTGTCTGCAGCCATGTGCTTGTGTTTGGTCACAGCTATAAACTGCTTTGTGTGGCCAGATCAGGCAAAAATTGTTGCTTCAGTCTGTGCCCAGTGCCTGAACACCTTTGAAAAAACAATTGTTAAGTGTGGAGGTGACACAGACTTTTGGTGAGACTTGGGCTTCCCACTGCCTCCACTCCTTTTGAAAATGCTACTGAGGTTTCTAAGTCATTTAGGCACTTTGGGGAGTTTTAGCGTATGTGGCTTGTCTAATAGGGAGATAATGACTGAGCTAGGAATTAAAGCCAGGGCTCCTGGAGTCCCAGAGCAATGTTTTAACTGCAGAGATCATCCATCCTCATTGTAGAGGGGATCTGCTGAACAAATTCAGTGCTGGAAAAAATACTTTGCTCTCTTTATATAGGCAGCAAATTATTCCTCCCTGTACTACCCAGCATCAGCAAAAAAGGTCCAAGAATTGTACCTCTCAGAGTCTCCCAAAGGTCTCTAGCAGATGATACCTTTACTGCCCTCACTGAAAACATAGTTTAGCTTTATATTAGACAAGTAGCTGACATTTAGATACAACACTTATTTCTATGGCAACATACTGGTGTGGAAGGCATCTTGATGTCATTGTAGCCTCTGGAAGACATATAACGTTTTTCTTTCAAAGTATGCAGTATTATCTATAGCAGAAGAAACACCAAAATTACAGGATCAGTAGACTGCTAATTTCTGAATTTTTCTCTTGCTTTACTTTACTGGCAAACAGCCTTTCTACATGGCTGTCTGGAACTGTCATTACATAAGAATATAAGAGCTGTCATCATGGACCAGATCTGACATCCACCTAGTGTGGTATTATGTCATTGACAGTCACCAGCACCAGATGCTTAAGTAGGAGTAAGGAACCCACAGCAGGGAGATGTGGGATAAGTTGGCCATGATATTAGGCCTGAGTCTGGTATCTAAGAGTGTCTATACATGTGCTCTGGGGTAGAGGGGGGGACACACACTTTAATTACAGAGGCTCCGCGAGCCACTTTATTTCAAGTTCCTGCAGTATCGTGTGTATTCAGCATCCTGTGCTTCAAAATGGCAGCAGGGGCACATGCACTAAAGCTTGTTTGACAAGGTTTGGTCCAGGTGCCCCCACTGCCATTTTGAAGTGCAGGGACACTGAATACAAGTAACACAGAAGAGTTAAATATTGACTTATACCCTGAAGCAGGAGGTTTAATATCGCTCCATTCCTACCCACCTGTAGCAAACATCATCTGGATCAAGTTATAGATGTAAATTATTCAAAAATTGCCTATTAAATAAAATGATATGTAATTAGCACTTACTGGGAATGTTTAGTACTGGTAATGACATCTTTATTCAAGCATTTTAAACTTTGCTATCTGTGGTTGTTCGGCAGAACATTAGTAACAGACATTTTTTGTATATGAACATGAACCTTTAGCTCCCAAAACCAGTGCTTTGTTTAGAATTTCTTGGAAAGGAACCATAAATACAATGCAAGACAAACAGAGGTCACAATTTGCAAGAGTGAATGATTTTAGATGCCTTAAGGTTTAGCTACTTCATGTTCAAGCCTTTCCATCCCTGGGATATGTAGATATCACATCAAAAGTATGCTTTTAAAAGGATCTACAAAGTCCTTTTACAAAGATGCAATAGATCATCTCTGTACTTGGGGCAGCTGTGATGCATCAAAGCAGTGGTGACTTCCAGCTGCCACAGGGCAGCCAATATGATGATACATGCATTTTTCCTGCTCCTCCCCAACTTCAAGTCCACACCTGGGGCTGCTGCCCCAGTTGCCCTGCCTTCCTTACACTGCTGTCCTGCTCTTCATTCTCACTCAGGGTTTCCTTAAACAGGTAGCTTTTCCCACTTTAACAAATCCTCTCTACATCCATGCTGTGCATCTTTTTCTAAGGAATAGAAGAAGACATGTTCACTGGAAGATGCCTCCCTTCATGAGAAATGATATATCCCATATAAGCTATGTTGTTTTCATTGTGCCAAAACTATAGCAGTGACTGTAAGTCACATTTTTCTTCCGTCACTTTTTCCTTGGCAGCTAACTCTGGTGTTACTAAGACCTTCTGGAGACTAAGGATAAGTGTTCAAATATAAAAAGGCTTGTTAAGAGGATAGTAATCACTTGTTTTCTGTGTTGACTGGGGTCAGGACTAGAATTAATGGGCTGAATACCACAGTGGGGCATGTCCCCACATGCATGGGTGTGCAGTTGCTGCAGCAAAAATAGCAGTGGTACAAGTTAGTGCCATTGCTTTTTGCTGCTGCACACGCCCTTGCATATGGGGTTGGTGCAGGGCAAATTGGCCCTGGATAGGGGAAGCTGGAGCCAGCACCAGTGCTGGCTCCAGTAGCCTTACCTGGTGTTCTGGGTGCCTCCCAGCGCAGCAGCAGTAGTAATACAGCCATTTGGAGCCTGGCTGGGAGCCAGAGCATGGCTCTGGCCAGCCAGACTCTGGTTTATGGTGGTGCATGCTGCTGCCACATGCATCTTTCAGTAGCAATTTTTTTGACACCAGGGTCTCCCAGTGCAGCAAATTACCAGCGTAACAAATAGGTGCACATGTGCCTGTGGCAAAGTGGAGCTCCCTGCGTAGCCACAGTGCTAGGTTCCCTACTTGCCTTTGGGCACGCCCCCCCCCTGACTCTCCTGCCACGACTTGTTCTTAATTAATTAAGATGTTAATTAAGGTGGGAGGCTGCCCATTCATGCCCCGATACCAGGGGGTGCTATCTGAGGCTCCGTACCTCCCCTGCACCACAGCCCATGCCTCGCAGATGGCATCCTGATGTTACAGTGCTCCTGGCCTACAGCTGGACCAAACTGAGGCCTCATCATCAGACCTCAGTCACACACACATTCATGCTGCCCTCCTCTCACTATGGCCTCTCACACTCCACCCTCTCTCACAGGGTCTCTTTCATGTGTCGACAACTTATTCTGCCTTGCTCCCTCTTGGAGCGGGCCCCTTAGGCCATAGGCTTAGCTAGTCCATTCCTTGGGTGGCAGATGTACTGTCTTTTGGGCCTCTCCTGCAACCCTCACTGAAGTAGTGACCAGCCAATTACCCAACCAGGTCTAAGCTTGCTCTGACTCCCTTCCGGGGGCAACTCTATATATACATATGTAAGCATACTGGGCTCTCAACCCTCTGGTTTCCCCCCCCTTCACTGGGGCTCCACATAGCCCCCTCACTGGGGCTACACATCTCTTCCCCCTCACTTGGGGCTACTCGTCTCTGCCCCCTCACTTGGGGCTCCACACCACCCTCTCACTGTGGGTTATGAGGGCTCCCCTTCCCAGTCGGCTCAGGTGGCTGTAGCTGTGCCTGGCCCCAACTACCTTTTCTCAGGGTCTTGCCCCCCCCCCCACAGGGCTCAGGTGGCCACAGCCATGCCTGGCCCCCACTCTCCCTCCTTGGGGTCTTGCACCCCACAGGGCTCAGGTGGCTGTAGATGTGCCTGGCCCCCACTCTCCCTCCTCAGGGTCTCTCACCCCATAAGGCTCAGGTGGCCATAGCCGTGCCTGGCCCCAACTGCCTCCAGTGTTACGTGACCCCTCCGAAGGTGAGGGCTAGGGTTAAGGCACCCTGACCCGCCTTTCACCGGGGTGATCACTGTCCTGGCATATTCCTGGGGGCTCCCACTCCACTGAGAGCCCCACCAGGCCACTCACTCCCAGCAGGGTGCAGTTTTAGATCATGCCTAGGACCAGGAGCTTCCAAACCATCCCCTACAGCTCCTCCCTTACCTCCAGGGTGTTATGGAGCCTCGCAGCCAGTTGATGTTGCTGCCTGGCCAGCCAGCAGGCAACTAAGTTGTTTATATGGGTGGCCAGAGCTCTAAAATGGTCGCTGCAATTGAGCACCTGCTGGCTGCTTGGCCCCAGTCTTAAAGTGGCAGGCACCAACAGTGCCCTGCCACACACCATCCCCCTTTAAATGGTACCTTTAAATGGTACATGGGGGATGTTTCCCCTGCTGCTCCTCCAAGCAGGCTCCCCTCAGAGCCTGTGAGAGCCCTAAGGTGGTGAGCACCCCAAAGACACACCTCCCCCCTTAAAATGAGATCTGGGGGGGGCTTCACTTGGCTGCCTTCCCTGCTGGGCTATGCCGCAGCCTACTGCAGTCCCTGCCAGGTGGCAAGCACCCCAAAGGTGCTCCGTCACAGTGCCATGCCATGTGCAGTTTGTGGCACCTCAAATGGCTTTAAGTGCACTCATGGGGGCACACCCATGGAGATTTAGGTTGGATTTTAGGAAGCACTTAACTATAAGGATGGTTCAGCCCTGGAACAGGTTCCCTGGAGAGTTGTGGGATTTCCATTATTAGAAGTTAGAAAATATTTGTCTGGGATGGTTTGGACAGCAATGATCCTATCTTGATCAGTGGGTTAGACTAGATGATCTCGTAAGGCCCTTTCCAGACCTGTTTTTCTATGTTTCTATGATACAAATTTTATATTTGTGCAATTTTACATACTTAAGTGGAGTTCCTTAGACTCACATTAGCTTGAGATCAGCCACCTCCAGTTATAATTAGCACACATTTTTTAAAGCAAATTAATTGCTTCTGAATGCTTCCCAGCTAACAGCCCAGGAAATTGCAGTCCTATATATAGCCACAGTACAGGTGTGGCATGGACAGTATTAAAGTAAACTTCCTCACACTGTTTTCTGCAAGTAAGCCTGTGCTTGAAATGAAACCGCTTTTTCTGTGGGCTTTGTTCATCATAGGTTAGTAGGGCCAACTTTTTTGGCAAGCATGCTGCAAATTAGCCCTGCACCCTCTCCGAGAGCTACTCTAATCCTCTTCCCTTGCCCAATCTGTTGCTCAACCCTCACAGGCACAGGCTCTGCTTCCTGCCCTATGTTCCCTGCCTAATCTGCTGAACTGGGCTCCCAGCCAGAGAAGCACAGGCAATTCCTTGAATCCTATGTTCTCCTGCAGCTGAGAGCCGTAGTCAGCTGATGAAGCTCCCATCCAGAGCTGATGGGTGCTCCCAGCCTCTGAAGCACACAGGAACCTTGAAAGACTCTCGTGTACTCCAGAGGCTCGGAGTGCTGGTCACATGTTCAGTTAATGGTGTGACAGGAACTAGCCACAAAGTTATTACACATATTTTATGTGTAATAACTTTGTAGCTTATTCTATAGTTTATCACCCCATTTATGGAATGGACATGTGGCCAGGTCAGAATTTAAGATGTGTATAATAGGGCCTTGATTTTCGGCTCTGTTATGATCCAGAGAGCCTCACCAGACTCGGGCAAACTGGGAGACTTACCAAGAGGTGAAGAACTGGTGGCTCAAGAGAGAGAGCTGAGACACTAATGTCTGGGGCAGACAGGGCAGCCTCCTTGTCTGAAGTAGGTCATGGGCACCCAGAGGTATCTCCTATTGGCCAGGAGGAGCCTGACTGGAAGATAAGACTGCAATGGCCCCAGTGAGCTTTCCCCAGATGGGGAGAGCACAAGCAAGGCAGAGCTTCTGTGAACTGCATAGAGGCGTGGGACTATCAACAGAACCTGGACCAGTGGACCAGAGATGAAGTGAAGCAAAGCAGGATGCCAAGGTCCTCCAAACGTCCCCTGGCAGTGACTGTTAAAGCCACAAGATAGGGGAAAGACTACCAGGCCAGATAAAGTGGGAAGTTTAAAGGGGTTTATGCCCTGGGACAGTGAACTTAGCCCAGAGATATGAGCCAGTGAGTGATGGACACTTGCCTGATAGACTTAAACCAGAAACCGGCCCATCATGGGATTTAATAAATTGATGAGTGAAATAAATTAATCCTAGCTGGTAAACCAGGTAGTTGATTTGACTGTTGAGAAATTGATAAGCAGAATGCCAATGAACTTTGTAGCCTAGCATCCACAGGGTGAATATAATGAGAAGAAATTGATGATCCTAATGTGAGGAGATATAATTAATTGAGTTGGGAATGGGACATTAGTTAATTGATGTAGCACAAGTGAAATTTGATGATATGGTGAAGAACACCAATCACAGGCATAAGCCATTGATCAGTTGCAATAAACATTAAACCAGATAACCACTAGGAAGATGGCTGGTCAGTTACCAGGCCTTAACACCCATCTGTGGGAGGATGAGACTTGAAGTGGGTCACAAGTCAATACTTATATTGGTGTGGTAAGGAAAGGGTGTAGGGGAGGCAGAACACTGTAAAGGAAGATCGTGAGTCACCCTACTCATTACCTGTAGCAAACATCTCACCTCTCCTTATTCTCCTTCTTCAGTTTAACATCAAGGCATGGCAGATGAGCATTAAGGGAAGCAATTGAGTATGAAGGGGTGTGGCAGTGGATCAATTACCATAAAGTACAAAACACTCACAGTGGTGCATTGGCTAGGAAAATTCTTCTTGAAGGCAGGCCCAGGGCAGGGATCAAGAGTGAAGCAAGGTGGATGCGACCTCACATATGACACCACTGAGAGTACCCCAGGACTGGCAACATGTCCATGGATTGATTTTACAATGATTTCATGGACAACAGGCACAAATGGAAGAACTGGTATGAGTACACTCCTAGGAAGCAGATGTGCAGATTACCTTGCTGAGCTGACAACAGGAACTCAGTGAAAAGATAGAAGCACAACAGCCTGTGGTGATCTGAGCCACAGAGGGTTTAAAAATCCTGAAAATGACTGCAGATGATGACATAGAGGCCTACCTAGAAACTTTTCAAAGAGAAGCCATAGCAGCAGGTTGGGATCAGAGTAGGTGGGCCAGCCATCTAGGTCCCCTGTTGATCGGACAAGCACAAGCAGCCTATAGAGCTCTGTCAAGGGCCAAAGCCAGTGATTTTCAGGAAGTCACTTGCATAGAGTTGAGATTTGCCCAGAGCTCCTGCTCTGTAGTACTCTGGGGCAAAGAAGCATGAAGAGAAACTGCCGAGAATACTGACCCAAACTCTGAGAGATCTGATAGAAGGATGGGTCCAGCCCAAAGGAAACACAGTACCTGAAGAGCTGGACCTGTTAACATTGGAACAATTCCTTGAAGATTTGGAGGATGATACACAACACTGGGAGAGGAGGCATCAACCCCAAGGGATGGAGGAGGCACTTGAGTTGGCAGAGGCATTTAAGGCAGCTGAGAAAAGGGAAGTGAGGGAGAAACCAAAAAAACAGCTGGCAGCCACAACATCAAACATGCCACAACAGGAAGCTAACACCAGGAGGCTTTAACCAGTTAGGATCTTCTCCAGAACCCCCAAGGAATGTCAGTGTACATAAAGTGAGCTGTTATAGTTGTGGAGCCACCAGGCGCATAGCCCACTATTGTCAACGCAAAGGCAGGGACCAACGCTCCTGGGATAAAGTATCCAATGTGCCAGGTGAAAGACCAGTAGAGAATCCTAACAAAGAACAAATGGAATGTAGTTTTAGCCAGCTCAAGGGCCCAACCCAAATTCCCAAACCTATGATGAACATGAAGGTGGGTGGGGTCCTTAATAATACCTGCCATAGTCAATTTGGGATGTGCTCAGATCATATTAAAGGAGGGAGTTCTGGCCCCACAGATAGGGGGAAAGGATATCAACATAAGCATAGTGTGTATGTATGGGGCTTCATATACTTATCCTCAGAGGCAAGTGTGCCTAACCATCATGGGGAGAACAGAAGAAACTGCAGTTAGGTTTGTTCACACCCTACCATGTCCAATGCTCCTCGGGCAAGATTGGCCCTATTTTCATGAAGTAATTAACCAAGCTTTGAGATGCAGATGTAAAACCCCCACTCAGCGTGAACTGTCAGAAGCACTGGAGAAGGGGTTGGCAGGCAAAGACCAAGAACAAGGTAATGGGGACCCCTCGCTGGGTGTGATCAATCTAGGGGAGTTGATCAGTGAAGGCCAATTCAGGGAAGACCAAGAGAGAGAACCAAAATTTTATTACATATATGCAGATGGGATAACCAAGCAGGATGACAAGGTGCTGCAGCCCAACTTGATGTCAAGATATCTGTGGTTTGAGGCAAGAGATGGCTTGTTATATTGTATAGAAAAGGGGAGGATAGAAGTGGCTCAGGTATTGGTTCCCCAAAAATACTGGTGATCACTGTTACACATTGCTCATGCTCTCCAACAAGAAGGACATCTAGGGCAGGATATATTGGCCAGGTCTCCACAAGGAAGTGGAGCAATTTTGCTGAGCCTGTCCAGAATGCCAGAGAGTATCAGATGTCATTCTCTCTAAGGCCCTTTGCAGCCCGTGCCTATCATTCAAAGGCCCTTTGATAGGGTGGCTTTAGACATTGCAGGCCCATTCCCCAAAAGTACGGCAGGATACCAGTATGTGCTGGAAATCATGGACTATGCCACCCAGTACCCAGAGGCAGTCCCTACTTTGTCCATGATGGCCCCACAAGTGGCCGAAGAATTGATTAAATGGTTATCATGGGTGGAGATTCCTCATGAGATTCTGACTGATTAAGGGGCTAATTTTATGTCAAGTGCATTGAGGGGTATATGTGAAACATTAAAAGTTCACCAGCTACAGACCACCCAAAAACCAATGGCCTGGTGGAATAGTTCAACTGCACATTAAAGACTATGATTAAAGCCAATATCCAAGAGGATGTGAGGAAATGATTGCTGAGTATACCACTGTTGTTGTTCAAAATATGAGAAGTCCCACAAGCCTTGTTGGGCTGTTCCCCATATGAGTTCATATATGGCCATCACCCGCAGGGACTAACAGATTTAGTCTTTGAGGGCTGGCAAGAGGGAAAACCAACAAATAGGAAGGGACCCTGCCAGGTAGTAGAGTTGAAAGACTGCCTACAGTATGTATAACAGAAAGTCTGAGACAACTCAAAAAGGAACCAAGAATGTCAGAAAGGATATTATGATAGGAAGTCTAAGCTGAGAGAATTGCGGGAAGAAGACCTTGTTTTGGTGCTTCTACCGAACCACCCTAGTAAGATCCTCTCCAAGTGGCAAGGACTCTTCAAGATAATTACAAAGATAGGCCTGATAGATTACAAGGTGGAGCAGCCAGGATACTGAAAAGGGGCCTAGGTCTACCACGTAAATTTACTAAAGAAATGGGAGGAACCTAAGAGTTGGCTTATGGACCCTAGATCAATTGAACCTGAGCTTGGACCAGATAGTGAGAGACTAAGTCCCAAAAGGAAAACTGAGGGTCTGGTAATTGGGGCCCACCTCCCTAAGACCCACAAAAGGCAGCCTGAAAAGTTGATAAAGTAGAATCATAGAAAATTAGGGTTGGAAGGGACCTCAGGAGGTCATCTAGTCCAACCTCCTGCTCAAAGCGTATTTTATACTCAGAGTATTTTAAGGATATGTCCACTGAAGAACCGGGGAAGGCTCTGGGGGGTTCAGCATCAGACAGCTAAACCTCCAGGTTGCATATTATAAGGGAGCAATGGAGGTGGCTACCTTGATATTTGTACAGGCCAGTAAAGGAGGAGTTAGATCAAATGTTGAGAAAAGGAATTATTGAAGAATCATGTAGCCCCTAGCGGAACCAGATGGGATGATCAGATTGTGTGTAGATTTCCACAAAGTTAATGGTGTATCAACCTTTGTTGCATTCCCAATGCCACAGATTGATGAAATGTTAGAACAAATTGGGCAAGCAGAATGCATGGGATATTGGCAAATCCCAATGGCATAAGAGAATACAGTGAAAACAGCTTTTGGCACACCCTGGGGACTTTTTCAGTTCAAGAGGATGTTTTTCGGCCTGCACATAGCAGTGCATGGGATTCTTCCATCCTAAGTGCATCCTAAGTGCAGGACTTTGCATTTTTCCTTGTTGAACTTCATGAGATTTCTTTTGGTCCAATCCTTCAATTTGTCTAGGTCACTCTGAATCCTAGCCCTCCCCTCCAGCTTATCTACTACACCCCCCAGCTTGGTATCATCCATGAACTTGCTAAGGGTAGACTCCTTCCCATCTTCCAAATCATTAATATTGAACAAAACCTGCCCCAGGGGTCAGTCCTGGGGCACTCCACTTGATATCAGCTGCCAGGTAGACATTGAGCTATTGATTACTATTGATTACTATCCATTGAGTCCGACAATCCAGCAAATTTTCTATCTGCCTTACATTCCATTCATCCAATCCATACTTCCTCAGTACCTGGTACCTGGTATAGGGGAGAAGTAGTTGGGGAGCAACAAGAGCCCAATCTCTCTTGTGGCAGTGCAGTTCTGGTCCCTTCTCTGCCAGTATCTCCACAGACCCCAATGCAGAAGCTTGCAGCCTCCCTGCTGCCTGCTGAGAGCAGCCCAAGCTCTGTGGCTGGTGGTGGGGGCCTGCCCAGAGCCCAGCCAGCTATGGTAGGCAGTTAGGAGGCTGCAAGCAGCTGCACCAGGCTCTACAGAGCCCCAGCCCTGCTGGTTGCTGGCACAGGGTGTATGTACACTTTGCTGACCCCTGGTATAAACAGTTCAGAAAGAACAGGCAGGGGAGAAGAGGAGGAGGAGGTGTGCTTTATGTAAAAGAGCTGTATGATTGCTCAGAGCTCCAGTATGAAACTGAAGATAGGTCTGTTGAAAGTCTGGGTTAGGGTCAGAGGGGAAAGCAACAAGGGTGCTGTTGTGGTGGGTGTCTGCTATAGACTACCAGACCAAGAGAACAATGTGGATAAGGCTTTCTTCAAGCACCTAGTGAAAGTTTCAAGATCACAGGACCTATTTCTTGTGGGGGACATCAATCACCCTGACATCTGCTGGGAGGGTAATAGAGCAGTGCATAGGCAATCCAGGAGGTTTTTGGAAAGTGTTGGGGTCAACTCCCTGATACAGGTGTTGGAATGGCCAACTAAGAGCCATGTTCTTCTTGACCTGCTGCTCACAAACAGCAGGAAGAATTGGTGGGGAATGTATTAATAGATGGCAAATTGAGCAGCAGTGACCATGGGGTGATTGAGTTCAGGACCCTGAGGAAAGGAAGGAAAGAGACCAGCAAAGTAAGGACCCTGCATTTCAGAAAAGCAGACTTAGACTCACTCAGGGAACTCATGGGCAGGATCCCCTGGGAGGCCAGTCTGAGGGGATAAGGAGTCCAGAAGAGCTGGCTGTATTTTAAAGAAACCTTACTGAGGGTACAGAAATGAACCATCCTTATGCACAGGAAGAATAGCAAGTATGGCAGAAGACCAGCTTGGCTTATCAGGGAACTTGTCAATGAGCTAACTACACAAAAAGGAAGAGCAGTAGACATGATATACCTTGTATTTAGCAAAGCTTTAGATACTATCTCACATAACATTCTCACAAGGAAGCTAAGAGAGTCCAGTTTGGATGAATGAACTGTAAGATGGATACAAAACTGGCTGGATTGCTGGGCTCAAAGGGATGTCTAGCTGGCAGCCAATATCAAATGGAGTGCCCCAGGGGTCAGTCCTTGGGCTGTTTTTACTCATTTTTTACTCAGTGTCTTCACCAATGATCTGGAAGAATGGATAGAGTGTACCCCCTGAGCAAGTTTTCAGATGACACCGAGCTGGGTCAAGTAACAGATATACTGGAAGGTAGGGCTAAGATTCAGAAAGACCTAGACAAAAGGGAGAACCAAAATAAATATCATGAAGTTCAGTAAGGACAAGTGCAAAGTCCTGTAGTTAGGATGGAAAAATCCCATGCACCGCTACAGGCTCAGAACCAACTGGCTAAGCAGCAGCTCTGCAGTAAAGGACCTGGGGTTTAAACTGAACAATAAGCTCAATATGAGCCAACAGTGTGCCCTTGTTGCCAAGAAAGCTAACAGCATACTGGGCTGCATTGGCAGGAGCGTTGCCAGCAGATCAAAGGAGGTGATTACTTCTCTCTATTCAGCACTGGTGAGATCACATCTGGAGTCCTGTGTCTAGTTTTCCACTACAGAAAGGATGTGAACAAATTGGAGATATACAGTGGAGGGCAACAAAAATTATTAGGAGGCTGGGCACATGACTAATGAAGACAAGCTGAGGGAACTGGGCTTATTTAGTCTGGGGAAGAGTAGACTGAGGGGGGATTTCATAGCAGCTTTCTACTACCTGATAGGTTGTTCCAAACAGGATGGAGCTAGACTTCTCAGACGTGGAAAATGAAAGAACAAGAAAGAATGGTTTTAAGTTGCTGCAAATCAAGTTTAGGTTATATATTAGGGAAAACTTTCTCACTAGAAGGTCACAGCTACATCTGAAATTAATGTACAAAAAACTTTCCCTTGGAGTACGTCTACAAATGCACCTATCAGGAGCAAATTTATTCCCGGGCTGGCAGGGGGCTGCCCTGGGCAGCTGCCTGCTGCCCAGACCCTGCTCCGATCTGTGAGCTGGAGCTGAGACAATGTCCTCTGCTCCTACAGCAGGCAGCTGCCAGCCCCAGCTCCAAGACAAGAATACCTAATTACCTGTGGGGGAACATTTCTCACAAGAAAACCACTCTCTCCCCAATCTCTCAGTTCTAATCCTCAAAGGGAATTTACAAAATGCCTTTCACAGATGAGCCTATGAACTTCACTTCATCAACCTCCTGGATACAAAAAAACCATGGAGTAAATATAGACATTCGATTTATGACACATTATAACCTGCCTAACATCTGACACCCCAGGAAACCTCTCTACTATTTACCAGCTATATTCTTATTACCAGATCTACATTCCCCTCCCCTGCCTCCTGTCTCTCACCGATTGACTGCCTCAATTTGCATTTTCACTGACTGGCTTTCTCACATGCATACTGGCCTCTGGCTTTTTTTCCTATTCCATCCAGGAAGAGCACAGAGCAACTGCAGATGCTTGCTCAGCCTGACACAGGGTGTCTGTACCCAAAAGCTTGCAAAAAAGATTTTTTTCCAACTATTTTAGTTGATCTAATAAAAGATATCAGATTTACCAAAAGAAGCTTGTCTTCATCAGATACGTCACTTTAAAAGCACTTTGGCCACTTTAAAAGCAATCTGCAGTCATGCAAGTGTGTTATGGCATGGCTGTAGAATGCACTCAGAGGCCTGATCGCGCAAAAAATTGTAACTTATGTTTGCACCCAATGTGAATCGGAATAGCAGGCACAAGAGGAGGTGAAGATGAGGAAGGATCTCTTCAAAGTAATACTGAGGCAGTGAGGTAGGTGGGTAAAAAGAAGCTGGCATGCATAAGAAGAAAATGTTTGGAGATTAGTAGGATGCCTTGGTCAAAGGCAGCAGAAGCAAACATGAGGATGGCCATCAGAGAGGAGATGAGACAGACAGAATTGTGTATAGGTAAGCTTCTTTAGGGGTTTGCCTCTGAGGCACTCATGGTGGACCACAGATTTCCAGCCTGGTGATGATGACCTCCTCCTTCTGGCCTCTGTGGCTTGATGGGAAAGGACTGACATTTATTAGAAAACAGGAGCTTTTCTCCAAGCTGCAACAGGTCATGCACTGGAAAATGCTGAGATCCACTGTGGTGCCTGAAGGAAGTCAAACGGAAACCACTGGGGGTAGTCTAAACCATCAGAGGCACTGCCCTGGGCCACTCCAAAGGGTCCCCTCCTCTTCCCTCTCTGTACACACTTGAGAGACTAGAGGATTGAAAGACAGATGGATTACACCTGCTTCTCTCTCCCTCAAGTAATTATTATAAGTAACAAAGAGATTTTCTTCCTTTTAAACTTTCTTCCTAAGTCAGTTCCTCCAGCCCCTCATTACTGCTGTTTCCTGAATTCCACATCATCTTCTTAACACTGTGATTTAAAAAAAAAAAAACACCCAGTGGAGGCCAAGAGACTGAGTGACCACTTCAGCTGGTGTAAATCAGCACAGCTCCTTTGAAGTCCAGTTTGCACCCCTTGGGGATCTGCCCATTGTATCATAGTTTGAATTCAGAACCATTATCCCTATTAGAGACAGAATCCCTCCCCCCCCACACACACACACCTTATTAAATAAAGAAACTTTAAATATTTCAAAGCTGACACAGAATTACATGGTGCTTAGCTGCAGAATTAAATCACTAGGTTGATTTTAAAAGGCCATTTAAAGCCTACAAGAAGATTAACTGATTTCCTTTAAGCTTTCACCAAATAAATTATTCATCTCCCCACAGCTCAATTCATCCAGAGATAAGCCTTGGAAAAAGCACATTGTCAGGGGAGGGAAAACCCCCCACATACTGGCAGGCAAAAAACCTGAGCAGGCAGCATGACTGTGAAGGGGGCCAGGATGCCACTACAAGCATGTTAGGATATGATGACATAATTGCAGAGCACAACTAATGAAATTATTGAATGTGGGGTCAAGGAAATCAGAGGGACAGAGAGAGAAAGCTTGTCTTACTTTTGCAACTAGGAGAAAAATTGAATTGGCAGCAGAGCTTGCAAGGCCAGTGCATCACCCTAGCACAAGAGCTCAGCAGGCAGACTGACAGCCTACAGGCCTTGACAAAGTTATTCTTTTTTTGGTGTGTTGTACCTTTCTTACATATAATTACTCCTCAGCATCACCAAGAGACTACCCAATGTACAGCCAGACATCTCAACTCTAGATCAACAGATAAGTGGTTCTATAACTCCTCCACAGAGAAGCTCACTGGTTTCACCAGGCAGCCTCTTCAACTAGCAAAAACTGAAGTCATGGCACTAGCTATTAGGGCTGTGTGAAATTTCACCGAGTGTTTTGTTTCAAAGCTGTTTCAACACGTTTCGAGCTTGAAACAGCGAAATCTAAATGAAACAAAGAGCATCGAAACAGCTTTGAAACAAAATGTGGGCACTCAAAATGTTTTAAAAGTTTTGAAACGTTTTGAGTTTCAAAGCCACCCGGTGGTGGGAGGAAGGGGAAAGCCAGGGCTGTGCTACAAGCGGCTCCGCAGCCCCATGTAGCTCAGCCCAGCGGGGAGCATAGCCCTGGCTCTCCCTGCCTCCTACTGCCAGGATGCACTCTGTGGAGCTGGCAGAGTCAATCAGAGGGCAGCACCAGCTCTGCCCACCTCCTGCTGCTGGGCTGCACTCCAATTGGCTCCACCAGCCCCATGGAGCTCAGCCTGGTGGTGGGAGGCAGAGTGCAGCACTGGCTCTGCCCGCCTCCTGCAACTGCTCGCCTCTGCCCGCCTCCCACAACTGCCTGCCTCTGCAGCCCCATGGAGTTCAGCCCAGTGGTGGGAGGCGGGCAGAGCTGGCACTGTGCTCTGCCTCCCACCACCGGGCTCAGCTCTGGGTGGCTCCGCAGTCCCATGGAGCTCAGCCCAGTGGTGGGAGGCAGGCAGAGGCAGGGCCGGACTCCACCCCCCACCCCTGGGCCCACAACCCAATGGAGTTCAGCCCAGTGGTAGAAGGCAGAGCACAGCCCTGGCTCTGCCCATCTCCTGCTGCCAGGCTTCACTCTGATCAGCTCTGCAGCCCCATGGAGCTCAGCCCGGTGGTGGGAGGCAGGCAGAACCAGGGCTGTGATCCACCTCCTGCCACTGGGATGAGCTGTGAGAATCCACAGCCCCATGGATCTCAGCCCAGTGGTACGAGGCAGAGCACAGCCCCAGCTCTGCCCATCTCCTGCTGCCCAGATGCGCTCCGATTGGCTCCACCAGCCCAATGGAGCTCAGCCAAGTGGCAGGAGGCAGGCAGAGCCAGCACTGCATGCCAGCTCCCGTCACTGGGCAGAGCTCCATGGGGATGCAGAGCCACTCAGAGTGCAGCCTGGTGGTGGGAGGCAGGCAGAGCTCAGGCTGTGCTCCACCTCCCACTGCCCAGCTGAGTTCTATGGAGCCCAATGCTGGGCACAGGCTGTGCCCAGCACTGGTCCCAGGCGGCAGGAGCAGCCTCCTGTCATCTGGTGCATATCCAGAGGCCCATACCCCCAGGAGGACTCCAGCACAGCCCCGCAACCCTCCTGGGGGTGCAGGCCCCCAGATCTTCACCCACACAACAGGAGGCTGCCACTGCTGCCTGGGACCAGTGGCAGTGTCTTTCTTCCATGGCACTGGGTGCAGGCTGCCCCAGCACCAGTCCCAGGTGGCAGTGGCAGCAGCAGCCTCCTGTCATCTGCTGCAGATCCAGGGGCCCACACCTCTAGGAGGAGCCCGGCACAGCTCTGCAGCCCTCCCATGGGTGCGAGCCCCCAGATCTGCATGCTGGATGGTAGGAGGCTGCCGCTGCCGGAAAATTTTGCTTTCAAGACTTTGAGGTGCAGTTTCC
This sequence comes from Alligator sinensis, assembly GCF_000455745.1. Lineage (NCBI taxonomy): Eukaryota > Metazoa > Chordata > Crocodylia > Alligatoridae > Alligator > Alligator sinensis. The sequence goes on from NW_005841935.1 coordinate 2,898,518, forward strand.
AAGAAACCTCTGCACCTGTCTCCTTGAATCTTGGCAGGCTCTGTGCCCCCAGAAGGGGCTACCATCCCAGAATTTTGCATCCAAATCAGGCAAGAAATGACAACTTTTTCAGCATTTTCATGATTTCCCATTATAGCCTATGGGTGAAATGTTGAAACGAGTTGAAACAGTGAAACAGTTTTGACTGAACAAAATGGGACAGGCTTCAAAATTAAATGAAACAATGAAGCGAAACACTGTCCCTTCAAAATGGCGAAACGGACATTGAAATGAAACGATGGTGTTTTGCACAGCCCTATTAGCTATGCTTGTTGTCACCGAATGTTGTGACATCCCGTAGAGATTTCATATGGTGTAGGCTCCACATTGAGCACTGGAGGTTTCAGATTGGGGGAAAAATCTCTTAAGGAAAAAGAAAATTGAAGGAAAACTTCAATACCGTTATTGCAAAATTTCCCCTGACTTTTGACCAACTCAACAGCTGAGAGTAGTTAGAACAGAAGCAAAGTATAACAAAGCTGTGGCTGACCTGGGAAAGAGAGCAAGCAGAGGAATGGGGACTCAAAGTCTGGGAGAGAGAAAATGGGTAATTTTGTAAAATTGAAACAGTCTGTCAGTGCAACCAGAATAGGGAGAAGAAAAGGCACCTTAGAAACATAGAAAATTTGGGTTGGAAGGGACCTTAGGAGGTCATCTAGTCCACCCCCTGCTCAAAGCAAGACCATACCCAAATAGATCATCCCAGCCAAAGCTTTGTCTACCTGGATCTTAAAAGTCTCCAAAGAAGGATTTTCTACAACCTCTCCTAGTAGCCTGTTCCAGTGGTTTACTACATACACTCTGGGTGTGTTTACACAAGATGCTTTACTACGCAGTAGACTAATCTACTGTTCAGTAAAGCATCACTATGTAACTGTGCACAGTATTCTGCTGCCTATAAACACTGGAAGTAGATTTACTGCACATTAGCTAACATGAAATAGCACATGGTTACATAGCTGACCGGGAACAAACCTCCCAGCCAGCCCAGGCAGCCAGGGATTGGGAGAATTGTCCCCTCCCCTGGGCAGCTGCCTGGTTCGCAGCCTTTGCTCTGATTGGCCAATTGGAAAGGGGTCTAAAACAATGTCCCCTGCTCCCCCAGCAGGCAACTGCTGGCCCTGGCTCCAAGACCGGAGGTGGGGCTGGGAAACTGTTGCCTGCCTCAGGCACCTGCCTGCTGCCAGGGCCAGTTCTGGCAGCAGACAGCTGCCTGGGGCAGAGGACAATCTTCCACCCCAGCTACAATCTTTGATAGATTTTTATAGAATTGTTTTGATAGAATGTGCGTTCATTCTGGTATGCAGCTGTTGTTTGGTTTCTCCTACATATTTTCCATCAGGACATTTGATGCACTGGATGAGAAATATTACATTTCTGGTGTGCCAGTGTGTGACCCAGGAATGTTGATGGTTCTGTTGTGGGGTGTAGTTATTGTGGGGGTGGTGAAGCTATGTTAGGAGGGGTTACATTTCTTGTCATGGCATGATCTGGGTCCATTCAGTGTGTTTCAGGCCGTAGGAAGTTTGCTTCTGGTGATGAGGTTAGCAAGGTTCACTGCTTGTTGAAAGGCTTGGATGGGTGGTTCTGGGAAGATCTCTTTAATAATTGGGTCTTCTTCTAGTATGGGTTGCAACTGTTTTCCATATAAGTTCCAGGGAAGGATGATATGTCATAACTAGTGGTGTGCAATTTATGGGGGGTTTCTTTCTGTACTGCAGCAATTATTCATATGTATTTGGGTGGCTCTTTCAAAATTGCTATCTATCTCTCTAGAGGAGTGTCCTTGTTGAGTGAAAGTCCTTTTGAGATTCGTAAAGTGATGATCATGGGTGTTCTCAGTGCAAATTTGGTGGTATTGGAGGGCTTGGCTGAATATTACAGCCTTCTTGTTGTGTTTAAGGTGATTGCTGGTTCTGTGCAGATATGTATGTTATTCCATGTTATTCCATGGGTTTCTTGTATATGGTGGTCTGTATTTTACTGTTCTGGATAGTGATCATAGTGTTATGCCCCAGCTCAAGTCTGGGATCGTGCCCGGTATGCAAAGGCCAATAAAGATATCAGGGGTGAAAGTACAAAGAAGGTTTATTGCTAGCAATAAAAGGTGCGAGCGGAATAATTTCACGTAACAAGCACACCAGATCACTATATCTAAGCATCTTTTATACAGGAGTTTTTGAGCCTTCATAAGCATGCTTGTTTGCTGATTGGTTATAAGTGAGTGACGCAAGAAGTTCTTTACTGAGCATGTCTCTATACCTGTGTTTTAGCCATGTATCTCATTTACATACATGTATGTTTCATTAGCATACTTTTTCCCCACCTAGGGGTGTGATTTTTAGTATTTTAATGAGCCCTTTTAACCCAGTTCCCTGTTTTTTCTTTTTGTTTTCAAGCCCCCTTTATCTAAGACTGTCTCCTCCTTATCATTGCAGATGGGCATTCGTCACATAACATTCTCTTCTGCTTCGTCTTCGGGTAGTGCTTTCTAGGTCACTCCTTACAATAGTGCCTAAAAAGGAAATGTTGGTGCTGGAGTAGTCAAGATAGAGTCTGATGGAGGGGTGATGATGGTTGAATTTCTGATGGAAATCAATCAGAGATTGCAGGGTTTCATTCTAAATTATGAAGATGTCATCAGTATATCTTAAGTATAGCAATGGTTTGATGGTGCAATTCTTGAGGAATTCTTCTTCCAGGTGGCTCATAAAACGTTTGGCATATTGTGGGGCCATTTTGGTGCCCACAGGTTGGTTATTGAAAGTGAAGTTGTTGTGTGTGAAGATGAAGTGTGTAAATTCAGTAATATCTTTAGGTCTGTACTCTGAGTTGTAATCTTGCTCTTATAGATATGTAAGGCAGACTTGGATGCCATCATGGTGTGGGACGTTGGTATATAAGCTAGTAACATCTGTGGTGGCAAGGAGCATGTTTCTGGGAAGGTGATCTATGTTTTTTCGTTTTCATAGAAAGTTTGTTGTGTCTTGGATAAAACTCACCCTTTGGGTGACAAGAGTTTTTAGGATTGATTCAATTAAACCTGATATTTCCTCAGTTAGGATTCCATGGTTGGATATGATAGGTCTGCCAGGGTTCCCTTTTTTGTGGATTTTAGGCAGCATGTAAAAAGTCCCAGGGTTAAGTAGTGGGGGATCAAGTTCTGTAATTTTTCTTGTAGTTCAGATGGGAATGATTTGATGGTAGTTTTGAGTTTTAAGGTGAAAAGGGGAGTAGGATCTTCCTCTAATTTTTGTAGTAGGTGTCTTCATTTATGTAGTCTTCACTGTTAAGGATAACTATAGCTCCTCCTTTATCTGCTGGCTTTATTACTATCTGGTGGTTACTATTTGGGTGGGGAAGGGTCACATTGCCATCAGGAGGCCACCTGATTAGAGGAGGGCCTGGCTGCTGGAGAATAAGAGCAGGCCCTGAGCAATAGACCCAGCAGTTGCTGCAGGGAGCTGAAGGAACAACATCTCCAGGCCAGAGTACTGCTGCCCCCATAACACCTGGAGATTCAGGGTAGGAACTATGGGGATGGAGGAGGTTCCTGGTCCTGGAGCATGATCTGAAACTGCACCCTGCTGGGATTGAATGGTGTGGTGGGGCTGCCTATGGCAGGGCAGTCTCCAGGAAATGCCACACCTGTGCCTCCCTGGTGAAAGGCAAGGATGTGGTGCCAGAAAGCCTCAGCCCCCGCTGCCCTGTGGGTTACCCTGTGGAGGGGAAAAGCTCGGAGAGCACACCCCAACAGAAATGCACAGGGACCGAGCCCATTGAGTGGGGCCTGAGGTGGGGTCCGGGTCGATAGAGTGGGGCTTGAGGCAGGATCCAATAATGTCAATAGACACCTGAGGCCTAAGTGGGCCGTAGGCCAAGTTGGGGGCCCTGGTACATTGATAGACTCCTGAGACCCAAGGGACATAAGCCAGGAAGCCCAGTGAGGGGGCAGAACAGTGGCCCCAGTGAGAGGGCAGAGCAGGATCTGGTGGCCATATAGACTAGGGCCTAAGGGAGCCCAAAGGACTACACATGGGTTGACCAATAGTAGCTGGAATTGAGGCCCCAGTGAGGAGGCATGAGGCGCAGGCATGTCTAAGCATACCTGAGGCCAAGTTGAGCCAGAGGCTGAGTACAGACTAGTTAAGGGGCCAGGGAAGCAACAGTGGAATTGGATGCCATCTGTGAATCATGGAGCATGGTATAAGGGGATGTTCACAGCCGTGTATTATGCCTTTGGCCTCAGGGCATTAAATGCAGGCTTCTGCATTTTTCCATCTACTTTGATACATCAAGGTGTGGCAGATGAGGCAGAGCAGACTGCCATAGACAGGTGGGCAGGCCAATGATGAGACTTGGCTCCAAGATGGCCCCCTGTCACAACAACCCGGTTCTGACCATGCATTCTTGTGTCCAGAGAATTGATTATTGTCCCTATTATATCCACCAAGTCCCCATTATATCCACCAAGAAGGCAAATTCCCACAACCATTCTTCATTTTGCAGTTCAGTCTTGGGTTTCTCTTTCTCATTCCTGCCTTGAGCAGAGGATTGGACTAGATGACATCCTAAGGTAACTTCCAGTCCTCCAGCACTACTTTTCTGATTCTCTTTCATAAATACTTCACTCTCACGTGGTAGTTCAAAGAAGCTCTTTAAGATAGTCTTGTCACTTGGCCAGCATGCAATCCATCCTAAAAGCCACTTTTCTCCAAAAGCGACTTGAACTGCTGATGGTTGAGAACCGTGGCTCAGATTAAATTCACTGTTGTAACCACAAAATTCACCATATGGTCCATGCCCAGAATTTTGGCACAGAAAGCTTCCTGATGCAGAATGTAATAAAGAACACAAAACTCATGGCCTAGATCCACATTCTGCACTTTGCTCTTGAATTGTGCCACAAATTCTGCCTTCCATGAAATGAGCCCCATCTGTTGCAGCATTCACTGCTCTTTTCCAATCCAAACCTATTTTGTCCCAAGATTTAGTCACAGTGTTTAAAATGTCCTTTCTTGTAGTTGTGTCTTTTATTGGCACTAACTCCACAAGCACCTCTGCTATGTTCATATACTGATCAGCATCCTGAACAAAGACATCCAGCTATGCAATGTAATTCATATCTCTGCTTTCATGAGTTGCTTATGGAAAAAGTAGTAAATGTCTTTGTCTTGTTCTGGAGTTGACTGCAAATTAGCAGATACCTCACAGACTCAGTCATCCAGTGTGTTTTTTGAGAGGCTAAAATTTACAAAAGCTTGCTATTTCCCTGAATGCATAGCTTCTGCAGCCTTCATCATACATTTAATCAAAAACTCTCTCTCAGCAAAGAGCTTTGAAGAGAGCTATTTCTTGAGAAAGGACATAGCTTGCTTCCACTGCTCCATCATTTACATGACATGTTTGTTGTAAATAGATTGTTGCTTTTTCAGTGGCTGTTCCGATTCTCTCAGCTTGCCTTTGTACAACTTCCCAGGAAACTTGTCATATCTGATGCCATGGCATGACTCATAATATTGTATTGTTTGTAAAAGGTCACCACTGGCTTACAAATCAAACACTTGGGCTTTCCATTCACTTTTGTGAAGAAGCATGGGAGCCTCTATTTTTCTAGAAACACATGGCACTCCTTGTCCACTTTTCCCATCACAAACTTGATACCTGGCTTGTACCTAACAAAAATATATTAGATGTGACACTTACTATACTTGCTTACTATGCAACAGATGACTAATAGTATTTTAAAAATGCAGGTATAAGTCTTGTAAATAAAACTGCCATTATGTTTTCAAACTCTTTTTATTCCAGCTACCATGTTTACAAAGTATCACCTTGTATGCACACAGGTGCATACAAGGTGATACTCTCTCTCTCATGACCAGGGATCCTGTTTTCTCTGTTTAAAAATCCAAAATTCTCTTTTAAAAAAAAACCAAAATCCTCATTTTCCCTCAATTAAAATGAAACACCACTATATAGAGAGAGAGATATTAACTGAACATAATGTTTTATTCATAGATTGTTAGGAGCTGTATTCATGTAGGACCCAGGGGAAGCCACAGCAGGCTCCTGCAACAGCAGGGCCCGCCCAGCCCAGCCCCCCCCCCAAGCAGGAAGCCCCTGCCAACAGGGGCTTCTGGCTTGTGACCATGGGGCTGTTCGTGCCTGCGCTGGAGCAGGAAATTCAGGTAAGAAGTGGGGGTGGGGAGGCAGGGGAGGACCACAGGCAATCAACCCAGTCCTCGGGGCTAGGCCGGCTCCCACAGAGTCCTATGGTCTGGCCATGCTGCCAGGAGCCACGTGGTACAGAGTGGCCAGCGGGTGTGCAGGAAAGTGGGGAAAGTGGTGGCAGGGAGCGGGGGGACTGGAAGTGAGTGGATCATGAGGGCTGAGCTGGTGTCCCAGGGCCAGCACCGGTGGTGCCTAGAGTGGGGTGGCAGGAGCACAGAATGGGAGCTGGCAGGGGTGCATGAAACCGGGCTGGGCTGCCAGCAGGGAGAGAGGGGACCTGGCCAAACCAGGGGGAGGGGAATCTAGCTGCCAGCTGTTCAGAATGGGAGGGGGGCAAGGCAGCAAAAGGAGCTTGTTCTTGGAGCTCTGCAGCCAATGCTGAAGGGTGAAGTGGGTGAATTGGAGCCTCCCCCAAACTCAGGGGGCTCCAATACACCTGTCCCACCCTCCAGGAGGGGCTGAAAACCCCCCAGACTGAACTCCCTGTATTCCCTTTCCCCCCTCCCATTCTGGAAACAATGACAGGCTTCAGCAGACAGAAGTTACAAAAGTTACACATTTTGAAATGCCTCCACTTGATCCCTCATGCAATAAGAGATCAGATTTTCACCTGACTGTCTATTTTTTAAGCTGGTTGCAGCCATGAACTTGTGTTTCGTGACAGCTATAAACTGCTTTCTATGCCCAGATTAGGAGAAAATTGTTCTTTCTGTCTGCACCATAAATTATAATATGTATGGGATGGTTTGTATAAGAATTACCCTGCCTCAGGCAGGGGGTTGGACTAATTGACCTCTGGAGGTACTTTCCATCCCTACTTCTCTATGATTCTATGATTACGTAACAATTTAATGTAATTACTCTTCCTTTGAGAAGTGGGGCATAACCGCCTACGACCCACACAAAAGGCAGTTGTGAACCACATAGGTTTAGGCAAAATCTTCCCAGGGCAGATTTTTCCGTAATTACCTTTGAGAACTGGTCACTCTTGGAGAAAAGATAGAATCATAGAATCATGGACAATTAGGGTTGGAAGGGACCTCAGGAGACCATCTAGTCCAATCCTCTGCTCAAAGCAGGACCATCCCCAAGTAGATCATCCCAGCCAAGGTTTTGTCTAGCCAGGTCTTAAAAACCTCCAAGGATGGAGATTCCACAACCTCTCTGAGTAGCCTGTTCCAGTGCTTTACTGCCCTCCTAGTGAGAGAGGTTTTCCTTATATCTAACCTCAATTTTCCTTGGTGCAACTTGAAACCACTGCTCCTTGCTCTGGTAACTGCCACCACTGAGAACAGATTAGCTCCATCCCCTTTGTAACCCCACTTCAGGTAGTTGAAGGCTGCTATTAAATCCCTTCTCAGTCTTCTCTTCTCCATACTTAATAAGCACAGTTCTCTCAAACTCTCCTCATAATCAGGGATCCTGATTTTCCAAAATAAAAAATTCCAAATTCTTTGATTAAAAACCCAAAATCTGTTATTAAAATGAAAGGCCACTATATATATAGTTATCAGTTGAACATAATGTTTTCTTGATATATTTATATTTTAAAGTCATTTGGAAGCCTACCAGTGCCTCAATCACTATAATAAAATAAAATCTAAATATTTATAAATTTTGGTATTTGATTTTAGTTTTTTTATTATGGAAAATCAGAGCTCCCCCTGCCCCCTTCACTCACAGAATGCTGGTCCTGGCCCCTCACTCCCCCTCCGCAGCTCCCTGGCCGTGCTGGTGCCCCTCACTCAGTCACAGGATAGCACAGAGCTTGCAGCAGCAAGGAGCTTCCATGCGCAGCCCCACTCCACCCTACAGTGCCAGGTTGCACCCACTGAGCTGCAGAGGCCCCGGAGGAGGGCAGCAGGGTGGGGTGCCCTAGCCTGCAGTGGGCAACCCATTCCTGAGTCTGCGCCACACGCAGATCTGGGAGGCATGAGTTTCCCCTGCCCTCCCAGGAGTGCACACAGCAGCAGGGAGCTGACCACACCTCCTGCCCTCCGAATGAGTCACCCACAGCCCCGTCCGACTCCCTTCTTGGGCTCTGCAGACATGTGGTCCTCAAGCCGCATGCACATCCTGGCTGGGCAGAAGGCCCAGCCCCAGCCCTGACCAACGCCCTCCCTCTCTCCCTATGCAGGGCCTCAACCCCCACCCCCGCACCAGACTTACCTGGGGCAGCTGTTCTCCAGACTGCCAGGTGGCCATGTGCATATACATGCACATGGAGCCCCCTGCCTAACGGGCCTCCTCCTGCTGGCCCCCAGCCCCTTGCAGGCTGGAACTTTGCCAATAGGGCTGTGCAAAGCTTCAGTCCCTGATTCGATCTGATGGAAATTTGGCCTGATTCAGTGGCTGAATCTCCAAATCCAAATCAAATCAAAAGACCCTTTAATCGCTCCAAATCGAATCGGAACCCTCCAAATTGATTCTGAAAGATTCAGCGATTCGGAGATAGACACAGCTTTAAACGTTTTTTCTACATACCTTTAGGTAGCAGGCGGCTCATGAATGCTGCGATGGTGGGGCACAGGGAATGTCCCACAGGAGCATGGGGAAGACTCCCCAGCACGCTCAGCAGCAGACCCAGAAGTGGACCAGAAGCACTTCCGGGTCCACCAAGGAGCATGCAGGACCCCCCTGCCACCCCCCATGCTCCACTGGCTCAGCAGCTGGTGCCTCCTGGGTCAGGGTGGGAACCCGGGGTCCCCCCATGGCCAGTCGCCGAGCCAAGGAGGCACAGGGGTGCCCCCCCTGGGTGCTCCAGAGCAGAACTGGAGGTGGACCAGAACTACTTCTGGTCCACTTCCAGGTTCACCACTGAGCATGTGGAGGGCCCTCCCGCACTCCTATGGGATACTCCATGCACCCCAGCATCGCAGTATTCAGAAGCCATGCTGGTACCTCAAGGTATGTAGAAAAAACTTTTAAATCTGTGTCTATGGCCAAATCACTGATTCTCCAAACCAGCATCGAATCTTCAGAATCAGATTTGGCCTAATCAAATCAGAGATAGTGATCCAAATCAATTAGTCAAATCACTGTCCCTGATTCAAGCCGAATCTGAATTCAAATCAAATAGGGCTCACTTCACACACTCCTATCTGCCAGCCTGAAGAGAGCTCTTTGCAGAAATGCAAAATCCACAGTTTTCCCCATTAAAATGAAAAATCTGCATTTTCCTTGGTAAAAGGGAAATCTGCATTTTTTCATGGGAAACAGAAAAGCCGGACCCCTGCTCATAAGTCATGTGCCCCAGCCCCCTAACTATTTTCATTTCCCTCCACTGGACTCTCTCCAATTTGTCTACATCCTTTCTGTAGTGGGAGGCCCAAAACTGGACACAGTACTCCAGATGTGGCTTCACAAGTGCTGAATAGAGGGAAATAATCACTTCCCTCAATCTCCCAGCAACACACCTACTAATGCAGCCCAGTATGCCATTATTCTTTGTAACAAGGGCATACTGTTGGCTCATATTCACCTTATTATCCACTACGACCCCCAGGTCCTTTTCTTCAGAGCTGCTGCGTAGCCAATCAGTCCCCAGCCTGTAGCAGTGAATGGGATTTTTCCATGCTAAGTGTAGGACTTTGCACGTATCCTCATGAGATTTATTTTGGTCCAATCCCCATGTTTGTTGAAGTCTCTCTGAATACTAGGCCTACCCTCCAGCGTATTTACTACTCTCCGCCCCTTCCTCCAGCTTAGTGCTATCTGCGAACTTGCTCAGGGGGTGCACTCTATCACATTTTCCCCATCATTGATGAAGATATTGAACAAAACTGGTCCCAGGACTGACACCTGGGTCACTCCACTTGATACCAGCTACCAACAAGATATTGAGCCATTAACTACTACCCTCTGAGCCTGATGATCCAACCAGTTTTCTATCCACCTTGCAGTCCATTCATCCAACCTATGCTTTCTTAGCTTGCTTGTGAGAATATTCATAGATTCATAGATGTTTGGGTTAGAAGGGACCTCAATAGATCATTGAGTCCAACTCCCTGCCCTGGGCAGGAAAGAGCACTGGGGTTAGATCACCCCAGCCAGGTGCATGTCTAGTCTCCTCTTAAAGACCCCCAAGGTAGGGGAGAGCACCACCTACCTTGAAATCCCATTCCAGATTCTGGCAACCCTTACCATAAAGAAATTCTTCCTGATGTCTAACCTAAATCTGGTATCCATCAGTTTGTGGCCATTGTTCCTAGTTACTCCAAAGGGTGCCCTGGTAAACAGAGCATCTCTTATTCCTTCCTCCGCCCCCCAGTGAATTTGTGGACGGCCACAAGATCACCTCTTAGCCTTCTCTTGTGGAGGCTGAAGAGATCCAAGTCCCTCAATCTCTTCTCGTAGGGTGTTGCCTGCAGGCCCGTAACCATATGAGTGGCCCTCCGCTGAACCCTCTCAAGGTTGTCCACATCCCTCTTGAAATGTGGTGCCCAAAACTGGATGCAATACTCCAACTGCATCCTGACCAATGCCACATAGAGGGGAAGTATCATCTCCCTGGACCTGTTTGTCTTGCACTTGCTAATGCATGATAAAGTGTGGTTAGCTTTACTAATCGCTTCATCACACTGACAACTCATGTTCATCTTGATGTCAACAATAACTCCAAGATCCCTTTCTGCTGCTGTGCTGCTGAGAAGGTCCTCCTCCAGCCTGTAAGTGTGCTGGTGATTCCTTCTCCCTAGGTGCAGCACTTTGCACTTGTCTTTGTTGAACTGCATCCTATTCTGTTCTGCCCACTTTTCCAACCTGTCCAGATCCAACTGGATTCATTCCCTACCCTCTAGTGTGTTAACTTAACCCCATAATTTGGTGAATCTGTGAATTTGGACAGAGTGCTTTCCATGCCCTCATCCAAGTCACTGATGAAGACACTGAACAGCACAGGTCCAAGGACTAAGCCTTGTGGGACTCCACTGCCCACTGTAAGGAAAGAGAAGAGACAGCGGTGACAGAGAGTAAGACACTGGAGTTTGAAGGGTGCTTGCAAGCAGCTGTCCCATTGCCTAAGCTAAACATAGCCACCCAGGGATCCTTCTTCTCCCAGTGTTTCTGGAGGGGAGGTGGAAGTAACATGAGCTCCACTATAAAGAGCGATTCAGAGCAGACAAGAGGGGAACAACAGGAAATGGAAGTTCCTGACTCCAACAAAGCAAGAGGAGGAACAGCTGAGAGGACCCAGGAGGCAGCAAAGAAGGCTCTTCAGGGAGTCAGCTCTAGTGAAAGGGCTGACAAGAAAGAAGCCAAGACAAAGCACCCTTCAGTTAACCTGAAGCCTCAACACAGCAGCCCAGTGAAAAGGACAGAGAAGGAGGTACTGTAAAGACCCAAATAGAAAGACAGAGATAAGTGAACTTTGTTTTCTCCATCTGGGAAGCTGTTCAAACACGAGCCAGTTCATTTTCTAAAGCCCTGGTGCAGGCTAACCAGAACTAAATTTGTTGTGAGTTACTTGAGTTGGAGGCATATTAAGGACTCTGATGGACCCTGACAAATTACATGGACTATAAGTCAACACCTGCTAGAACGGGAGAGGGTATAGCGGTTGGTGAAGCCCTCAATATACTAAGGCGGACATAAGAACCAATTGTGCAAGAAGTTTCATGCCCAGACATTTCTTTTTTCTCCCTTAGCATCAAGTTGTGGCAGGCGAGAGTGTGCGTGTACAGAACATTGCATCAAGAAGGGTCCTGGCAGTTTTCAGCCAGCCAGCTGAAAAGCAATGACTGCCTTAGTCAAGAAAGAAAAAAAAAAACCCTCATGGAGAAGGTGATAGCCATCTGAGACTAATTTATTACTCTAATTGAGGTGAGACTGACATCAATTACACTTTAGCATTCATCAGGAATGGACACCCACATCTTTCCAGGTCAATACCAACCCATCCACCACCACTCTCTGGGTGTGACCCCTAAGCTAATTTGCCACCCACCTGACTACATAAATTTATATCACAGCCACTCAGTGTATTTATGAGAATAGGATGAGATACCATATCAAAGGCCTTAAAATCCAAGTAAATGACATCTACCTCGACTTCTGAATCTAAGCATTTTGTGACCTGGTCATAAAAAGCAACGAGGTTAGTCAGGTAGGATCTATCCGCTATGAATCCACGATGGTTGTCCTTCAGCATTGTTTTTCCTGCTGGACTCACACAAATGTGATCCTTAATAATTTTTTCAAAGGTTTTCCCAAGGGTAGAGGTGAGACTAACTGGTCTATAGTTACCCAGATCCTCCTTCCTCCCCTTCTTGAAAATAGGGACCACACTGGCCCTTTTCCAGTCCTCTGGGACTTGACCTGAGCACCATGAGTGCTCAAACAGCCATACTAGTGACACTGCTATGACACTGGCCAATTCCTTCAGCACCCTAAGATGGAGATTATCTGGGCCTGCTGACTTAAACACATCCAGTCCTTCCAAGTGCCTCTTCACCAAGTCAGTACTAACAGTTGGTGGGCTGATGTCCCTTTTGTGCCTGTCTAGGATCCAATTGGGAGATTCGTCTTGATCCATGTTCAGGAATACAGAAACAAAAAGCTCATTGAAGAGCTCAGCCTTTCCCCACCTATCTGTCACTAATTGCCCTAGTTTGTCCTGTAGGGGTCCTATGCTACCCTGAACCTTCTTTTTACTCCCTATATAACTGAAGAAGGACTTTTTGTTGTCTTTAATTTTTGTTAGCAGCCTATGTTTCATTTCTGCTTTGGCCTTTCTAACTGCCTCCCTACAAGTGCGAGCCAAGTAGGTATACTCTGCCTTGGTAGCTACCCCCTGCTTCCTCAGCCTCTCTGACTTTCTCAAGTCAAGGTATATCACATCCACTGATCTCCCCACATCCACAGAGCAAGTAATCTCATCACAGAAGGCAATCAGGTTGGTCAGGCATGATTTGCCCTTGGTGAATCCATGCTGACTGTTCCTGATCACTTTCTTCTCCAAGTGCCTAGAAATGGATTCCTTTAGAACATGCTCCATGTTTTTTTCTGGGACTGGGGTAAGGCTGACTGGTCTGTAATTCTCTGGATTCTCCTTCTTGCCTCTCTTAAAGATGGACACTATATTTGCCCTTTTCCAATCATCCAGGACCTCCCCCAATTGCCATGAGTTTTTGAAGATAATGTCCAGCAGCTCTGCAATCACATCAGCCAACTCCCTCAGCACCCTCAAATGCATCGCTCCTGGCCCCAAGGACTTGTACATGGCCAACTTTTCTAAATAGTATCTAACCTGTTTTTGAACTATTGTAGGCTGTTCATCTTCTCCCAAAACTGTGCTGCCCAATGCAGTAGTCTACAAGCTGACCCTTCCCTGTAAAGACGGAAGTAAAAAAGGCATTGAATACTTCAACCTTTTCCTCATCATCTGTCACTAGGTTGCCTCCCCCATTTAGTACAGGATCCACACATGCCTTGATCTTCCTCTTGTTGCTGACATACTTGTAGAAACCCTTCTTATTGCCCTTCATGTCCCTTGCAAGCTGCAACTCCAGCTGTACTTCAGCCTTCCTGATTTAATCCCTGTATGCCCAAGCAATACTCTTATATTCCTCCCTAGTCATTTGTCCAAGTTTCCACTTGTAAGCTTCCTTTTTTTGTTTTAGCTCATTGAAGAGTTCCCTGCTAAGCCAAGCGGGTCTTCTGCCATACTTGCTTGTCTTCCTGCACATCAGGATGGTTTGCTCCTGCACTCTCAATAAGGTTTGTAACTTGATACTGGACAGGCTGGCCTGTCAGTCTGGCAGAAGGCAAGATAGATTTGCATCTTATAGACTAAATCAGAACTGCATAACATACGTGTTTGTAACCAGCGGGCCCACTTAATCAGATGCTGTGAAGGGACTTCAGAAAAGAGAGCTTCTAAATAGAAATCTGTGGTTAGAATGCAAAGGATAGGGAATGGGAAGAATCTGAAATCCACCTGATGTGACTAACATGGTTAATGACCTCTCTCTGTCAGCCTGGGCCAGCATGGCTGCTCTTGTCTTCTTTTTTTCCTGTGTTTAAGGCCTCTCCAAACCACAATTTTTCAGGCTTTAGCTTGTGCAGAAACCTATTAACTGGCTTCTTATCTGCATGAAGTATAACCCCAGTTATGAACTCTTTCACCACTCCCTCTCTGTCTATGCCACAGTCATCTTATTTTCTCTGTTGGCAGGCTGGAGCCTGCCTTCTTAGCACTGTTCTTTCTTCCTCCACAGTGCTCTAGTGGTATACCTAATCCATTCTCTTGCACTGCTTCACCCCATGTCCTAGGGTTCTGTCTTTTTTCTGCTTTCTGTGTCTCTCTCACTCTCTCTTTAGCTGAAAATATATCTTCCCTCCCTTGTCTATTGAGAGCTTCTCAACCCTCTCCCCCACAGGGAACAGCCTTACTACTAAGCCTCTTAATTTATTTATCAGTCAGTGCTTCTGCACTACAAATATATGCAAGTTACACCATATTTGGTCATGTATCACTCAACTCCAGAGAGTTTCTAGGCAAACTTGTCAGGAGGGACATTAGACAAGGTATTGACAGAAGTAGCATGATTCTTAATCAAATCAGAGGAAGAAGGAGGAGCCTCAAGAAGTCATTTGGTCCAACCTCTGCCCCAAAGCAGGATCAACTGTAACTAAGCCATGCCTGACAGACATCTGTCTGCTACCCTGCTCCTAAAAACCTCAACTGATGGTAATTTGGTGAACTTTTTCATTGCTGAATCACCCTTACAGTTAGATGATTCCTTAATGTTTCAGCTAAATTTCCATTTTTCTTCCATTGTTAGGACTTGTAGTGAGATTGGGTGGGCAACCAAGCAGGAGCTAGGAGGTGGTTGTGGCTCAGGGGTATCAGTGACTGGGGACAGAGAAAATGCGCAGAAGCAGGATGCTTAGAAAAATTACCACAAGGACTGTACAGAGCCAATCATCTGCCTGTTCTCCTGGTGTCAGAGGAGGACCCAGAGGTGACCCTGGCAAGCTATGGCCAAGTGAGCAGTGAGTAGAAAGCCAGTGCTGTGAGCCACAGGTTACAGCGCAGTGGGACAACAGACCCTTTATTCAATAGTCAGCCAAGCACATTGTTAAAGTGGCTTGCCAAGGCCCAAGGGTTAAGTAAAGCAATGAGGGCTGCAAGACTGGGAAATAATGCAGCCCCGTGATATGAGACACTACTGTTAAGATTACACCTCGTGGAATTACACAATAGTACACCCGCATAATTTTGCACATAAAATGTATGACCATGCATAATTGCATAATATTACATAATTTAATCTGAGCAAGCTCTGTGCTTCCATCTCCATGGGGCTCCCAGCACTCCAGCTGGGATGCCCATGTGGAGGCACCGGGCATGGTGGTATGTGACTGGACAGCTTGAGTGGGAAGGGAAGCTCCTGCCTGCAGGAAGGTGGGCTGGGGGTGAGGTTTGCAGGTGGGTGTGGGAGTGTGTGTGGGTAAGTGTGGGGCTTGTAGGTAGGTGTGGGCCCCCCACCACATGCCCTCCCCCTCCCCATGGTGCAGATGCCCCACTGCTAGTGGTGGCAGTGGCAGCAGCAGGTGGTGGGCCCTCAGGGTGCTCATGGCCATGGCAGGAAGAACCCCCCCAGCCCACCATGAGCCGCATGTGGAGGCAGGGACATGGCCCAGCCCAGCCTGATGGCACATGGCTCCCACCTGCAGTGCCGCAAGCCCCACATTGGGTCCAAAGAAATAAGCATCTAATTTACTGAAAAAGAAAAAAAGAGTAATTTTGCTGAAAACTAGAAAATCTAATCTCAATATAACAAGTCGTAATGGTTTTATTTAGTTTTAAGAATCACACCTGCTGGTCACATCTTTATTTTTTGTTCATAGAATGGTAAAGTACTAAAGATTCTGTGATAAAATGTGTTATATAGTTATATAAATACAAATTACCTGCATATATTTCTAAAGGTTCAAATATAACACTATTTAGCAGGGAGGGGGGAGGGGGTTAAACAATAATACTTCATTTTGCATAATTTTGTAATTTTTCTACACATCATCTTGAATTTTTCTGTGTATAGTTCTTCAGGGTGTATAAGATGAACAAACCACATGAGCAACCATCTTGACAGGGCAGTGGGTAAAGAGTCCTCCACCTTCTGTACTTCTGAGAGGATTATAGAAGAGCATAGGGTATGGAGTGATTACAAAGATGCTCTCAAGTATCACTGACATATTACCTTTTTACTCTCTATTAGGGTGGGATTTTCAAAAGTGTCTCTGGGACCAAAGAGCACAAATGCCTTGGAACGAGAGGGACTTAGGCACCTCACTTGCCAAAGGCACTTTTGAAAGCCTTACCCACAAGCGTATGAGGGACTTGTGCTCCTAAATCACTTTTAGACTTTGGAAAGTCTATAACTGACTCTCTGTATAGTGCTTTGAACTGATAGAGTCATAAAGTAACCTTGCATGGGCTGGCATAGGTGAAAGATCTGTTGCTGTACTCCCTACTGCAGGCCTGGTATGAAGCATTTGTGACAGGTTTGTATTCCTGTGACACCCCCTGGTGGCCATACAATTCCTGCCCCAGCTCCAACTCTAAGGGCTCTCACCTCCTTTATTCACCCGCTACACCTTTGGTATTATTGTTTTAGTAAGAAGGAGGTTGCTTGAGGGTCTTAAGTGAGCCTGCTGTTGTTTCTGTGTTGGACCTCAGCCCTTTCTCTTTTGCTGAGCCCTGTAGCTCCAGTTGGGCTGCTGGCTCTCTCTCTCTCTCTCACCACTAATGTAATTGCCCCTTAGGAGCTCTATAGGATCACCCCTCTGTGCCTGTTTGATTTAACCCCCCACAGATGCAATGGGATTGCCCTTCTAGGTGCTATGGGATCAGTTCACCCCCCTCAGGTGCTACGGGATCACCAAACCACCCTCCACAGTCCCCCCAAACCACCAGGTCCAACTAATACTAGAACATCAAACACAAGCCCTCCTGGCTAGAACAAAGCTTCTACCCAGCCCTGGGTCTTAATCAGCTGCTAGCCCACAGCTTCCCTGTCTGTCTCAGGGGCTAGCACTCTCACAGTTTGCTTCTCAGTTACAGGCACCTTCAGAGACCTCTTCCTTGTTCAGCATCCACAGCAAGAGCACGTGCTTTGCTCCTTGCCCTGCCTTTTATCTCTCCCAGGGCCGTGCCCCCTCCAAAGGAAGGTGAGTCCTTTGCATTGCTTGCAGGTGCCTACTAATTAATCTCATTAGCTGGTCTCTATAGCAACCCTGTCCCAGATGTACCCTGCCTGTTCTGCAGGGCTTCTCCTGGGCTGCTTCTCTTAAAATGATCGAGGGCCCCAGGCTCGCTGTCACAGCATGCCATTAAAGAAGCAGAGTAAAAACACTTCCATTGTTGTAGTTTACCTTGTACTTTTCCTGAAAATAGAAAGAAAATGTCAATCTTCAGCACGTTATAGGGAACAAACAAATAGGATCTCTGGAAATACTCACCACAGGCTGAAACCAGCTGCTATTAATATTGTTGTAGATCAGTCAGAGTGGACTTGGGTGTAACTGTGATCCCTTTTGAAGATCCCACCCCTTGCTTATAGATAAATGTGATGTTTTTTCCAAAAAGCTCTTTAGAGAAGGTAGCATTTTAAGTATTCTGGAAGGAACAAATGTTGTTTTCTGGGTGTCAGCTTGACCTAGGGTCTCATGCCTATACTCACTGAAATTTGAATTGTGAAATTGTATTACTGCTGCCATGTGATAACAGAAAAATATTGGTCCATTTGTTGATTAAAATAGAGACAGAATAATTACAAATTATTTATCAGCAGG
>NW_005841935.1:2916620-2924589 GCF_000455745.1 Alligator sinensis
AGATAATGGTTTGCTGAGCAGTCGTTGCTTTTATAATACTGATACTAACAACATTTTGTCTTTTTAAATATACCACTCATGCATTATACAATTACATGTGTATTGCCCTCGAAGCAGATACAAATGAGTGAAATTCTGCAACCTGCCTTCTGCAGAAGTTTAGGGAAGATGACCATCATTATCGTTCCTGATCATGACATTTAATAAAACATAATGTCTCCAGTCCATCAGTAGCTGTGGAGTAGCTGATACTTCAAGCACCTAAGTAGTACCTTTGCTAAATGAATCCTTCTCCACTTATTGACAACAGTACTTGAAAAGGGCTGCCTTATTCTTGACTGTCATGCTACTGCTTTGTGTGGGAGTGAATTTTAGCTATTGTGTGCATCTATGTTGACCTAGAAGTCCCTCAACAAGCCTAGAATATATACAAAGTCCCATTTCCCACAGTTTTCTACTTTATTGTGTCTTGGGACTACTCCTCTGTCATACTAAGTGGGGGGGGTTGGGGTTTGCTGTGGCCAAAGTGACTGCTTAATAATGGCAGTCACTCAAGATGTCTCATTAAATTTAAGCAGAGCTACACCGCTAGTTTTCTTTGAAATGCTTTTGGCAGCAGTGTTTGTTCTCACTTCTGCTCTCTGCCTTGTGAGTCAGGCTTCAAAAGGTGAGTCTCTTACCTGTCTATTACAGGCCTTGACAAGAGGTTTAACCTGTCTCAGTGAAGGTCACTCCCCTACAGTCAGAAGAGAGAACGAGATATCACATCATCAAGTCCATCTCTCCTGTTTCTTTGGCTGTCTGCTGCTAAGGAGCTGACAGCTAAGAAAGTCTTGAGATCCAGGTCTTGCCCCATAGGCTAGCGACAGACATTCAGAAAGCCCAACCCTGAACTGATTCGCTTTTTGAAGGTTAGCCTAAGCTGTGCAGCTTAAACTGATTAATAACTGTACAGACATGCTCTGTTAAACCAGGAAATGCAGGCATGCCAGAAGCCGGGGTGGAGGGGTGGTGTTTCTAGAGCATGCCTGCCAGCCACTGCCAAAGGGGAGGGAAGAGAGATGCCCTCCAAGGTTCTCACCCCTCTCTGCTGGAACATTGCGGGCCTGACAGGCACCAGCCCAGGCTAGCACAACACAGGGGTTGAGGAAAAAGTTGTTTCTCTGAAGCAAGGTATTGAACACAGCAATTTGCAAAGCATATGACAGGGAACTACTAAAAATCTTTGCCTAAGCTAAGATACAGCCTGGTAAAACACAGCATAGTCTAATTTAAACATGTAAACCAGGAAGACAAGAATTAATTTTACTAATCCTGAGGGCAGAGTGTCTCCTTACACCCAGGCATTCAGAAAGTTTTATCATCCTGTTCTGTTTTACAGTGTAAATGTAGCTCTCTGCATTCATTGGTGAATCTGTCTGCAACTTCTCCTAACTCTTAATCAGCATGTGTGATGATTGTCACACATGCTTCTTAGCTCTGGGCTTACACTAGCTTTTCCCTCGCCCCCATTCAGGACATGTGGCAGAGACTGCAGCCAAAGTCCAAGCCCCTGCTGTGGCTAGAGAGCAGAGGGGAGAGGCCAGCTCTGCTGTGGAGCAGAGATCCTCACCCAGCCCAAGAGCATACCAGGATGTTGGGGGAGTCTGATTTATCTTAAACCAGCAAGGGGTCAAGGACAGACATTCTCAAACCAGTTTCAGCCATTCTCAAACTGCTTTATGTGCACTAAACATCTGTTCTGTTACAGGTTTAAACCAATTTCTGATCACTTAAACTAGTTTATGTGTAATGTCTGTCCCTAGCCATAGTCTCCACATAGACAGGCCCTTGCACATTCTAAGTTAGCAATGAACGAGGGCTCATAGATATTGGTGTCCTTGGTAGAAGCTTCTACATTATCTAGCCCAACAGACTCAATGCTCAGAATACCCTCATCTCTTTGAAAGAACTGGTATGGTCGGATTCTTGTTTATCTCAATGCCACTTTATACAGTACTGCCTGGTGGAAATAGAACACCACAGGTAAAGTGTTGCAAGACAGTCTTCCTATGAATGAAAATCAGAGTATGTTGCCTTCAATGAATCATTTCAGTAGTGCTGGAGGGTTGAGGTGGGCTAAGGCAGTAAGGCTTTGATGCTTTCAATCCTAGATTGATCTATCTCTTACCACAACCTTCAGTTTCCTGAATACTGTCCTGTCTTTCCCTCTATGATCTTGCACTTCTTGCATGCTTTGCCTCTGTGTGGTAAACCAGGTACCTTGCCCATAAAAATGACCCCTGATATGTGACCAAGGGGCAGTGGAAACCTGGGCAGCTGGAAGAGGAAAGGAAAACAACTGGTATTTCAGTGGGGTTCACAAAACATGTGGAATAGGCACTAGAGAACTGAAAAACCTTCTTTCATTCCTTTCTTGGATTTTGCTTTTCAATCCTTTGTGGGTTTTGCTTCTGGCACTGACATGGCCCTGCCAAAGTGGCACATCTTGGGCTGGAAAGTATGAAAAGAAGACAAATGTGTCCTCTTTACCTGAAACCTGTACTTTTTATTTCGGCCCCAGAGGACAGGATTCAGTGTCGATGCATAAGGGGTTCACAGGGGTGCACATGCACACCCTGACTAGCCACGCTTGCCCCCTTAGGCAATGGGCAAGGGGGGCAGGAGGGAATGCTGGTGCCCCTCTGCAAGCACCAGCCGGGGAGTGCCTGCAGCAATCAGCTGCAGCGATTGGCCTTTGCGGGAGCAGTCTCTGGGGGACCTCCCCCAGTCAGTGAGATCAGCTGTGGGGGACACCCCTCCCCCAGTCGGCAAGATCGGCCATGGGAGTGGGCACGTGACTAAGGCGGGCACCAGTCGCCCATGGCAGGATTGATTTATTTTATGCTGTACGCTGCTCCCAGTTGGCAGGTTGTTATCCAAATTGCAGGTAACCCTGTGGGTAGGTTACTGATGAAAGAAGCAAAAACAGTCCCACCTTTTATTTGCTTGCATATTAAAACACAAAAGCAAACATTTATCCCAAAGTCTAGCTGCTTACCAGCAATAGCACAACATAGATTTTCACCTATACTCCCCACCGGGGAGTCAGCATTTGATTTTTATTAGGTATTTTTGTTATCAATGTTGCAGATTTTGCGGACAATCCTGGATTTTGTGGTCTCTGCAAAATCTATGAAACTGCGAATTAAGTAGGTCCCTAGCAATGATCTAGTAGTGAGGCTTGTGGGGTGTTTTGCAGTGTCAGGTTTTCATGACACTGCTATAGTACCTAATCCCTGTCTTCACTTTTGCTTTACACTTCGGTAGCAGTGATATGGCCCTACAGCTCCTGACAACCTAGTATTAACTTTCCTAGCATAGAAAAAGTTCAGTTGCATTTCAGGAAATGATGTAACAGAAGGAACTTAACCTTGGTGTGTATTTTCTGTAGTTTGTTCAATCAGCTGAGGGGAAAAAAGCACACATTTGCTCATTGGCTCTTCTCTCTTCTGGACCTTTTTGTGCATAATCCTTTGTACCAGATTGAACCAGAGTGAAGATATGCAAAGGATGCTTAGCAGCATTTATTAATGGGGCACAGCACCATCTGGTGGAACCAGTTGGTATCTGACAGGAAATAGTTTAGAAAGAGATGAGTATTTAGTTCTCTGACATCAAGCAATCCATCATGCTGTTGACATAATTCTTAAAGCCATTTTTCTGCAATCTAATTCTCCCTGCCTCCTCAAGCGAGTCTTGATGTTTCTCTAGCAGCATGTATGTAACTTGCATGCTTTTCCTCCTAAATTCTATATTATTCTCTTTGTTTGAAAACAGACTTTTATTTTTGCATTATTACAAATGGTGCTTCTAGTGCTAAGTGGCAAACTCCATTCTCTGAGACACTTTTACCAGGCAGTGGGGAGCATTCACGATTGTTTCTGTCTCTTTTCTTTTTGGCAGTACTTGATTTGTGTTTGAAGTTGACTGGGTTGGTGTATGCCAGTGCATCGTGTTTCCTGGCTGTTTTCTTGGAAATGCAGCAGCATATTTCTTACAGCAAAGGAGGCTCATAACAGACAAACTCATTGTTGCCTTCATTGCTGGTTTACTGGCTCCCAGCAACAGGAAGCATAGGAAAAGATGCATGTACCCCCATGCACACTACAGCTTAACAATACAGTATAACATCTGGTGTTGCCTTGCAGATCACAGATCAACCTGCCAATCTTACTGACAGCAGTGCTGCATCAAGCTAGCACTATTAATCCCATGTCACAGCTTCCCTCTCTTCTCATACTTTTTTGTGATATAAAGATAGTAAATGCAACAAAATTCAAGGGAGAGCTTTGCAATAAAGCTAGAATGATAAACCTCTACAGAGTAGGCCCGTTGTAGGTTGGTGAGACCAAGGCTGATTTTGTATAATGCCTGGAATTTGTCTGAGCTGGAAAGGGGACTGGATAGTACTTATTTAGCAGGTAGCCAGACAAACACCATGAAGGAAGATTTGCTGAGTCTAAAATTCCTACTATTTTTCCAGCCTGTGAACCCTGCGCAAACATTTTTTTTTTACACTGCTGCAAGACAAGCTGGTTCTCATATATCTACCAATTCTAAAGCAAGGCTTTACATATGCCAAATAATGGTTGGGGTTGAAATGCAACTCATTAGAGCAAGAGTGGAAGCAAGCATCCTCTTTTTTTTTTTCTTCTTTTTTTTGCTTGTTGTTCAAGAGAACGAGAGGGTGTTCATTCACCAAGGGAAGCTGAAAGTCTTGGCTGCTGTTTTGGATTTGTTACCTAATGGCAAAGAAGATCTGAATCAGTGGGTTACAAAGGCAGGAGAAAGAGTCCTCATGACTCCAGTAGGTTTGGAAATGGGCCGTTTGTTAATATCTGTTGCTTATCAGAGTTGCTTCTGTGTTTCTCATTATTCTTGTTTCTGAGCGCCCAATAGCCTTAATGTATTGATTTCATAGTGCTCCTGTGGGGAAGGCAATACTATTATCTCCACTCTAGAGATGAAGAAAGCACAATATGTCTACAGTGCCTTGAGAAATGGAAACCTGGCCTGTGATCATGGCAGCTAGACTTTCCCTCATTACAAATCATTAGCAGTAAATGCATTCCCTGTTTCAAACACTTTGGAAAGTGTAACAGGGCTCACAATACCCTGTTATTAAAAGGAATAGATTCCTCCTGGGGGGGAGGGGGGAGTCACTGATAGGTCATTGCCCAAAACCAAAACTTAACTCAGGTGCAGCTGTCCATAGTTGACTCTGGTGAAAGGGACAAGCCTAGAGATAAGAATGGAAGATGCCAAACAGCAAGGTGGGGGACCAGGAGTGAGGACTGTGAGAGGAAGTCTCCAAGAAGTGGTAAAATGGTGTATTGAGTTCTGGAGTGATAGCAGTCTCCAGACTCACAGACTCTAGGTAATTCGAAGGGGAAAAGGAGGAATACTTACCTGATTGAAGGCCAACGGGTCTGGTAGGGCCGGGAGACAGTGAGGGTGCTCCAGTGTCGGGTGCAGGCGTGGATGTGGCAGGAGAAGCTGTGGCAGTCCCGGGAACAGGCACAGACAGCAAGAGCAGCCACAGACATGCCTGGAACAGGCACAGATAGCAGGAGTAGCCTTAGCCATGCCAGGAGCAGGCAGTCACAGCAGGAGCAGCCGTGACAGTGTTGAGGGCAGCAGCAGACTGATCTGGAAGGGAGGCAAGAGAAGAATTAGTTAGGGAGTGGAGGGGAGTTAACCCCAACATGAGGGAGCCTGTGACAAAAAAAAGAGAAAATGCAGCTGGGCCACATTGTTACTTTGTATCTTGGAACCAGCAGAAACATATGCTTATTTCGTTGTTATCCAGTAAACAGCTTTCTATTCCTCTTGAAGGCTACTCACCTGTGTCTTTTTTTCTAAAATTCTCCCATCAAGGCATGGCAGGCGAGTCAGATCAGGAGAGCCCATATTCTATCAGAGGGACCCGGTAACAGAAAGCATCAGTCAAGTATTGGTGTTGGGAAGGCCCTGAACCTGGGTGAACCTGATGAGGAAAAGACCCTCACCATTTTATTCTCTGACCGGGTTTTCTGGAATAAAGGCTAAGGCACAGCTGTCCTTTCAGCCAAGAAAATCAGTTATGCATGGGAAAGTTGTGGGAGAGCTAAATAGCATTCAGTCAAGGTAGCAGGAGTACAGAGACATAGATGATACTGAAATGGATAATATACTCATTCATCCCACCAGCCCCTCTTGACTTCCCAGTGGGTCTCTTTACTTTTGTAACGTGGTTCTTTGTTAATTTGATATTTACATGGTAATCAATTAATCTTGTTTCTAGCAGGGTGTAATCTCCCGTGTCTCTCCACTGGACATCGTGTGTGTGACTTCCTCTCGAGCCTGGCCATGGCTTTTCGGGACAGATGGGCCAGTCACCGAACGACTTTGGGGTGGTTCACCAGGGGCCTCACCTGCCACATCTTTGATGAATGATTTGTTTTACTCAGGAGGACGACGTCTGGTCCTGCCTCCCCTGATGCTTCCCCTTGGTTGCTCCCTCCAGTCCTCTTTCATGGGGCTCCACCTCCCCTACACCCTGCCTACTGCCAACCGTGATGTAATCATTCGTGTCGTCGAGGATGGTGTTCAGGATTTTCACCGTGCTTGAGCCCACTGGGTCTGACAGCCGCAGTCAAGTGGCACTGTCTTTTCCTGCAAGTGTCTCCGGCAGCCTGCTCTCTTTGCCTATGTGGCATTCATTCTTGGCACCGTCCTAGTCCCTGGTGCCTTGCCACTCTTCTGGGCTTGGGTTTGACTGTCCATCAGGTGCAGCTGACCTGTGGCATCACTGGGTCTCCCTGGGCTCCAGTCTTTGTTGGAGGTTGATGCTTCCCACACTGACTCTGTGGATGGCTCCTCTGATCTTTGCTGTCTGTGAATTTCTGGGGTGACCCCTTCCTGGGGTGCCCACCAGGACTCCTCCCTCAGACTGCTTGTGGGCTCACGTCCCTCCAGCTCTGCTGGGGACTCTAATTCTGGTCCCCCTGATTGGTATTCCGCCGGGTCTTTTAGCCTGGCTCCGGGCATCCGGCCAGCCAATTGGCCCCAGCATGCCTGTATAAAACATGTCTAAGCCAATGCGGGAGCCGTTCCTGGCTCCCTCCAGCTGGTCTGAGTTTTTTTCCTTTGATCTTTACCCTTGGTGGCTCCACCCACCACGGTTTCGCTTTCACCAGCTCCGTCTCTGCGCACGGCATCCCACTGCCTCCCAGCTTCCTCAGGTAAGTCTTTTCCACAGGGGGTCTTTTGTCATAAAAGAAAAATCATGTGAATGTGAAGACAGGGTCTGCAAAGATTACTGCCACTGTCTTTTCTAAAATGTATGACTTGCTGATGTAAAGTTTGGATGTTATGTCCATGCCTCATGTTTGATGTGTTATGTCTAGTGTTCCAGACAGAAAAAACATCAACTTTTCTTAAATAGTAACAGCTTATGATAGTTTTGTTGTTAGTGATTTTTATAGTTTAGGATTTAGTATGACTTCTGCAATAAAGCATATATTCCATTCTTTCAACAAATAAATACAATTTGCACAATAGCTCTGTTCATAGCAAATTAAAACAGTGTTATTTACAGAGAATACATTCACTCAAGTTAATGCCTAAAGAAGGTCTAAGTCCTAATATAGCTGAGCTGGTAGGGAGCCGCGCTCCCAAGCCGCGCAGCGCGAACAGAGCGTGCAAACAGGCGCGCTCTGTGAGAGCACGCCGGCATTTGCGCAGGCGTTCACGCCGGCGGGCGGGCCGGGAGGGCAAGGAGTGAGACTCCTGTACGGGTAGGGCGTAGACACCACACAGATCTACAAACAGCAGCTTAGAATGATGTCTACGAGGAGTGCTGCTAGGGCCTCTGCCCAGGGGGACAAGGCTAACCGGGGCTGGTCTGAGGCCTCCACCCAGACCGAGCCCATGGGGGGAGCTGATG
>NW_005841935.1:2928372-2935428 GCF_000455745.1 Alligator sinensis
TCTTTCCTACTTATGCAGGGGGTCGGACTCAATGATCTATTGAGGTCCCTTCCGACCCTAGCATCTATGAATCTATGAATCTATTAATCTAATACTAGGACCTTACAGTCAGGCTGGACTCAAAGTTTCTCATTCTGAAGTGCAGCAAGAGTCTAAGTCCACAGATGTCAATAAGTTATTTGCAAAGGTGACATACATCTGAAAACTGATGCAAGTCCCAGGAAGAAGGTGAACTGGAGTGGCATTCACTTGTCTATTAGAGGCCAAAGACAGATGAAGCCTAAGCAGCCTTAGTGTTTATAACTACTGCTGCCATAATGCGGGTATGCAGAAATATATGTGCCTACTATCTCTTCTCCATTGGAGATCTCTAGCAGCAAGATTTAGTGCCTCACCAGTGACTTCACTGTATCTATTACTACCACTGCCAACTTGCTACTGCTGTGCTATCTGTCCTGTGTGTGGCATGTCAGGCCTACACAATTTACAAGAGCCCACAACACAATAGTTCAACTATATGCAATGTGTTACAGCCATGTAAGGATAATAAGGTTTATAAGATAATAAAAGTTTATATATATAAACGTGTGCCTCATAAGTAGGGGTCTACTCAGTTCGTGATTTTGTGGATTTGATGGATTGTCCACAAAATCAATTAAAAAAAATAAAACTTAATGAAAATAAACTGCTGGCTCCCCAGCGGGAGACATAAGTCCTTGCCCAGCCTCACAGCCCACCCAGGAGGGGAAGGCATCAGCTGTGGAGCTGCACAAAGGGCAGCAGACAAGATGCCAGCCACCCTGTCATCCCCCACCAGGGCCTCTCAAGCAAACAGCACCAAGGGGCAGGACCCAAAGAGCACATCCAGGAAATATCCAGGAAATTTGCTCTTTATACCATGACCAACCTATGAAAATTGTTTAGTCTCACTGTGATTTAAGTAGGTCCCTACTCATAAGCCAGTTATGCCAGCCCAAACAGCTTGTAGAAGATAAACTTCATACAAGGAGGAGCAAAAATCATGTTACTAATCCCTACTATAAGGTCTTGCTCCATACCAGACATTCCTGCAACCTGGCAATGAAGTCTGCAAGCAAAAATGCATGTAGGTGCCCTACCCATATCGGATAACATCATTGTATGATAGAATGGCATTTTTATACACACCCAAATGCAAAATCATGTCCTGAGAATTGGCTTCAGCATGTTTCCATGGAAACAAAGGTGTTTTATGTGGTAACTGATGTGACTCCTCATCTTTTTAGATGGAAATGGCTGTACATCACACACAGTAGTGATGGTTCTGCACTTCCATGGAAACAACTAAATGCCAGGGCAAGAATGAGCGTAGCCTACCACATCTTTCAGTGGCAATGAGGTAGTGTTAATGCATTGCAAACCACATGCTTTAAAACAATAAGCTTCATGTTTCCATAGAAACAAAAGTTGCCTCTTTCTTCATCATCTTTGGCTCCTACTAGACTAGTCCACAGCCCTGTAACTGGAACACCTCCCTACCTATCTCACAGCAACAATGGCCAGTACAATAGGAAACCTTTCTTCAGTCAGCCATTTTGGGCAGAGCACTTGGCTACATACACACATCTTCAAGGCATATGCGGAGCTGCAGTATGTGACCACTCTCAACCTTTATGTAAACAGGGACTTAACAGTCACTGGGACAAAGCCTGTTAGTTTTCAAAATGCTAGTCTGTGCAGGGCTGTTGTCCAAAAGATCCCTGGAATTTGCAACACAGTATCCTTCATTTTCTGGATTAACCTCAATATGAGTCTGCAGTGTGATGCAGCTGTACAATAGGCGAATGCAGTTTTCAGGTGCATCAGTAGAAACATTAGGTGCAAGACATGGGAGGTGATAGTGTCTCTGCATTGGTTAAGGTTTCCCTAGAGTACTGAATGCAGTTTTGGGCTCCACATTTTAAAAAGGACATGGAGAAGTAGAAATGGGCAACAAAAATAATAGAGAGCTTAGAAGGCACGTTATACAAAGAGAGACTGAAGGAGCTAGGCATGTTCACAATGTGGAAAAGATGCTTAAGAGGGGGAATGATAGCAGTCTTCAAATACTTGAAGGGTCACCATAAAGAAGAGAGAGAACACCTTTTATCTCACTAAAGAGAGCAGGATATGGACTAATGGCTTGAAGTTGTAACAAACTAGGTTTCAATTGAATATCAGAAACATCTTCACTGTTGGAACAGTGAGGCAGTGGAATAGATTGCCTAGGGAAGTTGGGGACTTTCCATCACTAGAGGTGTTCAAGAAGGGGCTGAACAGCCACCAGTTGGGAATGATCTAGGCCCAGCTATGCCTGTGTTTTATTATGGGTATTTCCCATTCTTCTGGGCTTTGCTGGTTGCTGCATGGGGCTGGGATAGTGTTCCTCCTCTTCTATCTGCTGCTACATGTGCCAGGGCTTTTTTTTTAAAAACTTCCTCTAAGAAATTGGGTGCTGGCTGTGGCCAAGGCTGAGGATTTTGACTGAGGTATGCCAGTGTTCCAGCTGGGGATTACAGCCAAAGGTTACTGGCTAGAGGGTCTTGTCCCTCTGCTCAGGGTTAGACTAATTGCTATACTTAGGGTCAAGAAGGAATTTTACCTCACAGCCAGCCTGGTATGGACAGGAGAGTTTTTGCCTTCCTCCTAGGCGAGCACAGGAGGGGTAGAAGGCATGGCCCTCTTCCTGGGATCTCTTGTGTGTATTTTTTACCTTTTACAGAAACAAGATATTGGCTACTGTGGTCCTCCTGCTTTACCTGTTTTAACTTAGAGTATTAAGCCTTGTGTTGTGTCAGTGTTGACATTATAGTTTTGCTAATATATTAGACAATGGATTTGTACATGATGGTTTGGATAGGATGATCCTACCTCAAGCAGGGTTAGACTAGATCACCGTTTCTCAACTCATGGGTCATAACCCAAAAGTGGGTCACAAGACTATATGAAAGGGTCGTAAACAAACTTTAAAAATGGATTCTCCTTTAAAGAAGAAAAACATGGGAAACCATGGGTTTTCCCTTGCAAGCTGTCAAAGTTCCAGCCTGCAAGGGGCTGCTTGGGGTCCCCCATGCCCCAGACATACACCCCTGCCCCATACCCCCACCCCTGCCCTACACACTGGGGGGGAGGGGGCATAGGGTGGGGGGCAATGGACCAGGAGTGAGGGGCACCAGCAGGGCCAGGGGGCTGTTTTCTACTTGAACTATTTACTGGGTCAAAACTGGCTGTCAATGTTTACAAATGGGTCCTGGTATAAAAAACTTTAAGAACTACTGGACTA
The DNA here is from genome assembly GCF_000455745.1 of Alligator sinensis. NCBI lineage: Eukaryota > Metazoa > Chordata > Crocodylia > Alligatoridae > Alligator > Alligator sinensis. The sequence goes on from NW_005841935.1 coordinate 2,931,674, forward strand.
GATGACCTATGAAGGTCCCTTCCAGCCCTATGTATCTATAATTTTTTTTCCATGATTTTCTAAATCCAGCCTAGTTGGTACTTACCTGCTCAGCCATTCTCTTCATGAACATCTCTGAGGGGGGGAAGTCCCCGTTCCCCTATGAGCCCTCCAAGTTCCCCTTGGCAGCCTGCTGACTACTGGTATCAGTGGTTGTAAGGCTTTGCAAAAGAACTGTCTACTTGAACTATACTGTGAAGCCCCCACCCTGATCTCCCATCCCTGTGTCCAGTATAAAAGATGCACAAGCTAGAGAATGGACATCCCTTATTATTGGAGTCAACAGACTATGGTAATGAATTGGTTGGTGATAGTACTGGGTAGGGTCACCATGAGCTCTATCAGCTTTAAAGATTGACATCTATGAATACCCAAGATGGGTTGAAAACTTTCTGACTGAATGTTTATCCATTAGAAGATGTCAATTCATACACATCAATATGTCCCACATGAGTGTGTTGACATTAGTGAAATGACATTTAAGAATAAAAGCATTTTAAAAATAGCATTTTAATAAAAAACACTCTGAAGTAGCTTCACCATTATATTTCCAGGTTGGTGGCATGTGAATGATAGTGGGTAGGAAAAAGTGGCCTGGACACAGTGCCTCTGCAATGTAGACATATCCCTAATGAAGGTATGACACAATTTGTTATACGCCAAGGGTGGGTAAATTGCTTCACTTTTCTAGCTTCAGAGTTCATGAACTGTACAGTGCCCCAACTCCAGTAATCATTTGGCATTAAAGGATATCTTAGACTAAAGAAATCTAGAGCTGAAAAAAAATGTTTTAAAAAGAAAAAGAAAATAGAAAGCACTAATTGAATTGACTACTACTCTTTCTTCAGGACCCATATTTGAACTGCCTGAAAGCCACCCCAAGTATATGTTATGCAAAATGCTATCATCAGATTTCACTGTGCATTCTTGTATTGTCATTCCTGGGAAAAACAGGAAGTGGTCGGACAGAACAAACCCGTGTCAGTGCATGGAGATGCAATTTTTCAGGCCAGGAGAAACCTTTATTTTCATCTGGTCTAAACTTCTGTCTAGCATATGGAGTAATCTGTGCAGTTCAGGGGTGGTCTCTTATACAACTGACTTGGCAACAGAGCTCTAATCTCCCTCAGATCATCGCCAGCCAGAGAAGCTGTTTAATGTGCTAAGCTGAAGTCTAGATTTCTGCTGTAAGACGTGTGTTTCCTCTGGTACATCTGACAACTCTAACTTCAGGAGAAAATTCCTGAGCATCCCATTTTGGACCCCCTGCTTGGCATCTCTGGACAACACAGAGTGCTCCATACCAGAAAGTCAGAATGAGGGGCTCTAGCCAAGATGAGCTGGACCTGGAACATACATTTTCATGTGCTGGATATACAGCTGTTGTGATGCACATGCCTTGAGAGGAGGCCATCTGGCTGACAGCAAGCATCACTTTGTGAGTGAGTATACAAGCCTCTGAGCCACCCAGGTTGGATTCCCAGATGTTGGTTGAATTATCCCAGGGCAGCAAAGTTTATTAGGACTAGAAGGGGGAATCCAACAAAAGCTGGAGGAGCAATCTGAACAAGAAATGTTAGACCACTACAAGCATGTCTCCTGTTACCTGCTCTTGGCCCCTAGGTCTTTGGCACACCTGAATGCAGCTGCAGGGAGCAAACCAAGAGCAGCAGCATTAGTGATCTGGATTAGGAGCATGGAGTGAATAAACTTGGGGCCCTCCTTCAATAGTGTTTATGTGTAGGTAAACCCACTGGAGTCTGAAATGTTATGAAACCAGCACTCTGGTGGGAGTCTGTGAAGGCTACTACAGGTGCACAGCCCTGGGTACACAGCATTTCAGGCTCCAGTCTGGGCTTTTCTCTAGTCTAAGCTGTAAGAAAACCACTTAGTTGCATAGAAACTCACACACCCACAGGCTAATTCCTACTTCCTCTCCAAACAGCTGCATCACAAAAATAGATCCTGGGATGGGTGCCCTTGCCATGTGGTGGACAGTTGGGACCTTGTCCATCTGTCAGTTGCTGCAGGAGAGAAGCCAGGAGTATCTTGGGGCTCTGATGACCTCTGCCCCAGGGTTGGACAGCACTCTGCCATCCTACTTCTTTTTCTTGGGGTGGGCAAGTAGCTGGTGCATTCACACTCCCTCTCCATGCTGGCCACAGCTACCTTCCCTTGCACTTTCCTCCCTATCCTACTAAAGTGTGGTGTTTTCCCACTTCCTTTTCCCTAAGACAGGCTAAACAAATGTATGCCTACATTGCTCCAGCAGCTCTTTTGCTTCTTTTTCACAAACATAAGGACTAGGGACAGAAATTACACATATTTTCCAGTATAAGTGACTGGAAACCGGTTCAAATCTGCAACACAACAGAAGTTCAGTGCACATAAACCACTTTCAAAATGCCCAGAACTAGTTGAAGATAAACCTGGATGGATGTTGTATCAGACTTAACTGATTTAGGTTAAATCGGTGTATTGAACTTCTGTCCCAGATCCCCTCCAGATTCAAGTTAACTCACAGTACCCCAGCATCCCAGGATGCTTTGTGCCTTCCCCTCACTCCCTCCTGCAGGGTGGGTGGGCTAGCCTTGGCCCAAGCTGTCTGTTCCAGCTGAGCAGGAAGGCATGCTCTAGTGCCCCCTGTCTTCTGGCCTGGGTCACTGTCCCTGCATTTCTGGAATTAAAAGTGAATGTCTGTTCACTTGCTAATCAGTTCAGTCTATGCAGCTTAGACTAACCTGTGAAGAGTGAATCAATTAAACCTTGGGCTTTTTGACTCTATGTACTTAGCCAAGCTGTTTTGTTTAACTTTGTGTGTCTCTTTGGCACATGCAACAAGCCCTAAGTTTTCTAAGGCCCTTATTTACAGGAGGCTTCTGAAAAAAATCTCTAGCACTTCTTGGATTTTTCTATCCCTAAACAACCTTTATGTATCCTTAATATTTTTCTGTGACACCTTAGAAATTATCATTCCAGTGTCATGAAATAAAATCCTAGCTAGTAAATTGGGAATAAGAAATGGAAATACACTGTACTAGTGAGCTTGTTTTTACAGCCTTAATTATTCTTTGCAGGGTCTGGTCCTCAGCAGTAGCTTTATTGCATTTAATGCATGTTTTGTCTGAGACTGGACAGGTCTATCAGATTGATATGTATACAATCTAGCTTTGGACTCTGTTCCACTGCATTCTTTTCAAATGTTATAGGAGGAGTGTCCAAAACTGCCAACTCTCTTAGGTTTGTATTCTGTTTGCAAATTAGACATTCAGAGCTGAAAAAAAATCTTTGCCCTTAGGGCAAGGGGGTATTTGCTAGTATCTTAATGGTAATGAGTAGTTTATGGCATGTCTAAGAGATTAGCCATGCCCACAAAATAAAAGCACAACCTCTCACTTTTTTTATGGATTGAGTAATCTCCTTTATTTCTCTCCTGCCACGACGTTGATGGGAAAAAGAAAGTATGAATATAAACACAGTCCTGAGAGATGAGGCTGGTATTGTACCTGCAGTTCAAAAGAATGACTCCTCTTCATGGGACTTCACCATCCCCATCCCCTGCCCTTACCACACTTGTTGTTTCAGCTTCATATTTATTGTGTCTCTCCTAGAGAATTAACACTCTTGACGTACTTAGTTCCATCTCTCACTCGGAACACTCTCTCGATCCTGGTTCCTAGCCCTGTTTTTCCCTCCTGGGTTCCAAGCCAAATGTT
>NW_005841935.1:2935459-2967723 GCF_000455745.1 Alligator sinensis
AGCTAACTGTCACTCCATTCAACCCAGTCTTTACCCAGACTTTACCCAGCAATATCTGAATATGAGGGGTCACTTCTCCTGACTCACTGCCACACTCAGTTTTGTCTCTTTTTTTTTCCTCTAGGTTCCCTGGAATGTACCTGATGTCCCCTGGTGTCAGACTCACCAACCTGGCTGTCTCTGCTGTCTTTTCTCTCTGGTTTCTCAGGTAAGTTTGTTTTTGGGACTTTTGTTCCTGTCCCCTCTCTTGGACATCTGCCATCACCCTCCCATGTTCCCATGGATCTCCTTTTGGGCATTTTTCTTCTTTTTTCGGGAACTGACTACACATCCGGTTCCCCTTTATTTCTCCCAAGCTATCTGCTGTGTTCCCCACAGCCACTTCCTCCGCTCATGCAGCTCCTTGTTTTTGTTTCCATCTGGGTCTTGCTCTCCCATATCCAGGTCTCTCCACCCTGCTCCAGGCTCACTATGTCATTCCTCCTCTCCCGGGCTCATTGCTCATTTCCCTTCATTCCATGATGGGCAAGCTTGCTGCCTTGTCACAGTATGCATCTGTTAACTCTGGCTTCCCATAAAGGCATGGGATTTTTACACCCATGGTCTAAGACCAAAGCTGCCTTCTCTTCTGGAGTGTATTGACACACACATTTTCTGTTGGGACTAGTGTCCCTTTCTTGCCTGATGAAGACACGTTGCTCACAGCTTCAACCCAGCTCTGTTAATATACCCAGGAGAAAAGATTCATTACACAAAAATTATTTCTGTTTTAACTTTGAGCCAAGAGCTCTGTCTCTTAATAAAGATGCCAAGATCCTCTTCAAGGTATAGTTCCCCACACTTAGCAGCAATTCACAATGATGGGAAGTTAGTATTTTTCTTGAAAAAAATAATTTTCACTAGAAAAGAGTGAAAAGATCTCTCGTTGCAAAAATTATGTAACGGGAGACACTGAACTAATTTTAAAAAGTGCACGGGGGAGGTGGGGTTTGCACAGGGGAGGACCTTCCTGAGTCCCAAAATGAAATCCTGCCTACTCCTGGGTGCAAAAAGTAAAATATTTTCAAACCATTCATCCAAAACTTCCATGAAGTAATTTCTTGACAGGACAGAGGTTATTTTCTTCCATGTTAGTCATGGTCAAAATATGGTATGTAAGAAATGACCAGAGAAAGCCCAGCCGTCAGGCAAGCCTGCTTGCCATCATCCTAAGGCCTACCTTGTTCTTTCTTTTATTTTACCCCCATGTAGGTCATATACTCACCACTTGCTAAGTAATTTTCTCACTCCATTCCCCTGCCACCAAAATCCCCCTAGTGGATAAAATTCCTTTCTTCTTGGAGTGTGATTGGCAAGGCAATCAGATAGGGAGCTAGTGAAAGTTTTGAGTGGCAGTTTCCTTGCCCAAACAGGGTTCATCTTAACTGAGACTCTGGTTGGCTGCCAGTGTAACTCCGCCCCTGAGGTCATGCTGCCCTGCCTTTGTGATATAATTATTAGTGGAGACTGGCTGAAGGTGCAAAGTACTAAAGTTGCTGTCTGCTCTTTATGAGTGGGACCCTGGGCATGGCCACACAGACAGATGTCTAGCCTGGTTGCTACAAGTTGACTACTGGATGGAGGCTGAGGTGTAGATTTTGCCTGCAAAATAAGTTTTGGCTTTTTGCTGATGTGTAAATTCCTGTCTGCCAAGCTTTATTGGAAATGCAATTTGCCTTCTGTTGTATCTCAACAGAAACTGTTGTCTCAACAGATATTTTTATCCCCAGATGGAAGAAATATCCAACATTTTCATGGAAGGACAAGGTCAAAATAACTTCATTTAACTTTCTCTGTTAAAAAGGGTGCATTTGTTGTGCCCTCTTTCAAAATGTCAGGTCTAAACAACAATAATAAATTGAAATTTTGAGTCCTAGAAAAAAGTTTGATTTATAATTTTTCTTTTGAAAAAATGTTATAATAATCCATGGCTCTTCCTAGCTCTTCCCATCAATTTCCAATGGCTTATAAAGGGGATAACCCCATTTTATTAAAGGGATATCTGAGGCAGTGTCACCTAGCAGCTCTGTGGCATAGCCAGCAAGAGAAGCAGGTGCCCCATGTGCCCACCCAGAGTTCTACCCATCAGGCTACATTGCTTTCTCCATTACTGAACTCAATAGTTTTCCCTTGAAAGTAACTGATTTCTTGTGTTTCTTCAGGAAAACGTTTCAGCTGAAAAATCTCAACCAGTTTTAAAATCCAACATTCATGAGCTTGTGTGTGAGGAGCATATATGTATGTATATGTACATTTTTGGTTTTGTGTGGCACCTCTGAAGTCATTGCTGATAACTTCATGCCATAATTATACCTTTGCAGTAAAAATAGAAGAAACTTTCTATCCTTAAAATAAACTAAAAGCCTGCTATTCCCAGTGCTTCTGTCTAAAGATAGCATGGCAAAAAAGTTAAATATTTAATGCTAGAAAAATTCTCATGGGGAGCTGCAGTATTGCCCTTCAGCCAGATAATTTTTAAAAGCATAATTAAACAGGACAAATGCAACAACTGACTCTTAAAAAGAAAACCACAGCATGTTCAACATGATGGGACTTTTCAGTGTGATATAATAAAGCAAGACACTGCAAATTAAAATTGTTTAAAAGGTTTGCGGTGCCATGTAAGAGGCTGTCACTCAGACTAGATCATTCACTTTATTGCAACTGTCAGCTTGCTGAATTTTCTTATGCCAAAACTCTGGGGGTTTTTTATAAGGTCCCTGCCCTCTGAATCCCACTGCATCAGAACTGTGATACACATCTTTTTCAGCATACAAAGGACTGCTGAACTATGACAGAAAAAGTATATGGGTGGGTCTGATTCTTGCCGAAATCTGAGGCCCTTTCTGCACCACTGTAACAGTAAAAAGAAAATGTAGAGCAAGGATGTGAAGGAGAAAAGGCCTTAGCATTACTGAGAATCAGGGCCCAGGACTCTCAAAAGCATCCTTCTAGGACTTCACAAGATAGCTGGGTTCTCTCAGCTCCTGGTCACCTGAATGCCAAAGAGCTGAGTTAATGCTTGTTTTGTCAGTGGAGATCATTTGGCTGATGGCTTGAGAGACAGTGAGCCTGCTAAATTGCCAAATATTATCCCCAAAGAGCACATCTACATGAGATGTGTTAATGAGTATTAACCTAATTTAATGTGCAGTAAGGGCACGCGTCTACACGTGCATGCCCTTGCACATTAAAAATAAAAATTGCAACTAAATCTGATACCTCCAAATGCAGGTATCAAATTTAGTTGCTATTAAAGTGCATTAATGCACATGTAGACAAGACCTGGCAGTAACTTTAGTGCTGGGTCTGCCTAGCCACTAGGGACCACCCTGAGCCCAGCCCCAGGCCTCCTGGTTTGCCTCCTCTCCTGCCCCAGCCTGGGCTGCTCTCTGGCAGCCCTTGGCTACAGGATATAAAATCCAACAACCATTTTGTGCCCTGGAGCACACACACCAGGACTTGGACCACTGCAGGCTCTGTTTGTCCCCTGGATAGGCCACAGACAGCCTCTGCCAGTCATGTCCCATAGCCAGAGCACCTGCTTGGCCACAAGTGAATATTGCAAAGAGCTGCAACTTGCTGCACCCCCTGCCCAGCCCTGTCAATGCAACAGTGCTGCATAAAGATCAAGACCTTACAGGCACAGTGGGTTGCCATGACCGACCACAGTTATGGTCCAGTCATGCCCGCAAGTCCATGCTCTTTATGCAGGAACTGACCCAGATTTTGGTCAGCTGGGACTCAGGCTACAACCCTGAGGCCAGGCAGCACATGGCCCTTGATGCAGACCATCTTATCCCTGAAATGTTGCACACTCTCACAAAAGACCTCTGTCTCTTGCCTCTGCAGGACCTATGTCTGGACATGGGGGAGAGGCCACCAGCCTCAGTGGGGATGCAGGCTCCAGGTTGCTGCCACCCACTGCTGGAGCCCTTTGCATGTGCTGCCTGTGCCAGTGGTGCACACAGGATCGGACTGTCCTCCTCCAGTGGTTGATGGCAGTGACCAAGGAGTGGGAGGCATGGGAGCAGGCACAGGAGTCACAGGAGCAGGCACAAGAGGTGTGGAAGCTGGCCTGATGGCAGGCAGACATCACCTGGGAGAGCGCCTAGGAGGGTGCATGGGCCCAGGCCCAGCAGGAGCACTGGGTGTGGCTGGAGGCCCTCGAGCAGGAGTGTGTGGAGCTGCTCCAGTAGCAGGTGGGCCTCCATGTCTGGGCACTAGACGCCACAGATGCCAACCACTAGGCCCTGGACACCCTCCTGGGCCTGACAGCCACATACTTGTCTCCCACTGCCTGGCTGCTGTCCAGGGCCCCACAGGGCCCTGCAGCAGGTCCTTTCTTGGCCCTGGGAGGAGGCCCTGCAGCACCTCCTGGCTGCTGCAGCTCCTGGCCCATCCCCTGCCCTGGGTCCCCTGCCACTCACCTGGACCTAGCCCTGCCATTCACTCCAAGACCATGTGGCCAAAGAGGTAGAGGTGCCAGGCACAGCACCACAGAGGGACACTGGCCCTGGACTTGGGCAATTAGATGGGGAGCCACCCACTGCTGAGAATGAGCCTGCCACCTGCCATAGTCACCACAGCCCCTGGACCTACAGAGGAATGGCCTGAGGCTGAGGTGCTGGGCACCTGTCCCTGGGCTGTGCCTCCTAGGTCCCCCACTCTATGCCCTCCCCCACTCTGGGACCAAAAGCCTGAGACTTCTGTAAGTAGCTGACGCATTGGGAAGAGAGTTTTTTTATTGTTGGTGTGTGGAGAGGGTGCTGGAAGGGAACTGTGTGTTGGGGAGGGAGGGAAGAGGGGGCTCTATGTGTTGAGGGGGGAGGTGGGTGGGATGGGTTTGTAATGGTAATAAAGCTGTTCTGTTTCATCCATGTGTGTGTCCTGAGAGTGGTGCTGGGGATGGGCAGGAGTAGGGGGTATATGGGTGGTGGGGCAGGTGGGCTGGAGCAGGGACTGCAGGCAGAAGGGGCTGGGCAGGACCTCCCCCAGCCAGTGCCCTGGCCCCCACTGGCAGGTGCACAGTTGTTTTGGGGCCCGGGAGGGGGGAGGGGGCACAGTGGGAGCCAGCAGGGCCAGCACCATGGCCATCAGGAGCGCAGGGCGCTAGTTATTGCTGGCAGGGGCTAGACTGGAGCAGTGAGGTGTTGGGTGTCACTGACAGGGGCTGGGGCTGGGGCCTCACTGGACATGTGGCTGCTGAGCAGGGAAGGGGCTGGCTAGGGATAAGAGTTTCCAAGAAGACTGCCAAGTGCTGGCAGCTGGCTCTGGCTTGAACATGGCTGCTGGTGCTGGCAGCCATGTGGCTGGAGACTGGAGTTCTCCCCAGTGGCCCCAGAGGCGCATCACAGGACATGAGGGAATTGGGACTAACTTTAGTCCCAAGTCTCTGTATGTGTAGACACCTTCCAAAAATCACTTAATAAGTATTAGCTTAATGCACATTAAATTTAGTCATGCTTAAATGCACATGTAGATGTGCCCAAAGAGACCTTTGTTTCTGTCCAGCAGTTGCTAGTGGTTTACATTGATGAGGCAAAACCACCATCCAGGCACTAGACAGAGGAGCTTCTTGGATAGATCTGTGGCTGCTGGCTCTGTATTGACAGCTGATGTAAAGAACTGCACAGAGGAAACTATTCACAGTGCACAACTTTTATGAGTCCTGCAAAGGTCATGGACTGTGCTTCACTGAAGCTGAACACCATCCACTGCCATCTTACATATTAAATCTATAGAAACAAGAAGCATTCCTTGGTTCAGAACCATGGCTCTGGACTTCCTTGCCCATCCCACTCTGCCATGTAAGGTTGAGCCATAGTTTGGACATTTTAAAATATTGTCTGATTCCATCCATTTACTTACTGGGGTCAGGAGCACCCATGGTGCTCCTGACCCCAGTATGGACTGTGAAATGTCGCAAAGCCTTTGGATATCTTTAAAGTAAATGTAATGTAGATGCCAAGATAGATTAGATGGAATCAGACAATATTTTAAAATGTCCAAACTATGGCTCAACCTTACATGGCAGAGGGGGATGGGCAAGGAAGTACAGAGCCATGGTTCTGACATGACATGCAAGCCAGTCAAGCCATTTGGGATGCCTTCACATGAGCAGGCTATACCCCTTCCAGGAGCCAAAATGCTCCAGTAGGCAGGTTCTCTCTGTAGCACCATGTGTCCCATGGGATGGGGTAACTCCCTGCTGTCCCACAGCAAGGCTGAGGCTGGGTATACATGATTCAATCCAAAAAGAGGAATTCAGTCTCATCTTAGCAGAAACCATCTCTTACATTCAATGGCAGGATCCTTGTAGCAAAGAAATCTTTTATTCTGTTAAGGATTCACACTGCCTTTCCCCATTCTTCCATCCTCATTCTGAAATGGCAGCAATAAATGAAAAGCAAACAAAATCTGTTGAGTTCTCTCTGTTCTCCTGGATGAGCAATGTATTCACAACTCACTTCAAAGGTGAGGTTTAGTGATCATTAGTGCAATGCCATGCTTCAGAGAGATCAAAGCAATCAGTTCCCAAACACAACAAAGAAGATGTAACTCTGATTATCTTCTTTCAGAAAGGGCTATGATAAACAGACATAGGGAGAATGGTAGGCAAACATGAGGGCACACATATGAGCTATTCCTTTATACCAAAGCCAGTTCTCATTTCATATGCAATTATATCTTTGATCCTCTCAGTCCCATAAGTGCTGTTATGCTGTTATTTCTAGCTTTGAGTTGATATTGTAAATATGAAACAGAAAAGCTGTAGTAAATCAGGTCTTGTTTTAAATTCTTCCTGGTGCTTTTATTTGAGTAATGGGCAGCAGTTTGGTGTTATTGCTGTTATAAGTCTGACCTTCCTTTACAATAAGGTCCCTTTTATCAACCCCCTGACAGTGTAACTAGCATAAAGCTAGCTCAGTTACAGAAAACCTGGCCCTGTACATCCTAATGTCTGCAAAGGTACCTTTGTAGATAGTTGCATGACCAAGTGGCTGAAGAGGATCACTGGATTATAGGAAAGTAGGGCTGAAAGGGACTTTCTGAGGGCATCTAATCCATCCCCCTGCTCCAGGCATGACCCTCTCAATCTAAATCATGCTAAACTGCTAATGAAAGTTTCTAGGGATGGAGACTCCACAACTTCCCTAGATAGCCTGTTCCAGTGCTTGATCACCCCCATACTCAGAAAGCTCTTCCTAATGTCCAACCTACATTTCTTCTGCTCCAGTTTGAGACCATTGTTCCTAGCCCTGTCCCTACAGCCACAGAGAAAAGTCTATCACCATGATGTCTACAATCTCCCTTCAAATATTTGAAGATTCATCAAATCTCCCCAGTCTTCTCTCTTCCCAACTAAATATTTTTAGTTCTTTCAACCCTTCCTCAGAAATCATGATTCCCAGGCCTTTTATTTTTTGACTCTCTGCTGGACTCCTTCCATTTATCCACATGTTGGGCCCAAAACTGGACATAATACTTCAGGTGAGACCTCACCCGTGCCACATAGAGTGGAGAAGTCACTTCCTTTGATGTGCAAGCAGCACTCCTGTTAATAAAACCCAGTAAACTGTTAGCTTTTTTAAAAAGATCAGACTGTTGGCTCATATATAGCTTATCTGTAGTACTGCAACCTAGCCAGTCATTCCCTATCCTTTTTTTTAGATCCAGTTATTTCATCCCAAATACAAGACTTGTCCTAGATGCATTTCATCTGATTGACTGAGGACCATTTTTCTCATCTATCCAGGTTATTCTTAATCCTAGACCTACCCTCCAGAGGGTCTGTAATTCCTCCCAGCTTGGTGTCATCTGTAAATCTGATAAGTGTGCATGCAATCCCATTGTCCAAATCATTAATGAAGATATTAAATGGTAGGGCTGTGCAAAACACCATCATTTTGTTTTGACGTCCATTTTGCTATTTTGAAGAGACAGTGTTTCATTTCATCTTTTCATTTCATTTCAAAGACTGTCCTGTTTCGTTTTGTAGAAAATGTTTCACTGTTTCAACGCGTTTCAACATTTTGCCCATAGGCTATAATGGGGAATCATGAAAATGCCTAAAACATTGCCATTTCTTGCCTGATTTGGATGAAAATTGCAGAGATGGTAGCCCCTTCTGTGGGCATGAAACCTGCCAAGTTTCACGGAGATAGGTGTAGAAGTTTCTGGGAAACTGCACCTCAAACTGTTCAAAGCACAACTCCTGACACTTGCCAGCAGTGGCAGCCTCCTCTCATCCGGTGTGCAGATCTGGGGGCCCGCACCCCCAGGAGGGCTTCAGGGCTGTGCCAGACTCCTCCTGGGGGTGCAAGCCCTGAGATCTGTGTCCCAGATGAGAGGAGGCTGCCTCTGCCACCTGGGACCGGCACTGGGTGCAGCCCGCACCCAGTTCCAGGGAAGATTGCTGCTGCCACCAGTCCCAGGCAGCAGTGGCTGCCTCTGCCACCTGGGACCGGCGCTGGGTGCAGGTTGTGCCCACTGCCAGGGAAGATTTCTGCTGCCGCCAGTTGCAGGTGGCAGCAGCAGCCTCCTCTCATCCGGACAGGTGCGCAGGCCAACAATGAGACCTGGCCCAGAGATGGCCCTCTGTCGCAGCCTGTATAAAATCTGAACTTTCCTCCATCTGCCTGTGAGATTCAGAGAGGTGAGCTGCTTTCCAAGAGGAGATGAGTTAGCTTTAAGACAGTTTGAGAGATTTCTGTGAAAGAGACATTTGAAATGATCTCATAATGTATTAAAGGAGAGAGTTCCTTCAGGGTGCAGTAATCCAAATGATCCTGAATGAATAATTCATCTGTAGAACTTTCACCTATTTTTCACTTTGCAAATTGTCTGTGGAGAGGCTGCATAAATTTCAAGGCTTTGCATGCTATGATTTTTTTTCAAATCATTTCACTGACCCCTCACAATTCATGTTGTGAGGAATAGAATTAATTCAGCTGGCCAGCATCCGGGGAACTTGGAATGTTCTGTTCAGTAGCCATAGTCACAGGTCATTGTTGTGACATTCAGGAAAATAAGTCTGTGCTGCAGCTTGAGTATCCATACCCAGGGACAGTTTGAGTAGCCATACCCAAAATAGCTTTTAGCAGCTGACTGTATTGCCAGTGGTGTGGCTGCAACTGCCTGCCTGAATATTCACCTAGCTTCTTGGGTTTTCCAATCTGTATTGTCACAAAGACACATCTGACAGCAACAAAGCTGGCTAGGGGGGCACATCTACACGTGCTTGAAATGCAGTTGAATAAGCTCTAGTGCATTTTACATTGAAATTTATTGCTCCCAGGTGCAGCATTTACATGTGCGCTCGGGACTGCAGCATGCTGAGCCGGGTCAGAGCAACCCTGGCTAGCAGAGGGCTGGGGTGTCAACCTGCCAGCCTGGGGCTGCTCCAACCTGGCTCAACATGCTGCAGAAGGGCTGACTGGGTCACAGGAGTTCTCCAGTGCAGGGCTAGCCAGCAGGTAGCCTATGCACTGAAACACACTTGTGCTCCAGCCAGCCCTGTCTGCATCTACACATACATTTTGATGCACTAAATAATGCCACCACAGAATAGTACTTGTGTTTACAAGCACTAACCAATGGCAGTGTTTATTAGTTTATTGGTGCTTAATAGGGCTGCTTGTGTAGATGCTGAGACTTTACTGGAAAGCTAATTAAGCAACTCCAAAGCAAAGATCTCCTCTAGACATGCCCAGTTAAAACTAGATTGAGTGTGTCTGTGAGATGCAGTCCCATCCTGGCTGCAGTGCAGTCTCATCCTGTGTCATGTAGGTCTCCTATAGACATGCAGGGAGTCTTCTCTGATGTGCTGGGAATCTAGCACGTTGGAGTAGACTCAGTTAATCAAGTCTGCTGGAGCACAGAAATTGACACACTCTGGCAGCCTTCTGTATCACGTGCCTCAGCGTCCCCATGCATCCCCACACAGAAAAAATGGCAGCAGGGCATTCTGAAATAAAACATGTTCAGTGCAGGCCTGGCTGGTGAACTCAGACTGGTGGGGCAGGTGGAGTGTTACATGGGAGTGGGGCGGGGGGGTTGCAGCCAGCTGGGCACTCCAGCCAGGAGCAGGGAGGCTGCACCCCGCCCCCCCGCTGTCCAGCTGGCTGCAAGCTCTTGCCTCCACTCCCGGTCAGCTGCAAACCACTGCCCCCCTGCTCCCGTGTGCTGCTCCACCCACCCCACCAGTCTGAGTTCACCAACTGTGCCTGGTTCAATGAGCTTTAGTTCAAAGTGCCCTGCTGCTATTTTTTTCACTGCGGGGACATGGGGGAGGATGCTGTTACACGTGACATGTGGGCACTTTTAATTAGCACAGCTCACTAATTAAAGCACCTGGCACCACATCCTAGAGCACATGTAAAAATGCCTCTAGGCAGAGAAAAGGTACAACACAGAGTTGTCATGGAGGGCACAGACCAAACTAGTGGCTTAAAAGGGGTAGTAGGGTTTTTGTCATTTGACAATTGCTCCAAGATAATGGCCTGTGTACATGATTTATTGTATAGTAAATGGACCCTAGATACAGTAACTTAGCCCTCAATGGAAAAAGATTAAGCTACCCTGCTTTAGCTTCTACTTAGCGCAGGATAAGAGAATGCATGTGGGCAGTTACTGCAGAGTGACTGAGGTTGAGTGAAACCCTGTCCACTTTTATTGTGCTGTAAGTTCTCTGTATTTCTGGGCCCAAAGAAAAAAGTGGTTGGTGGATGAGGGACTTGGTGAGTTGTTATTTTTGCTTATTGAAAGGTGAGGAGGACAAAGCAGATTCTACAGATGAGCTCCATTCCCAAGTTCTATGGGTGCACTCTGCTCTCTTTATATCATTAGTGTTCATGGCTGTTTTCTTGCATAGATTCGTAGATGTTAGGGTCGGAAGGGACCTCAATAGATCATCGAGTCCGACCCCCAAGATCATCGAGTCTGACCCCCAAATGTGTCTGCCTTCCTCCAGACAGAGCAGCATGACTTCCAATCTCCCAGCCATCTGCTACAATGACCTGAAGAGCTCCTTGTTGGAGCACTGGGTTTACACCTTTGCCTCAGTTCAGAAGTGTGGAAGCTTAGCTCTGTTGTGTGTGGAGTTGTGTGTGTCCTTTCATGCTCCTTTGCAAATGACAGCAAGCTGTGGGGAGTAGTAGATATGCTGGAGGGTAGGGCTAGGATTCAGAGAGACCTTGACAAATTGGAGGATTGGACCAAAAGAAATCTCATGAGATTCAATAAGGACCAGTGCAAAGTCCTCCACTTATGATGGAACAATCCCATGCACCAGTACAGATGGGGACTAACTGCCTAGGCAGCAGCTCTGCAGAAAAGGACCTGGGGATTACAGCAATAAGCTGAATATAAACCAACAGTGTGCCCTTGCTGCAAAGAAGCCTAACAGTATCCTGGGCTGCATTAGTAGGAATGTTGCCAGCAAATTGAGGGAAGTGATTTTTCCCCTCTATTCAGCACAGATGAGGCCATATCTGGAGTAGTACATCTTGTTTGAGCCTACAGAAAGGATGTAGAGAAATTGGAGACAGTCCAGCAGAGGACAACAAAAATGGTTAGAGGGCTGAGGAACATGATTATAAGGAGAGGCTGAGGAAACTGGGCTTATTTAGTCTGGAGAAGAGAAGACTGAAGAGGGATTTAATAGCAACCTTCAACTACGTGAAGAGTGGTTACAAAGACAACGGACCTAATCTGTTCTCAGTGATGGCAGATGACAGAACAAGGAGCAAGTTGCAACAAGGGAAGTTGAGGTTAGATAGGAAAAACTTTCTCAATAGGAGGGTAGTAAAGCACTGAAACAGGTTAACCAGAGAGGTTGTGGAATCTCTATCCTTAGAAGTTTTTAAGATCTAGCTAAATAAAGCCTTGTCTGGAATGTATAACTAGGTGGCAGGGCTCAGGGGCAGGAGCACAGCTGCAGGCAATCAAAAGTGATAGCCTGCCTGTCTGAAGGTTTGAAGAAGGGGCAGCTGACAGCTATGCATGCCTGCCCAGAGGACGTTAAAAGCTCCCAGGGAGCAAGGGGAAAGGGTGGTGTGAAGGAGGCAACACTAAGCCATGGTGTCCTCTCTCCAGGTCTGAGGACAGACCTTAGTTGTGAGTTAACCCTTCGTTGATTGTACATTTGTTTGTTTATTATTGATGCTGTGTCCTGGGGGGCAAGGGCACCCCAGGAACAATAAAAATTGATTGAGAACCAGCTACAGGATGATATAGTTGGGAATGGTCCTGCTTTACTTAGCGGGTTGAACTAGGTGACCTCCTGAGGTCCCTTCCAGCTCTAATTTTCTGTGGTTTCTGTGTAAAGCTAGAGTGGTACACTATTTTGTCCTATGAATCCTTGGGTCTTGTCCTTCATATTTCTTTCTTCCAGGACCCTTCTATTCTCCTTGCTCTCTCATGCCTCAAATGTTACATCTGCAGGGCAACAGCCTCACCTTCCGATGCGTTCTTTGAGCTCTTTCGTACTGGCACTTTAGGAAATAACTGGTGGCTCCAGTACTCAGCCTTCATGATCTCGGCAAATTTGACAACCTAGGGAATGCCAGCAACTAAAATCACTCTTTTCACTCCTACTTATTAGGAGGCTTCTTCCCATCCTTCTGGGTGAAGACCTATACATGGTGATCCTTGTATTTCCATCTGGGCTGAATGTGAAGCTGAATGGGATAATAAAGTGCAGGCTTCTTCTGGGATAGCTCATTCCTCCATTGTTCAGGCTACCTTGAACTCATCAAACTCTTACTCTAATCCCTCCCCTAACTGCATTGCCAGAACCTAGGCATTACTTTGTACTAGTATAGCTTTTGTTTAGTGCTAAGGAACATCTGGGTTGAGTGTAAGCAAGACAGGAGTTAATCAGATGCATTTACAGGCTGAACATGAAATGCTAGTGGTCAGCATGTCTGTTAGTAGTCCACAGGGACAAATGAAATGCACAGGAGCTGCAGTGGTCCTGCTGGGAAAGGTGAACAAATTCCATATGGAATAAATAAAAGACAGCTGGGCATTTCCAAGAAGCAGATTCACTGCAAGGTTCATGTGACATCACCAACCACCATTGTGACTTGTCTTTCAGAACAGTGGATTGTTTAAAACCTGTTTCCAACTGACTTGACATATTCATTTCCAAGGCAACAACAGATGGCAGCAGACAGATGGCTCAGTAATTTCAAAGCCTCTCCACAGAAAGGAAGAGCCACTTGAATGTGAGTCTATGTTGTCTCGGTATTAGGACTGAATGGGACCTTAACATCTGTATTAACTACAAACCCTTCTAGGAAGACATACTGCAGGTTCAGTTTGCTAAATTATTTTGATACTGTCAGTAGACATAGATCCATGGTTCTCAAAACTGAAATCCTGACTGGACCCCAGAACAGTGTAGAGTTGAGCAAGATTGTCACCATTTGAGGCCACTATTTCAGGACTGCAGCCATTTCCCTAGGTTTCCCCAGGATCCTAACTTATTTTGTGTTTGTTTCCTGCTTGTAAAATGGGGGCAATTTTCATCAGGGACTATCCTGTATTGTATCCGTGCAGTGCTTGGCCCGTTGGGGCTTGAACATAGGTTGGAAATGCTGCAAGCAATAAAAGATGGGAAGGCCGCATGCTCTTCCTGAGACAGATGAGTAGGTGAACCTCAGCATAGAGGTTTTGGTTTTTGTTTTGCTTTCTAATGACTGCCTCTGATGCTAGAAAAGACTAGCTGCTGACTGTTGGCTCATTTATTTCGGCTGAGTGCTCCCACAAGTGCACGGTGCACTCCTTCACCACAGACTTGATCCATTCTACCCTTTCTGTGTATTTTCTTTGCTATTGTAGTGCTTTGAAAACAGTTTCTCCCAAGTGAGCATCTGCACCTAGTCTGAATCCCATCAGAAGTTATAACCACTAACTCCAATGGTCCTTCATCCTCACCAGAAACAACTATTGATTACAGTAGGCAGGGCACGTTTATTCTTAACTTATTCTGCCCCCAGAGCACTCAGTCAACCTCCATGTCTTCTGAGATAAAAAAATGCGATGCAAATGAATCAAAGGAAGCTCTCAGATATTCCATCCTTTTAAGCAGAAAAAGGAGACAGCTAGGTCATGCTGTAATCTTCCTTTCATTTGGGAAGGGCTCAAATTAGCTTTTGTGGGCAGGAATTTTCTGTCATGCACGTGGGAGTATATCAGGAGTATCTTGTGACACAGTGGAGTTACACCAATGTGAAATGAGCGTGAATGCCAAGTGTGTTGGGCCCACTGGCCCAAATCCTTGTTCACCCAAACCCCACCTGCCCCACAATCACTAAATACTGTTATACCTTAGGGGTTTGACCACAGATGAACTTCCCATGCTATCTCTCTGACACAACAGATAAACGCTTCCTTGGCTGCATCCTAAGTGGAGAAATAGGAAGGTCTTAAATTCAGCTGTCTGCTGATGGAAAAGGTTATTCCTCAGCTTCCAGCCAATGAAGCAAACTAGGGCAGAATCCTAGTTCACTTTACATGTCTAAATGGCAGTTCCCTAGCTGTGTCAGTGCCATTTTTCCAAAGTTTATGACTCTGTTCCACAAGCAGTTTTGATGCACAAGCATCCACTCAGCTATAGATACACTGAGCCATGCATTCCTTTAGTTTTGCTTTCTTTCTCCTGACCTAATATATTTCTGTTTTGGCTGCTGAGAGGAGGAGGAGTGGGGAAGGGGGAGAACAAGGGCAAGAATTTGCAACATCACAGTCTGGTCCTTGGTTCTCCTCATGCTGTTTTAGGGAAAAGAAATGCATCTTTCCTGTAACTAGTGCAAATGGGTCAACACCCGAGTGCCTTGCACTAAGTCTGAATACCAATGTGGGCTTCCTCTTTAAAGGGAGATGGGCTTAATCCTACACATGCAGTAAGCCAACCCTCAGGCAGTGGGTATGAACTGGTGACTATCAGGTGATCAAGGATCAAGTGCCAGTAACATAGGGGTGGTGCTCTCTGTAGGAAGGAGACAGAGCTGGAAGGTGGTATGTCTAGGTGATTGTCAGGCTGCAGCATTTATCCTGGTGTCTTGGCCAGCACAGTTTCTCAGCCCAGCCTGCCACTCTATGGCTGTCACCCAGACTGGGCAAGGCTGGCCTGTGTCCCACTCCCCACAGCTCCTTGCAGGCTGAAACCCACCATTTCCCATGTTTTTCTGTGGTGAACAGAAAACCCATATCCCTGCATGATACTGGGAATCCAGGACAAATGGTGTCCCAGAGTCATGCAGCCTGGGACTCCGACTTGATGTTCTCATTTTGGGACTGTCCTGCCCCATTAGGGATGGGTGGTTACCCTACCCTCTTCCCAAGAGAGGCCAGAGCAGAATTTGGAAACAGTCTCTTCTCTACATCACTTTGGAAATGGAGAGTAAAACTAGTATTGTGCTGTTACCTTTATGCTATTTTCCAACAGAGGTTTGCTAGGGAAGGGTAAAAGGAACTTGAAACATTTGTTCACATGTATGTGAATCCAGAACTCTCTTAAATAATCCTGATGTATGCATTGTTTGGGTTTTCTATCTCAATTTTATGAGGCTTCCCTGGTTTTCTTAAGGCCTGGAGATGGAAATAGTGCAATGCCAATGAGCCCTTACCCTCACAACACTGATCTTCAGTGCTCAAGCAGCCCATAAAATACCCATTTTCCTCAAGCACATGATGACATGTTCAAACCAACCTACTGCAACTTCCCACCCTGAACTTTGGGGCTGACTCAGTCTATTCATCTGTCCTTCCTGATCATTCTAAGGTCTTGGCACACATCAGCATGGTGAGTCAGTCATAGTCTACTCTAAAATGAACATGAGTCATCATCAATGTCAAGAAGTGACAAGTAAAGCTAACTGCACTCTTTCATGCATTAGAAGGTACATAACGAACAGGTGTAAGGAGGTGATACTTCCCCTCTATGCAGCATTGGTAAGACTACAGCTGGAGTACTGCATCCAGTTCTGGGCACCACACTTCAAGAGGGATGTGGATAACCTTGAGAGGATCCAAAGGGCTACTCATATGGTTAAGGGCCTGGAGGTAAGATCCTACAAGGAGAGATTGAGGGACCTGAATCTTTTCTGCCTCCACAAAAGAAGGCTGAGAGGGAATTTTATGGCCATCTACAAATTCATCAGTGGAGGCAGCAAGGAATAGGGAACACTGTTCACCAGGGCACCCCTTGGGGTTACTAGGAACAACGGCCATAAACTGACAGAGAGCAGATTTAAGTTAAACATTAGGAAAAAAAATGTTATGGTGAGGGTTGCCAAAATTTGGAGTAGACTTCCAAGGGAGGTGGTGCTCTCCCCTACCTTGGAGGTCTTTAAGAGGAGACTAAACAAACACCTAGCTGGGGTTGTCTGACCCCAGTGCTCTTTCCTGCCCAGGGCAGGAGGTTGGACTCGATGATCTACTAAGGTCCTTTCCAATCCTAAAAATCTAGGAAATCTATTAACTCTATGTTCTCTGTCTGCACCTGAAGTGACTAGTGCAGTGTCCCACATTAAACCCATGGCAGAGCTGAGGATGGAACCAGTCACCTGTGCCTTGAGCCTTAACATAAGCATTTTTCCTATAAACTGTAATTTGGCTAAGCCTTTCACTTCTTAAGTGTTGGAGCATGTTTCCATGATTCTTAAAGAACTAATTAGCTGCACACAGAGTTTATTCTTCTCTGGTGTTCTTGTAGCAACCATCTTTCTCATCTTGTTGCATATTTAGATATATGTCAGTCAGCTGAAGAAAGTGATATAATACTTCTGCTGAATGTTAAAGCCTTATGGAATACAGAAGTTACAGCTTTTAGGTACGCATGTGTGTCCAACTCAACAACACCTGAAGGAAGATGACAGCTTCCAGACTACGGCAGTTGTTGGAGCAGAAGAGGCACAAGTTTTCCAGTTGCTGGTATACACCACATGGAAAGAGATCTCCGTGATACCGTGTGTTCCTATAACATACTCACCTTTTCAGTTGTAGATCTCAAAACACTTCATGAAAGGGGATGAGCATTGCTAGTCCCACCTCACAGATAAGCCTATAGGAAGCACAGAGCAGCTGGGAACAGAATTTGGGTCCCCTATGTCCCAAGCCCAATGCCCTATCTGCCAGACAATATTGCTCGTTATAGCATCTTTCCAGACTTACACGTGGAGCGTCCCTGAAATGCACACACCACTGCGGAGGGAGGGAAGAAGCCCTAGTCACACACTACATTGAAGAGCAGTAGGAGAAAGAGTTTAAGGGTGCTGCAGAAGACCACTGATTTTACAAAATGCCTTTTATCTTATAACAGCTCTAAATAACAAGCTGCCTCTTAGTTGGGAAGGTCTCATCTCAAACCTGGTTCCCTGTACAGTCATGCACAAGGAGATGGGTTTATTTCAGGAAAACCAAAGCATGCACTGACTCCAGGGGAGCCAAAACCAGAGGTAACAAGGAACTGCATCTCAGGGCCTTGGTACATGCTACAAACTTGGCCTTTGAAGTGACTTAAATGCCCTTTTGCACTGCTTTAATGGTGTTGCTGTTTGCATGCTCAGTGGCGTATTCTGCTTTAAATGACTTTGGTACCTAGCAAGATAAAACACCTCTGAGTGCCTAACAAAGTGCAACAGTGTATCGGGTGCTGGAAGCCGGGCTTGGCAGGCCCTGTGCAGCTTAGGGGCTGTGGGGCCTGGCAGCAGCCCATGCAGGGAGGCTCCACTGAAGAAAAGAAAAAAAGCAGCCTGGTCACAGCCTGATCAGCAGCTCATCCCCACCCCTCCACTCCCCCCCACTGCCGAAAAGGCAGGTAAGGATCGAACCCCCACCCTTGTGTACACAGCACAGGGGTTTAGTTCAGTTTAATTCTCCCTAATTGAAGTGGTGTTTTTAAAAACCCACCATTTCAATTTAGGAAAGAACTGAGCCGAGTTAAACCCCCATGGCATGTACAAGCAGCCTCAGATGCTGGAGTGCTGTCTGGAGACAGCTCAGTTAAACCAATGGTGCCATCTGCTGGAAAAAGGACATTGTCACTCTCATATAATTATTTCACAAGTAAAATGTGGAGGTAAGGGAGAAATGAGAAACAAGTTGCATTAAATCTGTATGCAGAATTGATGCTTTCTAATAGCATCATTGCAGTGTGGTGACAGCTGAAATCCTCCTGACTAGCTGCCCTGTGGCATAAGGAAGACAGATACTAAGCACCACTTCTTCCCTCCAGATCACCTTGGGTGCAAGAAACCCAGAAGCTTAATAAGGCCTTCATTGAGTTCTTGAAGGATAAGGCCAGAGGTCCAGGTTGCCAGGAGAGCACGCAGACGTTACTACCTGACTTACACCAGACACAGAACACAGGGTGGTTCTGGAGGGCTGAGCAGAGCTGCTAACAAATCTTGTCACCCTGTTTACAAAGGATTCAGAGGGATGGGATGATGCGCTTTCAGCAAAATGTTCTGTATTCTAAGCCCCTTGAGTCCTAACCCAAAACTTAGAGCCTTTTGATTTGTATTTGGTTATGTGTAATTTCTTGATTTTGTGTTTTTGTCTTAAAGCAGCCTTTTGAAAGACAGAGTGCCCCCAAGGGCCTATGCTTTTAGACTCTCCCTCTCTCTCTCTCTTTCATTTCCTGCATGTAGGGCTGCATCCAGCTTTACATCTGGGCTGCACAGATCCAGACAGCATTCTGCATAGCATGCCTACAGCCACTCACATGTCACAGTCAACAACTGGGGCAGAGTCCTCAGCACCCAGATGCACAGCCTCTGTTCCTGGGCTGCAAGCCTGATGTGAGCTCTCTGTCAGTGGTAACCTCTCCCTCCCTGGGACCAGCCACAAGAGGGAACTGTTCTCAAACCAGTGAAGTGCAGCTGTGTTCTGGGACCAGTGATCTTACATATGAGAAAAGAATATTTCTTCCCACCCTGAATATTACAGGCTTGGTATGGCCCTGGTCTTCATGTTGGGAGGAAAAATATATGGCTATCACCGTCATGACAAACTGGGCAAAAGGACATCTCTTGGAGGTGATAGTACCACTCTACTTGATGCTGACTAGGCATCATCTGGAGTCTTGTATGTAATACTGGCATCTGCATTTCTGCAATTGGAGAGGATCCAGAGACAAGTGACAAAAATGATGAAGGGGTTGGAATACAAACTGAATGAGTGGAGGTGGAAAGAGCCAGGTATGTTTGGTATGGAAGAAAGGCAATAAAAGTGGGACACCATCTAGCAATTTTCAGAAGAACAACGACAACTCTTCTCCCTTGCTACAGAGGGTACAACAGAAAATGATGGGTATAAACTTCAGCAAAGCATATTTAATATAAATTTCAGAAACTTTTCCCAACTGTCAGAAGAATAGGACAGTAGAATCAGCTGTCCATGGAG
Organism: Alligator sinensis; assembly: GCF_000455745.1. NCBI lineage: Eukaryota > Metazoa > Chordata > Crocodylia > Alligatoridae > Alligator > Alligator sinensis. The sequence continues at coordinate 2,954,915 of NW_005841935.1, forward strand.
CCATGAAGGAGATTTCTGGGAGAGGCTGGATAAGCATTTGTCTGGGATGTTTGAGAAATCATGCATGTTGCATTCATGCAGCAGTTGGACCAGTAACATAACAATGGGTCGGTAGATAGAGCATGAGCCCCTTTTGCTGCCTAATGATGGGGAGGTGCTAGAATGGAGCTGGTGGGGGGCACATCCCCCTCCCCACCCAGCCACATCTACTTTGCACCTTCCCTGCAGTGTAGGTGGACTCTGACAGCTGGGTGGGCAGAGCAGTGCACATGGTGCAAGGACAATGGTCAGAGGCTGACCGCTGTGAGGAGGGGGCGTAACCTCCTTTTTTTGCTCGCACGTCAGCAGCAGCAAAAAAAAAAAAAAAGGACATGACCTCCATACCCCCACAAGAGCAAATTACCAGCTGCTGCCCCTTTACCACATGCCACCATTGCTCAGGGCATAGTACTGCCTGGTTACACCTCTGAGTTAGACGACCCCGAAGTCCTTTCCAACCTTGTAATTCTGTGGAACTATTTCTTGCATGGTCAAAGTTAGCCAAGCTGTGAGGTAGCAGCTATTGGACGCTGCCATCATCTAGCAATATTGCATCAGGGACAAACTATTCTGCAAGGCTATGCCTTCCTTGTTTCTCCTCATTCTCAGTGTTTGACCCACAAATGCACTTTCTTCAGTCTCAAGTTGGCATGCTTTCTGACACTGCCACCCTGAGCCAGAATTTGCTGAAGAAGCTGTGTAGAACTGCATCCCCCTCTGCTATCCACTGTGATTGCTGTCAGTGTCACTGCAAAAGCAAGAGATGACAGTTTTCCAAACATCTAGGCATTGCTACCCGCGCTCCCCCTGCCCCACCCCATTGAATTTGGTGGGAGTCTTGTCATTGGCTTCTATCATACCAGCATTAATCTGACATTGGATGCATCCAAAAATCCTACTCAGATTCCAAGCTTCTCTTCCCCTCTTGAATTGTGTCTCTTTTTGCTTCCAGACAGTGCTAGGAATTTCTGTAAAGGTCTTCATTTCTCTCTGACAATGACATGCTAGCTAGTGCCCAAGTACAAGTCTCCAGAATTGAGGTTAGTTGAGGAGAGTGGCAGTCCTCAACATTTCTCTCACTACAAGAGTCAGATTCAGTCCAGCTTGGCTTTGTACAGAGAATAATTAATTTTAAATTACAGGAGGAAAAAAAATGTGTGTACACACATACTGGGGACTAGAGCTGAGTGAATAACAAGCTTTTCAAATTGATGACCCAATATTTGTTCTGGGGCCTAGGTTAGTTGTTAGGATGCTTACCTAGAGGAGGGACAGCTCAAGTCCAGTCCATTATAGAGCAAATATTTGTTTAAATAAATAAGAAAGTTTTTGTTAGGAAGGATTGAGAGTTTTCAACTCCAAACTCACCCCATTGTACCCTATCGGTTAAAGCAGTCTGCTGGAAAGTGGAATATGTGGACTCAGCTACCCCTTAGGTAGAGGAAGAAGTGAACCTGTCTCTCATATCCTAGGTGATTGATCTAATTATTAAGCAATTAGAATAACATCATAGGAAATTAGTGTTGTAAGGAACCACAGGAGGTCACCTTGTCCAACCCCCTGCTCAGAGCAGGACCATCCCCAACTAGATCATTCCAGCCAAGACTTTTTCTGGACAGGTCTTAAAAACCTCCAAGGATGCAGATTCCACAGCCCCTCTGGGTAACCTGTTCCAGTGTCTTACTTCCTCCTAGTGAGAAAGTTTTTCCTAATATCTAACTTCAAACATTGCTCCTTGTTCTGTCATCTGCCATCACTGAGAACAGTCTAGCTCCATCCACTTTATAATGACCCTTCAGGTAGTTGAAGGCTTTTATTACATTCCTCCCCACTCCCCCCTCCCCCGCCCACATTCTTCCATTCAAACTGGACACAGGACTCCAGATGTGGCTTCACCAGTGCCAAATAGAGGGGAATAATCACTTCCCTTGGTCTGCTAGTAACACTCCTAATAATGTAGCCAAGTATACTGTTAGCCTTCTTTGCAAGAGATACACTGTTGGCTCATATTCAGCTTATTGTCCACTGTGACCCACAGGTCCTTTTCTGCAGAGCTGCTGCTTAGCCAGTCTGTTTCCAGCTTGTAGCGGTGCATAGGATTGTTCCATCCTAAATTCAGGATGTTGCACTTGTCCTTGTTGAAACTCATGAGATTTCTTTTGGTCCAATTCTCCAATTTGTCAAGATCTCTCTGAATCCTAGCCCAACCCTCCAGCATATCTACTACTTCCCCCAGCTTGGTGTCACAGAGAGTGCACACCATCCCATCTTCCAAGTCATTAATGAAGATATTAAACAAAACCATCCCCAGGTTCAATCCCTGGGGCACTCCACCTTATACATTGATTACTACCCTTTGAGACCAATGATCCAGCTAGTATTGCCCACCTTACAGTCCATTCATCCAACCTGTACTTCCTTACCTTGCTTGCAAGAATGTTGTGGGCAACTATCAAAAGCCTTGCTAAAGTCAAGATAAAATGAGGACACCATCTCCTTCTCCGTCTGTTTTGTGAATCTATACCTTCTTTTTCCTTACTTTTTTCAAGTACCTGACATAAAATGTTTTACCATATTTATTCAGATCTAAAATGAGCACCCCCTCCTCCCCTGAAATCAGCCTGGGTTAAAAGCGCTTATCTTAGATTCACATATAGAGGACACCCATGGCATCCTCCTGCCCCCCCCCCCTTGCTTCTTGCCCTTTGCAGCTTCTTCTCACCCCCTTCCCTCATTACTGTCAGGCGCAGCTCAGCTCTGCCTCAGGCTGGATTCCCTCCTGGGCACAGAGCACATGGAATTCTGCCCCCTACCATAGGCAACTAGTAGGGGGGGCATGGGGGTGCACGTGCCCCCCTGACGGGGCCGGTTCTCCCCCTGATGGCTGACACTGATGCTGTCGGCAGGGCTGGTTCCCCCCCTGACAGGGCCACTGCTTCAGGAGGCACCAGTCACGTATGGCCCCTACCCAGCCAATAAGCAGCACTGACACTGCTGCATGGCTGGCAGGAGCTGTACTTCCACATGCTGTGCTTCAGGAGGGAACAGAGCCTGAGCAGTATCTGACAGTCAGGGAGCATAGGGAGGGGAAGAAGCAGAGACTGGAGATGGGAGAAAGGGGCAGAGATTGTGGGGAGCTGAGGGTGGGGGGTGCAGGTGGTGGGGAGCAGGAAGGCTGCAGAGGGAAGAAGTGGGGGCAGAGGGCGAGGGAGAACATCTGACTCCCCCAGCCACCCGACCCCCTCACCCTCCCAGCCACTTCTTTCCCTGCTATAGCAGTGGAGCAGGAGGCACAAATTTAAGACAACCCTCTGATAATTAGGTTCTATCCTTAGAAAATTATAATGCATTTATAAATTTCCGTATCTAGAAACTAATTATTGGGGGATTGTCTTAAATTCAGGGTTGACTTAGATTCGAATATGTGCAGTATTTAAGTTTGAAGAGTATGTTTCACATCAAACAAAATGAAATTCTGAGTGGGATTCACTTCATTGCGGGGAGGCAGGGGGAATTGTTTGGATCTAACCAGTTATTATTTCATTGATTTGACAGCTAACACAGTAAGCTCTTTAGAACATCTGGTTGCTGCTCCTGCTATCTAAATAGGCAATGAGCCTTCATGCAACTTCATGCCTGTTTTCAGGCCTGAAGAAATGCTGTTCCGAGAGTTGGGGAGAATAAAAGACAGCTTGGGATGGAGTGCCTAGCTTCTCCCTTGCGGGCATTCAGTAGAAACTGGTACTTAGTCAGGAAAGGGAAGTCCCCCTGCAGTTCCAGTATTGCCATCTCTTGCAGTTTCATTGCAAATCTGTTTCATAGGTTCCTTTAAAGCTCTGGTGCTTGTTCTCATGTCATCATGCTTGAATTTGAGCTTGCCTGGTAATCTTCAATTAAAATTTCTTTTCAGCTGGGTTGCAGAACGTAGCTTGCAAATGTATATCCTTAACTGCAAGATGAATAAAGAACTCACTTGTATTATTTAAAATGTCTTGACCTCCAAACAATCTTAGTGGAGCAATGGGGCTGACTACAGACTTTTGAATGTTTGGTGTTGGCAACACTGGAGTTCTAATTGCCTTAAAAATATCACTAACCCTGAACTCAGGTTTAGGATAACAGCAAAGTGCATACTGAGTCTGCAAGCACATGCGTTACACATCTACTTAAATCCCATTGACTTCAGGGGGACTTAAGCACGTGCTTAAAATTATACTTTTATGTTTTTTAATATACCTAGCTGTAGGTTATGAGATTCCTTTGAAAATGCTGGTGGGGTTAGTTGGAAAGCTGTGGGTCTGATATTTAAAAGGCTCTTCTAATTAGCTTATTTTACTTAAGGTCTGATTTTAATCTCATTTACACATAGTAAAACCCCATTTTTTGGAAAGTCACTGCTGAATTGCATCATTCTCAGTAGGAGTGAAATCCTGTATTGAGAATGGAGAAACTAATTTAACTGGAAAGAGAAGGGTGTGGAGGAAAGCCAGGGTATAGAATAAGAATATCCCCAAAGGCACAGGATTTTTGTTTAAAAGCATTCAAAGCAATGCAAAGCATATGTCCTATCCCTAGCTCTGTGAGCCAATGACCTCCTCACCGCCTATTTACACACCTTCACCGTTCATTGGCTAAAAGGAAAGGGAAAAGATTGTTATGGTACATTAACATGAAGGTAGTGCTTGCAAGCAGCTCCAGGGAGATTTATGACTAGGAAACTTGCTTTACAAAACAGCCCTTTAAACAGCACCTTGGGAGGAGAGAATAAGGACTTGTGCCAAAAGAGAAATAATATGTCAATATGATTTTCTTCTCTCTGCTATGAGGCTTTTGGGGATAGATTCAGAAACACTTTTTTAGAGAGGTAACAGTAATGCCTGCCTGTTGGCTTTCACTCCCTGCCTTGTGTTCTACAGGATTTACCTCTGAGAAGGCTGTGTCTCCCCATCCCTCCCTGGGTGTACATTGCTACAGGGAGGAACAGCTTTAAGTTTATCCTCCCAGTGGAGGCAGCTCAGGGCATACACAAAGGGACTAATTCAGAGTCTGCTGAACTCCATGGCTAGGGACAGACATTCAAAAAGCCTGCCCCTGAATTGATTCAATCTTTGCAGGTTAGTCTAATCTGGCTAGGCTGAATCAGTTTGAAACTGCAGACACCCCAGAAATGCAGGCACATGCAGTGGCTCAGGCTAGAAGCCAGGGGGCACTACAAGAGCTCTCCCATTCACAAGAAGCTGCTGTTGATGGAATGCTTAGATCTTTAGAGCAATCCTGAACAAGTCGGGTGTTACAGTATCCTTTCCACCATGTGAGAGGAGACATATTCTCTGCTGCCCGGCACATGATATCTTTGCTCCAAAGTTTTTCTTTTGCGTGGTACTCAGCAATGTCTGTCATCATGGCTGTTTCGTTGATGTTGGGTACTAGGGGTGTGCAAAACAGGCTGTATTTGATTTGGATTTGTATTTGGCCCAAGTTGGGGACAGTGATTCAATTCATTGATTCAGATCACTGTCCTGATTCAATTTGGCCAAATCCAAATCTGAAGATTCGATGCTGATTCGGAGAATCAGTAATTTGGCCATAGACACTGCTTTAAATGTTTTTTCTACATACCTTGAGGTACCAGGCATGGCTCATGAATGCTGCGATGGTGGGGCGGATGGAATGTCCTACAGGAGTGCAGGAGGGTCCCCCACATACTCAGCTGCAGCCCCTTCCCCACATCTCCTGGGCTCTGCAATTGGCTATGGGGGGACCCCAGGTGCCCCCTCCAGACCCAGGAGACACCAGTTGCCGAGCTGGGGGGTGGGCTTCCCCGTGCACACCCCGGCAGACCCAGAAGTGGACCGGAAGTGCTTCTGGTACACTTTCGGATCCACTGCCAAGAGTGCTGGGAGCCCCCCCAGCCCCCACCCCATGCTCCCATTGGATGCTCCATTTGTCCCACCATCTCAGTGTTGATGAGCCACCTGGTACCTTGAGATATGTAGAAAAAACATTTAAAGCTGTGTCTATGTCCAAATCATCAAATCTCTCTGAATCTCTCCAATTTGCTTCGGAGAGATTAAAGGGTCTCCTGATTCGATCCGGATTCTGAGATTTGGCCACCAAGTCAGGCTGAATCTCCACTGAATCAAATCAGTGAACAAAGCTTCACACAGCCCTATTGGGTACATTCTTAGCTACTTCCTTAACTGTATTGAAAGCAGTAGATAATTCACCTTCTGATAAATGTTGTCCTCCGTGTTGAGAAGCCAAAAGGTTTGCTGCCAAATGAACTAGATGAGAGTAAAACTCATATCTCTTAGTAAACATTTGTTTTACTTCTTCTTTTCTGGATAGAGGTGAAGAAGGCAAAAACTCAGTTAGATTTTCATTCAGTTATCTGAATATCTCTTGAATATTTGAAAAGCTTAGCGTATCTCCTTCAAGTTTCTTGATAGCCACTGAAACTGGTAGTAGCAAATTGAATGCTCCTTGAACTCGAACCCAGAACACATCGTTGTCGAGAATCTGCTTCTGAAGGTTCACAGGAATAACCTGGGATACCGTGTCATCTATTGAAGTGTGCTGCAAACAGTTCTTTGTGCACAGCAAACTATGTAAACACTTTGTAGCCCAGCCCCATCTAGTTTCTCCTGGCAATAAAAGTGCACTTTCTTTCCCCTGCTTCTCTTTCTGTAACTTCTTCAAAATCTGATTAGCAAGGTGATGATTGTTGAATACCTTCACAATCACTTTGCATTTTGCCAGTATTGTCTTCATTGTATGCAGACTTACTGTGTCCTTTGCCAGAAGATTCAATCCATAAGCAAGACAGCCAACCACTATTAAATGAAGATACTTTGCCTTTAATATTTTCCATGCAGCTTTCATGTAACTCACATTATCAGTTAGAAGGGGTTGTACCCTGGGGGGACCTGCACTTCCAAGCTCTTCACTCAGTAATTTGGCTATGTATCCACCTGTATGATGAGAAGATTTGGTAGCAACTGCTTTCAGGAATATTGGTTCAGGTGTTGCTAACATAATTTTCAATAAAGGATTTCTTTGTATATCAGTCCATCCATCTGACATCAGTCAGTGATTCTGCTTGACAAAATCCTTTGAATAACCATTGTTTGAACTCTGTCATACTCTCTGTCTAAGAGAGAATGTAATAATAAGTGATAAAATGGTGGTAATTTATATGATGGCCGAATTAGTTTGTAATGTTCCTTTCAGTATTGATTTTCAGTTATGGAAAGAGGTGTACCACTTGCAAATATAATTCAAGCTAATGTCTCATCTGCTTTTTCTTGATTTGCTTTTGACATTTTGTCCATAAAGCTTGATAAAAAGCTTGTCTGTCTTGAACAGCTACTCCTGGCAGATCCCATATCTGGTGACAGTGATCTTGAAAGCGAGGATCCTGCTGCTTCCCCCAGACCTGGCAGCTCAACATTTTCACTTTCCATTTTTTGAAAATCTGTTATTTCACTTGAGCTACCAAATTCCTGCAACAGAAGTGGGGAAAGATTTTTATTTCAGCCTATTCTAGTCTGACCTCATCCATCAGAAGGGGAAGGAGAAGTGGCAGGGAGGGGGGAAGCAAGCTCCCTGCCAGCAAGAACACTCTGCTGCTCAACTTGCTGCTCAGTTGCCCTGGGACTGCAGAACCAAAGGGAAGGATAGTCTGGCCTCTACCATCAGCCAGAGGACTAAGTTCACTCTGCTGGGTTGAAATAGTTAACTATTTAATCTATTATGTAATTAAAAATATATATATTGTTAAGCCTAAGCCACTTTGGGTGCTTAGTGCAAGCAGAAAAGCAGGATACAAATATTTTAAATAAATAAATAAATAATAGTCCAGAGTTGCATTAACAACTTTTAAAATTATCATGTTTTAAAACAATATAGCGGCTAATCTATACTGTGTGTTTGTTTAACATATTAATTTGTTTACTTACATAGGATTCCTGAAGTAGACTTTTCTCAAATGATGTTGTTCTACCACTTTGTGGTATTAGCTGTCTGTATATGGCTTGTACTCTTTCAGGACAGATTCGACATGTTGTTAAATGTTTCTTCATTCTTGCTGCATTGTTAGCATACTCCTGCCTAAATATTTACATCTACCAACTTTCTTCCTTCGGTGGCTTGAACTTCACTATAATGATGCCACACACTAGTTCTTTTTTTCTGATTAGGCATTATTAAGACTACTTCAAAGCAAGAGCCCTAGAAAACTAACAGATCTTATGCAAACATTTCCAGTTTCCTCAGCTCAAGAAAAGAAATGAGACACTGATCTGTGTGTTCACTGAACTGAAAGTGAAACAAAAATGAATCCTAGTTTTAGTTTTGGTTTTGCTTTCACTTGCAGTCTGAGATGAAATATGAATTTTAGCTTTGGTTTTGATTTGACCTGTACAGCCAATTAGGTGATTTTTGGTTTGGATTATTATGTGAGTATGGAAGTGTTTACCTTCCTGTTTACAAATCAATAAAACATATATGTACTCTCTCACACACTTCCTAGGGATAATCACCTAAAAAACATTAATTACAACTTTGAAACTGCCAAGCTTGCCTAATATTGTATTGGCATCCACTCATTGTTACTAATGAATTTTATGAAACAATGAATTTTTTGAAATGGAAAATTTTTCTCAGAAAAATAAAGCACTGGAAAATTTTCCAGAAAATTTGCCCACATCTCTGGTTGGTAATAAATAAATTAGAGGCCTCTGAGTTACATCAGAGTAAACCAAGTGTGACAGCTACTAGAGACAGTGCAGTACACCTAGGGTGAGAGAGTGGAGAATCAGGCTCCAGCCTGCCTCCATGGCTCCTTCACATCGCTCTGGGATCACACTGTTTATAACACTATGGCAGTGTGTCTTGGCAGACCTGAAAGTGGGCATTAGGGACAAGCCTGAAGATGCTGCAGCAGGAAACTTCTCACCTAACTGAGCACCAGCAAACTCAGGAGTGAGATGTGTTCAGCCTCTAGCTCCCAGGGCTACACAGGGACACACAGTGAGATGTGTTAGAGCCTCTAGCTTACCACTGCTGTAAGATAGCAAGACTCTAGTGAATATAGAAGTGGTATCAAAGAGCCTCAGAATACATGAGAATCATGTTTTTTAGGGCTCTGCGAAGCTTGGGTCCCTGATTCAATTCGGCGGAGATTTAACCTGATTCAGTGGCCAAATCTCCGAATCCGAATCGAATCAGAGGACCCTTTAATCTCTCTGAATTGAATCGAACCCTCCGAATTAATTCAGAGAGATTTGGAAAGATTCACAGATTTGGACATAGACAGAGCTTTAAGTATTTTTTCTACATACCTCTAGATAGCAGGCGACTTGTGAGTGCTGCGATGCTGGGTCCCATGGAGTATCCCACAGAAGCGCTGAGGGCTCCCCAGCATGCTCAGCAGCAGACCTGGAAGTGGACAAAAAGCGCTTCTGGTCCACTTCTGGATCTGCCAGGGAGCATGCTGGGGGTGGGGGGGGCCACCCCCCCGGCTCGGTGGCTGGTGCCTCCTGGGGAGGCACCTGGGGTTCCCCCGTGGCTGATCGCTGAGCCAGGAGGTGTGGTGGGCCCCCCCTCACACACTCCCAGGCAGAAGTACTTCCGGTCCACTTCTGGGTTCACCGCTGAGCAATTGGGCCCCCCCTGTACTCCTGTGGGATGATCCGTGCGCCCCAGCATCGCAGCATTCACAAGCCACACCTGGTACCTCAAGGTATGTAGAAAAACATTTAAAGCTGTGTCTATGTCCGAATCACTGATTCTCTGAATCAGCATCGAATCTTCAGATTTGGATTCAGCTGAATCAAATCAGGGACAGTGATCTGAATCAACGAATCAAATCACTGTCCCTGATTCAGGCTGAATCCGAATCCAAATCAAATAGGGCCTGCTTCACACACCCCTAATGTTTCTCATGCAGGAGAGAAACCTGACTTTTCCTGCCCTGGGACAGCCCGACTTTAGTCTGCTCAAGCGCTACTGGGATTCATGTGCATGTGTGGCAATAACTCCGCTCATCTGCTCTGCTGATCACTCATAGATGGCTCTTCTCTTCCCCTTTGCTATGTGCAACATCTGCATAACAATAGTAACCTAGATCCTTCTAGTGTAGGGGTGGGCAAAATGGCAGATCCAGGTGGCAGCCAGACTCCATTTCCCAGCAGCCCTTGCCTGCATGGCTCTCCATGGAGACCCCAGCTGCAGCTGCGCTGTGATAGTGCAAGGCTGGGGTTGCCATGGAGATTGGCTCCCGCCGTGCTGGCGGGGTGCATGGCAGGGAAGGGCAGGGGGCTGCTCTGGAGCTGCTGGGATCTTGCAGTGGGGGTAGCTTGGTCCAGGGCCAGGGACAGCCACAATCTGCTCTCTGGAGCAGTCCCCTGCCCTGCACTGCCACCGTGGCTGGGGCCAGTCTCCATAGCAACCCCAGCCTTGAGCTATCACAGCACAGCTGCATCTGGGATCTCCATGGAGACCATCCCCAGCCATGCGGGCAGGGGCTGCTGGGAAATGGATTCCATTGCTGACCAGATCTGGCCCACAGGCCAGAGTTGGCCCACTCCTGTTCTAGTATATCCCCCAGGGGTCTGTGCAGAGCCAACACAATTGCAGATTTGGGGCCTGACTGTAACTGAAGTGTGGGTAGCTGAACAGATAGGCTGAAATTAAAAACAAAACAATTGTAAAGGATTTTTTCTCCAATCTTTCTTTGTTATAATATTATCGATCATTGCTAGGAATCTGGGAAATGAGAAGAGTGATTTTTTTTTAACAGTGTCCTTTTTTAAGCACTATCCACATTAGACCTTGGTTTCTCATTCAGGACTGTTGGGCATACATTTTAGCAACTAACAACACCTGTGATCATTAACTAACCTGGCGGCTTCCTATCAATTTATATGCATACCAGGAAGCAGAGACTATGCTCTATTCCACTTGATAGCAGGCTTTTGTTAGCATTTGTTACCAGAGGTCAATAGATTTAGACTGTCCTTGGGAGTGAGGAACCCAGTGCATGGTAAGCGCACAAGACAAGTCCTGATCTGAATGACTGACCTTAGGTTAGGTAATGCTCTTGAGGACTCCCAGAAGATACCCTAAAGTTACTGACAGCCTCTTGATGAAAGATGGTGTGTGGAAAAGCTGTTTGTTAAGAGACGCTCTTGCTGACAGCTCCGGGAATCACCATGGCCAGATTGAAGCCTTAAGAACATTCATTACAATTAAAAGGATTTCTGCAAGCCCTGGCTGAGTCCTGGCAAATGCTCTGATTAGGCCTGAGTTCTTGCTAAACTGTTCCCTTTCTGTTTTCATAGATGCTTTTAGGGTTTCCCATATAGGCTCAATCCTGAGAACTCCTGAGTTGGGAAGTCAACAGGTGATGGCTGTGCTCAGCGCCTCTCAAAATTCAGCCTTGCTTCTGTACTGTCAACACCTAAACGATGACAGGAGAAAAACATCCTCCCTTCCTCCCATCCCAGCATGTATAAAGCTAGAGGCTCTGGACTTTCTTTTAATCCAAAACCTACTGAAGGACCCTGACTGCCTCCAGGCTTCACAATCTTCCTCTAATTGGTCCTTCACAATGTGTATACAGGGATATTGTAAATAATGCACATCAACCCTATGTGGGTCTTTGTCTTTCTCTTGAGCAGGTTTGTCCCACAAACATCCTGAAGGCCACATGCAGCCTCCTAAAGGGTAGCATGTGGCCCCAAGGCTCCCACCCTGCCGCCAATCTCCTCTCACTCTCCCCACTACTCCTGTCACAGCATTGAGGAGAGGCTGGAGTGCCCAAGCTGCACACATGGCAAAGAAGGAAGAGCTGGGCTGCCCTCACTGCAGGTGAGTGGCACATACAACTGGGAGACCAGGGGAGCCAGGTTTCCTACACTGTGTGTGTGTGTGGGAGTACTTGGCAGCTGTGCAGCGAGAGGCAGCTGAGAGGCATGCCTGCCCATGCAGAGTGCAGCCCCTGAGGCTGTAGCCCACATAGCATGTGGCTAGCAGTGCACTGATACATTGGTCCAATACTGGATCAGCACTAATATAAAGAAAACTCTCTATATCAGAAATCAGACTGATGTGGCCGATAATTTGGCTGATAAATGGCCCATGCATGCATGCAGCCACAGAGCAGCATGTAGACAGAGAGGAGCACAGCCAGCAGTGTGGAGAGCTGTATGCAGCTGGTAAGTCTGTTGTGGTGGAAGGGGAGGGGTGAGGGTGCAGATCAAAGCTTCTGCAATAAGGAGGGTGTGGGGCTGGGGCTGGGGCTGGAGCAGGTACTGCCCAACCCGGGGGGGCATGGGATGGAGCTGCAGCTTGTCTGGGGAGCACGGGAAGCAGGGCAGGGGTGCAGCTCCTGCTGATGTGTGCAGCTCGTTCGGTGGCTCGTCTGCCCATCCAGCAGTGGCTCATCTACTCCCGCTGCTGCTCCCTCTGCTTGTCCAGGAGTGCATGGGAGGGAAGCATGTGTCCTGGGATCTGCTGGGATAGGCATGGGGAGGGGGGCCTATGGGGCAGCTACAGCGATTTTTGGGGTGGCTGCAGCCCTCCCCCATAGCCCCTTCCCAGTGCTGTCACTGCTGCCTGCCCACCACCACCCTAGTGCCAGGCCCGCCCATGCCCCATGCAGATGGAGGGCACACGCCCTCCCCACATGCACTTCCGTGGTGAGTGCAGCAGCAAGAGCTGCCCCCCAATCCCTGCAGCCCCTGAATGAGCCACGGCTCCATCCTGTG
>NW_005841935.1:2967758-2981902 GCF_000455745.1 Alligator sinensis
TTAGGGGCCTTGATCTGTCCCCCATGCCCCTTCCCCCCCCCCCTTGCACCACAACAGACTTACCAGCTGTATCCAGCTGTATTGTAAATTGGATTGGTATCAGCCAATATGCCTCTTTAAAAATTGGCTATCAGTATCGGCCCCAAAAATCTCTATCAGTGCACCCCTACACGTGGCCTCTACAGTACATGGTTCCCGGGTTTGGAGCCCTTACAATATATGGCCCCTGGCTGCCTGAAAGTTGAACAGTGCTGCTCCAGAGGTTAGGTTATCCAGCTGTATTGTAAATTGGATTGGTATCAGCCAATATGCCTCTTTAAAAATTGGCTATCAGTATCGGCCCCAAAAATCTCTATCAGTGCACCCCTACACGTGGCCTCTACAGTACATGGTTCCCGGGTTTGGAGCCCTTACAATATATGGCCCCTGGCTGCCTGAAAGTTGAACAGTGCTGCTCCAGAGGTTAGGTGGAATTAAACAGCCATTTGTTCAGTGCTTCCTTTAGATCAAGTACTAGGCTTATGCTTTTAGAAGTCTTGGGTTCAGTCTACACAGACAACCTGTACAGATAACCTGTTCTGGAGTCTGGTTTTGCTGAGGACCTCTAAAGAACAATGAACTGGGTAAGCCATATTAACCCAGTATAAGACTTGGTCCTTAGGGGCACTCAGAGATATTTCTGAAAGATAAAGCTGGGAACAGAACAGCTATCTGCTTTGTGAGGGCTAGAACCCACCCCACCCTGCCTCACCCCAAGATATGATCTGGAGAAAACCTTCTTCTCTATGCATCCCTCCTTCAGGTGCAGATGACTACAGAGCTGTCATACCCCTGTACAGAGAAGCAGTAGCGAATTAGTGTGTGGCCTTTCAGGTGTCCACTAACCCAGCTAATGTGTTGCAAGCTGCGAATCCACTAGCCAGAGACCCACATAAATTTAATCCCATTGCTGAGATCAAGCTGAGAGAGAACAAGAAAGGCTGAAGTCTAGCCCATCTGGTATTAAAAGCAGCTGAACATACCACCCCAACCACCAGGTCCCAGTGGCTGGTAAAATGCTCTCCCAGGATACAGGCTCCAAATCAGGACACTTCAATCCCTGAATGTGAGTGAGGACCCGTAACTACATTTTCCCCGATGCCCCTTAGTTAAAATCCTCCCCACATCCCTCAACAAGAGTTGTCATGGGACTGTGTGTTATCTGCTTTGCAGCTAGTGTTGCTAGGGGGGATAGAAGGTGTTGGAAGTACTCTGTGCTCCAGCTATTCTTGATGGTGGAAACTAACCATCCTACTGCAGGCAGGCTGTTTGGATAGTGACAAATCCTCCCCAAACCTCACTCTCCAGGGCAAGGTAAACAGAAATCAAACCTTACTTTACAACACTTACTTTAGAAACAGTAATGCTGTTATTTTGAAAATTGAAAGGGTTCTGTACCTTTCACATTCTTGCATACATGAGTACCTGCGCTTATAATCTGTTTTAGGGCTTTCTTTTTTATAAAGCACATTATTTGTTCGTAAAGTGATAGTATGCATTACAGGAGAACTATGAAAAGAGAGAGACCTATTTATATGCAGCCAGTTAATAGAAAGAGAATCATCTGCTCGTACCTGCAATTATTCATAAGTTAGAAGGTTCTGTATAGCTGATGTTGTTGAATCAACTCTTAACATGTGGCATGCCATGTGGCCATGTGGCTTGTGGCATGTGGTCTGCCATGATTTTATCTCAGATCTCACATTCTTCTTCTCTTTTTAGCACTATAGTATCTCAGCACCTTCCAGTGGTACATTATGCATCAAGGCAAACATTGGTCACGTATCTGCTTTCTCATCTCCTCCCTAGGGAGGAGACCATGTGTCTGTTTGTATTTGGGCTTTTTTGGTGAGTTTTTATTTCTTAATACACATACTACTTTGTATCAGTATTCAAGAAAGCACAGGCAAATGTGGCCTTCTAGAAAGTTCCATAGTGCCAGAGGAGCAAAGATATCAGTTCTGGTCCTCATCCTGGACCATAAGGCACTTTCTAAGACATTCTGGACTCAGGCCATGGGGCACCTTGAAGACAAGGAATGAGCCCTTGAACTTGACTCAGTGTAGGGAGCAGAAGACAAGGTTGATTGGTTTGCAGTATCCTATGTTGTTAATGTGATGGGGTGCAATGTTTTGCACGTTGGAGTTTCCTAAGCACTACACCCTTCATGCTTGGGTATATATCACTGCTGTTGTCCAGCTGAGAGATGACATGAACAATCAAGGGTAGATCGTTGTCCCCCAGGCTAGGGGCAGATGTTCAAAAAGCCTGAGGCTGAATTGATTCAGGTTAGTTTAACCTGGCTAGGCTGAACCAGTTTGTAACTGGACAGATGTTCTCTCTGGACTGAGGAAATTCAGGCACATGCCTGCAGTGGCTCAGGCTAGAAGCCGGGGGGTGCTAGAGCAACCCTCCCTGCCCTTCCACAGGGCTGAGCGGAGGTGCGGGGCATGGCTAGGCCCTGGCAGAACCTCTTATTAGGGAGGTCTGCCTGCACCATCTCAGACTTTTCCCTGCTCACTGCTCAAGGGGTGGCAGTGTTGCCAGCCCCCAGCCCCAGACTAGCACTCTGAGGCAAGGGCTGGGGGGAGGGAGGTGCAGTACATGCATCTGTTGAAGATACAGAGCTTTTCAATCTCCCTCTCCCTGCTTCTTTATATTGTCTTCAGAAAACTGACAGGCAAACAAGCCAGCAGCAAGCTGATAACTGTGTTTATCACCTTACCAGCAAAAAAAAAGCCTCTCTCCATTAATTCAAACTCTTCTTAAACAGCTTACCAGCTGATCTGTTGATTAGCTCCAAATGCCCTAAGTAGTCACTGTTTTGTCTGCCTGTCCCAGTGACACTGGAGACACACACACACACACACCTCTCAGCATTAGCTAGCATCCCACATGCTTAGGGTCCATGGGGCTGGGGTCTGTGCTGTGGGAGATGAGAGGGAGGGGGGAAATTCCTGCTTGAGCAGCAAGCAGCAAGCAGGGAGGGGGGGCAGAGCAGGGGGAAGCCAGGCAGACCCTGCTGTACTTTCAGTCTCTGCAAGAGTTCTGGCCAGGGAGCAGAGGGGAGGGGCCAGCCCTGCTGTGGAGCAGAGAGCCCCGCCTAGCCCAGAAAGCATGCCAGGATGCTGGGGAAGTCTGGTTTACCTAAACCAGCAACGGGTCTGGGACAGACATTGCATAAACCAGTTTGACCCAAATCAGTTAAGTCTGATACTACATTCAACCAGGTTTATCTCAAACCGGTTTCAGCCATTTTAAAACTGGTTTATGTGTACTGAACATCTGTTCTGTTACAGGTTTAAGCCAGTTTCTAACCACTTAAACTGGTTCATGTGTAATGTATGTCACTAGGTACAGAGCCTTGTAACAAACCAAAAACAATAGAAAACATTAATAGAAATAATAGAAAGCATTAATTGCAGATGCTGCTACATGAGATCTTATTACCATCTGAAAAATAAAGCTGCCCTGAACAACAGGCCATATTAACCAATTGTGGTTATAGCCCTTTAACCCAAGAAGCTGCATTGTGGCTCTGAACTCCTCAAAATGCCTTCCTGTTTCTATCAGCATCACCTCTGTCTTGCATGGGTTTATTTTCAGCCAGCTGTTCAGCAACAGGCTGATCTTGTCCAACAACTGTGGCATCTTTGGGGCAGTACTGCATTCATACATACTAACAGATACATAGAGCAACATGTCCTCTGTGTATTGCTGACAGTTGGTCCATGTTATCAGAGCCCTACATCTAGGGGCTTTATGCAGACATTGGAAAGGACTGGAGAGAAAACTGATTCTTGTGGAACTCCACATGTGACTGGTCTAGAGGAGGAGCCCCAGTTTCCCATCAACACTTGTTGGGCGTGTCACTGTCAGGGATTCTTATCAGGCAGGTCAGCCTGGGCCAGGTACCTCAGCAGCCACACCAGCAGCAAGTGTCAGCTAATGAACACTTCCCCAGTTTAGGAAGAGTGAGCATTTTGATTGGCTACTGAGAGCACTGCCTAGTCATTTAACACCAGCTGGAGGGCTGTGTCTGCAGTCTGCTCAACAGTTTTAACCCAGTTTTCCTGTAGCAATCCTCCTAGTTTCTGCACTCTGGTTTTCCTAACTCTTGACCCTGATGTTGGCTCATTTCTGGATTTTGGTTTTGGATTTCCCTGTGGATCTGTTTCCTGACTCCTGACCTCAGTTTGGCTCTTCTCTTCAACTTCACTCTGTGGAATATCCCTCAAATTGGTACTTGGCATCTGATTCCCCTGGCTCCTGACCCTGGACTGCATTGTGAACTCTTCCCCCTGAATTTTCCGCTGGATTTGGTACTATAGCCCCCATCCTCTGATTCAGCCCTGGGCCCCTGCTTTCCCTCTGGCTAAGTACAGTCAAAAAGCCTGAGGCTGAATCAATTCAGTCTTTTTAGGTTAGTCTAAACTGCACAGATTAAATTGAAACAGAAATGAGCAGACATTTACCTTTGATTCAGGAAATGCAGCCACATGTTTGCAGTGACTCAGGCCAGAAGCTGGGGGGTGCTAGAGCATGGTTCTCTGGCTGTGTGTTCACTTCCTCTTCCTGCTGCCTCCAAGGTCTCTAGGATTTGCAATCTAGAATTACAGCAGCAGGACTCTGCAGCATTGCTCCTCACTTCTTCTTCCTGCTATGAGGTGCTTCTGAAATTTGTAGTCCACAGTTGCAGCCAGCAGTAAATTTGAGCAGGGGAAGGGGTATTTAACCCTCCTCCCTGGTCCCAGACTCCAGCCAATGTTTGCCTGGAGGGGGACAGTCCCCTTCCCTCCCCCCTTCCCATAGACTGGGCTGCGTCCCAAGCTGGGCTTGCCCTCCCCCACTCGCCCTTGTCAGCCAGCTGTCACTGCTCCAACTAGAGAACGGAGGGGTGGAGCCAGCCCTGCTCTCTGGAGCAGACAGTACAACCCAGCCCAAGACTAGAAAGCACGCTGGGATGCTGTGGGACTCTGATTTAACGTGAACCAGGAAGGGATCTGGGACAGAAGTTTCATAAACCAGTTTGACCCAAATCAGTTAAGTCTGATACTACATTCAACCAGGTTTTTCTTAAAACAGTTTCAGTTATTTTAAAACTGGTTTATGTGCACTGAGCTTCTGTTCTGTGTTTAATGTTAGGCCAGACCACCTATGCCCTGGTCCCTTACAGTCTCACCCAAAAGTTCTTAAATTATGTCAGTGTGGTAGGGCACTGTTGCTGCCTGCCATTTTAAGGGCTGAGCCAAACAGCCAGCAGGTGCTTGATTGTGGCAGCCATTTTGCAACACTGACTGCCTATATAAACAGAGCAGATTGGCTGAACTACAGAATGGTATATTTTCAGGTAGGAGCTGGAGGCTCTTGGTCCTGATCTAAAACTGCACCCTCCTGGAAGTGGGTGGCATGGTGGGGCTCTCAGTGATGTGGGAGCCTCCAGGAAAATACCAGACCAGTTACCACCCTGGTGGAAGGTGGGTTGAGGTGCTTCAATAACCCCTAGCCCCCACATCACTGTGGGTAGCAGTTGGAACCAGGCACAGCTATGGCCAGCTGAGCCCTTGCTGGGGAGGGAAGCCCTGTAGCCCTGGTGAGGGGGTAGAGGTGTGGAGCCCCAGTGTGCGTGTGTGTGCATGTGCGCGTGCATATATATGAGTTTGTTTAGAGTTGCCCTGGAAGGGATCAGGGCAACCTTGGCCTATGTCAGGTAATTGGCTGGCCACTACCCTGGTGAGGGTTCCAAGAGGCCCAAAAGATGGTACATCTGCCACCCAAGGTGTGCACTAGATAAAGCCTATGGCTGAAGGGGCCTGCTCCAAGAGGGAGTAAAGTGATATAAGTTGTCAATGCATGGAAGAGACCCTGTGAGCAGGGGTGGAGCATGAGAGGCCCTAGTGAGAGGAGGGCAGTATGAATGTGTGTCTAAGGCCTGAGGAGAGCTAAGCTTGGTCTGGCTGTAGGCCAGGAGCATTGTGTCCTGTGGATGCCATCTGCTAGGCTTGGGCTGCAGTGTAGGGAAGGAATGGGGCTGCAGATAGTGCCCCCTGGCATCAGGACAAGAATGGGCAACCTCCTGCCTAAATTAGAACCAATTAAGAAACATCAAGGCATAGCAGATGAGGAGGTGGGTGGTTGGCCCAGAAACAGGTGGGTGGGCCAATGGTAGACCAGTCCTGAAAGAGCCCCCTGTTACAGTCAACATGTTCCCCTGGACCTCTTACCACCTCTCTCTGGTGAGAGAGCAGTATCTCATGGTCAATGTTGAATGCTGCAGAGAGGTCCAGGAGGAAGACAACAGATGTTTGTCTTCTCTTCCTAGACAGGTGGGGATCTGCCATCAGTGCCACTAAAGTAGTTTTAATTTTTTGCTCTAGTCTGAATCCAAAACATGCTGGAGGGAGAATATTTGCTTGCATGAAATGAGCTTGTAGTTGGCCCTTGGCATCTCTATAAGTCTGCTTAGGAGTGGGAGGTGCTGGGCAGTAGCTGGCTGAAACTCAGATGTCCGAACCAGATTTCTTCAGTGTTGCTTGGGTTACTGCTTGCTTGGAGGAAAGAGGGAAGACTCCTTCTTCTCTGAATGATTTGGCTATTTCAGTCAAGAGTGGCACTAGCTGTCCAGATCTCTGACAACCAGGAAGGACAAGGATCAGATTTGTAAGCCTTGGTTCACAGTCCCTTTCTGGTCTTCACATTAAAATGGCTGGAAATGGTTTAAGATAAACCTGGTTGAATGTAGTATCAGACTCAACTGATTTGGGTCAAACCAGTTTATGAAACTTCTGTACCAGACCCCTTCCTGGTTCAGATTCAATTTCAGCCCCCTAGCATCCCAGCATTTTGCAGCCCTGGGCTCGGCTCCACTGTCTGCTCCAGAGAGCAAGGCTGGCCCCACCTCTCTGCTCCCTAGCTGGAGCAGTCACGGCTAGCTCACTAGACAAACCCCTACTGGGGCCAGGGAGGGGGGTTAAACTCCCTTCCCCCTGAGTATGGAGATGTCCTGGCCTGCTTACTTAGTGCTGACTGCAACTGTGGACTACAAGTCCCAGAGGCACCTGGAAGCAGAAAGAGGAAGTGATGAGCAAACCTGCTGAGTCCTGCTGCTGTAATTCTGGACTGAAAATCCCAGGGACTATGGGGACAGTAGGGAGAGAAAGGGAACGCACAGCTTGCTATGTTCTAGAGAGCCATGCTCTAGTGCCCCTTTCTTCCCCACCCCCCCAGCTTCTAGCTTGAACCGCTGTAGACATGTGGCTGCATTTCCTAAATCAAATGTGAATGCTTATTCATTTGCTTATTGGTTCAATCTTTGCAGCTTAGACTAACCTGCAAAGACTAAATCAATTCAGCCTCAGGCTTTTTGATTGTCTGTACTTAGCCAAAGAGATTGACAATCCTGGATAGTTCCTTGGGGTAGGTTTGCACAGTTTCAGCAGTCTGATAGAAAGGTTCTCTTGGTCTGTAATACAGACTCTGTGTATTCAGTGTTTTCATTCAAGTCTCAGTTGCTCGAGTCATGCAATCACATGAACATTTCGGCAGTAGTTGAAAAGACACACTTGGGTCTGGGGGTGGCAGGGCGGAACTTGGAAATGTGATTTCCCCCTAAAGGTTCAGATACCAGAAGGCAAATAAAATGAACTAAACATTTATTCTTTAGAATCTCATATTTTTTTAATCAAATTCATAATACAAAGGGGGCTGCCTGGTGGTTTGTTTGGGTGGTTTTTTTGTTCGTTTTTGTTTTGTTTTTTTGTTTTTGAATGCTCAGAGCTGGCAGTATGGATTGTGTAGAAAGAAACAAAAGAGTCTATAAAGGTTTTCATTAGTATGACTGGCAGGGACATCATTCCCTTGAGAATGGATGAATGCAGTTCACCCCTTGCTACCTTGGCTCTTAATAGTTAGCTCTTCCCCCCCCCCCCCCCCCCCCTCACCGTCAAAATCTTTGCACAGTCATTTTTTAATCTGTGCTGTAGATTTCAGATGCCCCACTGAGCACAGGCAGTATTGAAAGGTGCATTTGAAACGATTTAAAATCAAGCTTCCCATGCTTCAGAAATGGCTTCAGGAATTTTCATTTTGGAGCACTGACAGTCCCAATGTAGGTGACCACAAACTCCTGCCATCCTCTCCAGGGGAACACTGCCACACCTTTCATGTGATATTCCTTCTTTCTTGGTCAGCCAAAGCAGCAATAATTTTAATCACAGTAGATGGACCTGTCTCTTTCTTTGTGCAACATCTGTGAATGATCAACATCAAAATTCTGTCTGATTGCTGAATAGCTAACAAATCCAAATTGCAACATCTGTATGTTAGATATGTATCACTGCAGATCCATCTGCAAAACGCATCATATGCCAGTTGATTGACTTGTGTTGAGCTGGTTTAGATATCTAGTAGGAAAAGAGAAATTCATTGCACAGCTAGGAAGACCTTGTCCCTTACCTCCTTATTATGCTCTCCTTTTGGTTCTTTTTTCACATTTCTGCTGTTGTTTTTCTTGCATGCTACAGTTAGTGCTGATTGTGGATAAGAGAAATAAAGACCTGGTTTTCAAAAAGGCAGGCACATAGTTGGGCATGAAAAAAAATGTCTTTGTGATTATCATACTTGTGAATGCAAATTGCATATTCCATGAAAAGTGTCCAGGAATGGATTTGGCCCATCAGCAGAATTTTTTTTTTTTTTTTTTTTTAAAGAAGTTTAAAAGAGGTTGGGTGCTTTTATTGCATGAGTCCTCTTAGTGCTATGCAATTTTAAAAAATTCAAATAAAATGCAATAAGTACTGTTGAGAGCTAGTAATTGGCTATTAAAGAATGCCACTGTGAAACTGGATTCAGGCTTGCCTGTATCCCATTGACTTTTCACTTAGGTCTATTCATGGGGAAAGTGTTGTTTGTCCCATTTCTGCCCCCAACCCCCCCGTGTTATTGACTCCTGCAGTTTGACTGGGGAAAGAAACCTCAGGTGCAGGAGTCCTCCAGCGCATGGGTTTCTCGCATTGAGGGTTGCTCTGAAAAGTACTTTCTTCTGTATTGGATGGTTTTCTGGTTCCTTTCTTTCTGCTGTGAAACAGCTGGGTGCACAGTGGCGTTCTGAATAACCTAAAGAGTGCTCCAGGGAGCAAACGAGGCACAAATGGAATCTGGGTCAGCTATTGTGACCTGTGTGGGATGTCATGTTCATGTTCCTCCCAGAGGGTCAGGAGTACTTTATCTGCCCCAGTGTAAGAAGGTGACTGCCCTGGAGGAAAAGATTCACAGATTGAAACCACAGATATCCATGATGCATTGCACCCAGGACTGGGAAAATTACTTGAACGAGCTATGAGAGGCTGGTACTGGAGGGGCCAAAGGGCAATGAGAAGTGGCAGCATGTGACTACTTGAAAGAGGCCCCCCAGAATTGAAGGCAAGTGGACTGAAGTTGGTAACTGTTCACAAGCACTCTGCAGTGGAACTGAGCAAGAAGCAAAGGAGAGGACACCTGGAGGCAGCAACCTAGAGAGCAGGAAGTGCAAGGCCCCAAGGACAGGGGTCTAGGACCACTGGAGTACTCTAATGGATTTAATCAGACTCAAGGAGCTAAAAAGCATGCTGTCATAGGAGGGTAGGCTAAAGGATAAAGGCACCCAGGAGGGCTGGGAGCTTCTAAGGGGGACAGTACTGGAAGCTGAACAAGGAAGTGTCTCAACATGATGGAAGCACAAGATAAATGGCAAGAGACCAATAGGGTTGCACAAGGAGCTTCTAAATGCCTCAAATGCAAAAGGAAAGCATACAGGGAATGAAAGAATGGACAGTCACCAAGGCTGTGTACCAGGAAATAGCAAGAACCTTCAGGGACAAAATCAGGAAGGCAAAAATAAAGAGCAAGCTGTACCTGGCAAAGAAAGCAAAGGATGGTAAAAAGAGGTTCTATAAGTATGTAGCCAGAAAAGGACCAAGGAAACTGTGGGTCCTCTGTTAACAAGCCAGGGGGAACTCCTAACTGAAGATGCAAAGAAGGTAAAGCTACTCAACAGCTACTTTGCCTCATTCATCACAAAAAAATTAAGCTGCCAGATGCCTATTAGGGATTATGTGGATAAGGAAGGGGGCAAACTGAGGGAAGAGATAACAAAAATATGATTCAGAGAGCTTTTGTTGGGTCTAAATAAATTGAAGTCCATAGGGCTGGATGAGCTTCATCCCAGGGTCCTGAAGGAACTGGCGGAAGAGATCTTGGAGCCCATGGCAATGACCTTCATCAAGTCGTGGGAAATGGGCCAGGTACCAAAGGACTGGAAAAAGTCCAACGTAGTATCCCTCTAAAAAATGCAAGAAGAAAAGATACGGGGAACTACAGACTGGTTAACCACACTTCAATACCTAGGAAGTTACTGGAGCATATCCTAAGGAAGGCCACTTGCAAACATTTGGAGGAGGAAAAGCTGATCACAAGTTGCCTGCATGGATTTATGAAAAACAAATTGTCAACCAAACGATCTCTTTTTTGACAAAGTATGTACTTGGGTGGATGAAGGGACTGCTATGAATATAGTGTATCTGGACTTCAGCAAAGCTTTTGACAAGGTCCCAGATGACATCATGAAAAATGTAGAAATGTCGGCTGGATAAAACTACTTCGTAAGTGAATAAATAACTACACAATAGCTGTAATCAAAGGGTAATTATTAATGGGCCCATGTCAGAATCACAGGAGGTTTTGAATGGAGTCCTACAGTGGTCTGTTACAGGCCTGGTGGTGTTGGTGTTTATTAACTATTTGGATGCTGGAGCAGGAAGCTTCTTGTGCAAATTGGCCTACCATACAAAATTTGGGAAGGATTGTGAACAAGTTAGAGGATACAAGTGTAATTCAGAAAGATCTAGCCGAGTTTGGGCTAGAGCTAACAGGATGAGATTCAATGTGGATAAATGCAAGGCACTAACCTCAGGAGGAATAATCAAAAACCCAAATACAAAATGGGTGACACCTGGCTGGATGGCAGGTCTATGGAAACAGACTTGGGAGTCTTAGTAGATCACATACCCAATATGATTCTGCAGTGTGATGCAGCTGGGATGCATCCATAGAAGCATTAGGTGCAAGACACAGGAGGTGATAGTGCCTCTCTACTTGGTACTGGTTAGGCTTCATCTGGAGTACTTGGTTCAGTTCTGGGCTCCATTTTAAAAAGGACATGGAAAAGTTAGAGAGGGTCCAGATGTGGGCAACAAAGATGATTAAAGGCTTGAAAAGCAACTCATACGAAGAGAGGCTAAAGGAGCTAGGCACATTCAGCTTGCAGAAAAGGTGCTTAAGAGGGGACATGATAGCAGTGTTCAAATACCTGAAGGGATGCCATAAAGAAAAGGGAAAACGCCTTTTCTGTCTTGCTGCACAGAGTCAATGGCCTGAAGCTGCAGCAAAGTAAATTTAGATTGAATATCTGGAAAAACTTCTACACTGTTAGAACAGGGAGCCAGTGAAATAGATTGACAAGGGAAGTTGTGGACTTTCCATCACTGGAGGTGTTCAAGAAGAGGTTGGACAGCCACTGGTCGGGGACAATGTAGGCATAGCTGTGCCAATATTTTCTACCATGGTTATTTCCCATGCTTCTGGGCTTTGCTGGTTGTTCCATTTCTTCCCTCCCCCACCCCAACACTTTGTTATATGTATCAGGGTGTTCTTATTAAGCCTTCCCAGAGGCATTGGGTGTTGGCTGCAGCTACATCTGGGGACTTCAACTGGGGTGTGCCAATTCTCCTGCTAGGAGCAAAGTTGTTCCTGGCTAGAGGGTCTTGCCCCTCTGTTCGGACTCAGACTAATCGCCATATTTGGGGTCAGGAAATAATTTTACCACAAGGTCAGATTGGCACTAACTGTGGGGGGGGGGTTTTGCCTTCATCTGTAGCAGGGGGCATGCCCTCCTACCTCAGACCTCCTTGAGCATATATTGGCAACATTTTATAGAAGCAGGATACTGGTTGCCATGGTTCTCCTGCATTACGTGTGGCAGGTTAGGGTATTAGTTCTGTGTTGTCAGGGTTGAGGACAGTTTTTTTTTTTTTTTATGTAGCGTTTTAGATTATGGTTGTATAGGATGGTTTGGATAGGGATGATCCTGTCCTGGGCAGGGGGGTGGACTTGACCTCTGGAGGTCCCTTCCAGCCCTACTTCTCTATGATTCTCAATAACAGAAGGGCATCCCAAAGATTCAAAACCCAGAAGGTAGAGCAAAAGAATCTCAAATATATTATTATCTTTAAATATGACTTCTAAGCCTATTTCATGTATTTGAAGGGACCTGATATTTAAACATTTGAGTCTGGCAATGCTGTAAGAAACTGCCCTTTTTGGCTGATGTATTGAAACTGGGAGGACAGATTCTTCCATTAGGACTTGTTGAGCGTTCTCTTGATGATCTGGGAGACAAAAGAACTCACCTTGCTCATCTTGGGAAGGCCCAACTAGCAACCAACAAGGACATCCTGGTGTAAGGGTAGGCCTCAGCTGGGAAGTTTAAAAGGACTCTGAAGGACAAAGAGAGCATGTGAAGAAATGGCTGTGCTGCAGGAAGGTGATGGTGATACTGACTCTGGACCCCTAGTTCCCCATCCCCGAAATGCCATGAGGCCAGGAAGGCAAGGCCTCCTGAGGGTGGATTTGTGCAGACTGTTTTTACACTCAAATTTATTTTTGAGAATAAAACTAGTGTGGGAAGCTCCAAAATTTGCTCCAGAGCATAGCCAATTGTCCCGTCCCTTTCTGAGAAACTACTGCATAGCTTTCAGTACTGTTGATAGTGTAGAAGGAAGATGCATCTCTGCATGCATGAAGACAGTGGGAGGCTGAGTAAAAAGGTGATGGGGTTGTATTGTCCTTTGGACCATAACTAGCCCCAGCTTGACCAGAACTGATGGCTCATGGCTAAAGAGCAGCAGTCTGTGGACCTAATCCTGACGTGTCCCCATTCATGACAGAGGCTGGTACCCAAAGAACAGATTCTACTTGTAATGCAGCATGCTGCTTCTACCTGGACTCAAAAGCTGTAACTTACAGCCAAGCTCTCCAATACCACCGAATTTGTAGCGAGGAGAATACCCATGATCATCACCTCACAAATCTCAAAAGAGCCTTCAGCCAACAAAAACACTCCTCCAGAGAAATAGATTGCACTTTTGAAAGAGCCACCTAGATACCACGTGACAATTTGCTGCAGTACAAAAAAAAAAATCCCAACAAATTGCACACTATTAGCGATGACATATTGTCCTTCTCTGGAACCTACACAGAAAATTCTCAAACAGTTGCAACCTGTACTAGAAGAAGACCCCATTCTTAAAGATATCTTCCGAGAACCACCCATCCTTGCCTTTACACAAGCACCGAACCTTGCTAACCTCATCACCAGAAGCAACCTCCCTATGACCCAGACAACATCCAATGGATCCAGACGATGCCAGGACAAGAAATGCAATACCTGCCAATATATGTCTACCAGCCCCACAATAATTACACCCCACAACGAAATCATCACCATTCCTGGATCCTACACCTGCACCTCCAGAAATCGAATATATCTCATCCAATGCACCAAATGCCCTGATGGAAAATATGTAGGAAAAACCAAACAACAACTGCACACCAGAATGAACATACACCGGAAATCTATCAAAGACCAGATAGGTCCCAACTACCCATGGGGGGACGCTTCTCACAGGACAATCACTCCCTCTTTGATCTCTCAGTTCTAATCCTCAAAGGGAACTTGCAACGTACCTTTTGTAGACGAGCCTCCAAACTTCACTTCATCAACCTACTGGATACTAAAAATCATGGACTCAGTATAGACATTGGATTTATGATGCATTACAACCTGCCTGACCTGACCCCTCGCATCTCTCTTTCTTCCCCCTCCCCACTTTTTCTCCCCTCTTCTCTGCCCTTTTTTTTTTCATCCTGATTCCCTACCATTTCCTCTTTATTTATAGCCTTTTTTACCTTATTACCATTGTAGTGTTTTCCCTTTGGCCTGTTTTTCTTAGCCTTCCCTTCCCTGCTTTACCTTTTTGCTTATCTAAATTCTACTCTCTTATATCTTCACT
>NW_005841935.1:2981912-2983048 GCF_000455745.1 Alligator sinensis
CTACTCCCTTTTTCACAGACAGCCTTTTTTTTTCCACCTTGTATTTTATCACTGTTGTCTTCCCCTATTACCCCCCCCTTTTTTTCCCTCTTTCTCTCTCTTTCCCCATGCCCCCTTTACCTTTTTGTCTTGCTTATCTCTACCTATTTACATTCTCACTGACATCCTACCACACTTAGCTACTTTCGTTCCTTGGAGTCTCAGACTAGCAGAGACTCCCTATGCCTGACATAGGGTGACTGCCCCCCAAAAGCTTGTAAAGAACCTGTTTCCAACTACTCAGTTGGTCTAATAAAAGATATCACATCTACCCAAAGAGCCTTGCCTGCCTATGTCCTTAGACCAACATGGCTACAACCAAAAACTCAAGTACCTAGACTTGATACTCGATGACAGGAAATGAAGGGGGAAAGGAACTCTCCTGAAAGGACTGGCAGTGTGTGTTTGCAGCCATGTTAGAGAGCTAATGACACTGCAATCACAGCCCTGGTAGTGCTATTTTCCTACTTTAACTGCATTCAGTTTCTTTATGTGACAGTGAAGGAATCCAGCATACATTTTAGGGGTATTGTAGGTTTTCCTGTGAGACTGTGACCATCACCCATGGTGTGAGCAAAGCAATGGACAAATCTAGCAGATTAGTCTGGTTTTCATAAGTTCACTTATACTTGAATAGGAGCAAAAATTTACTTCCTACAGGACTGCAACTACAGGTAAAAGGAAAAAAGAAACAAACTATTTATAATACTACAGAGTGTAGAGATGGGGAACTGTTTTCAGGTGTAGGAGCTACTGAGAGTTTTCTTCTTGGCTTTGGGTCAATTTCCTGGTAAGAAAATCCACTTGGGCAAATACAGCAGTGAAGCTGCCCTTTCCCCATGGCACTTTAAAAATAATAACAATCATAACTCTGCTTTAGCCAGAAATTTTGAAGTACTCCACAAATGATTCACACTTTACAAGTGGGGAAACTAAGACCCTGGGAACTGAAATGATTTGCCCAATGTTAATCAGGAGACCAGTGGCAGAGGTGAGAACTAAAGCAAAGTGGCCTAAGGCTAATCAAACATGCTGTTCACTAGCCTATGTACCCTTGCAGTTAAAATGCATGCTGAGATTGTCATGATGTCTGCTGA
>NW_005841935.1:2983079-3007600 GCF_000455745.1 Alligator sinensis
CAAAGAGGAAATGCATCTGAGTCCTTGAAATAACTTCCTTCATTTTTGCCACCTCGCTGCATTCCCCATCATCCTTGAGTGGAGTTTGCTGTCCTAAAAAAAAAGAGAGAGAGAAGATGGGGAAAGGGCACACCCAATTCTGGCTGAATAGATCCTGGATTAATGGAGGAAGAAAACACCCATGAAACAATAAGATTAGTCAAAAGTATGGCAAATTTTAGAGAGACTGATTTTGATTTGATTCTGAACCCTGAAATAATTGTTGGTCCTCTTGTTTCAAACCTCAGCAATTGTGTGTTGCAGATGGGGTGTAAATGGCTATTTTTTTCTTAATGTGATAGTAAGTGCACAGGGATGTCTGTATGACAATGCAAACAGGAGACCCCCCCCCCCCATCAGTATTTTAAAGCAATACCTAGAACTGGAACAGCTTAGATTTAATTGTTGAGAACACAGCCATGCAGTGACAAGGTAATCAACAGACCGTGTAGTCACAGACTCGGAATACTCCCTTTTTCACAGCACTTTACTTCTTAGGTCTGGAATCCAAAACTGGGAAACAGGCCTTAATGATGAAAGTTTTACTTGCTCTCTGGGTGGGTTTGCAGAGTTGTGTTTAAAGTACTACTTGTTGCTCTGTGAAGGCACTATGAAAGGTCAAGAGGTGGGGTACATGTGCTGAGGTCAAGTTTAGAAGAGCTAGCCTTACCTTTATTAGAACTCTTGGGATTCTATGGAAGCCACTGTTGGCAATAATAAGGTCTCACGGGAAACACAGATAGTATCAGGATCCATATAAAATAATACCCAGAAGCAGTATTTATCCTTGATGTTATTCCATTGGAGTGCTCCAAGTTACCCCCAAAATGATTTTGGCTCCACATCTTTACTGTTGCAACAGTTTGGAAAAGCACATAGCATTACATTTGATATATTTCAAGAAAGGCCAGATGTCTCCTATGGGTATGCATTTGTCCCTGCAATGTTACCCTGGGTGTCTGGCACCAGGATTGTCCTCCCCTGAGCACAGTCTCACTACAAAGTTCAAATACGCTGCATCTTCCCTGGCAGTGCTCTCACTCATGCATGTTGCTAACATTTCTGGAGCCATGATTCCTAGCACTACAGGAAGCTAAGCTTGCCTGGTAGATGGTGGGAAACTTGCTCTTCTGAACACAAGGAGAAGGGGAATTGTGGGAAGGCTTTGGGATACTCACCCCCCTGAAGCTAACGTGTTATCAAGCAAGCAAAGGAGATATCCAGGTTCTAACTACTTCTCAGTCTAGGTACAAACATTCAAAAAGCCTGTGGTGGAATCGATCTGCTATGCAATCTTCTGTAAGTGGCATAATTTAGACTGATATCGAACAGAAAACACACACGGCCTTTGGTGGAAGAGGAGCAAATCTTGAATCAGGGTTTGTCATTTTCAAATCAGTATACATGTACCAAGCTTCTGTTTTGTTATGGGTATAAACTGGTTTTATGTACCAAACTTCTGTTATGGATATAGACCAGTCTCTGATGACTTACACCAGTAAAAGTGTAATGGCTGTACCTGTCCTAGTTCTCAGATTGCCAGCTGATCTGAGCTGAAAGCACCACTTGGCTTAGATGAGAACCATGTGTTGTTAGGAGTGGATCCTGGATTAAGGTTTACCCTTTGAACTGGGCCTGGGAATGCTGAAATGCTTGCTGCCCAAAGGCAAACTTTGACTCCAAGGAAAAATGACCTTTCAGTGAGCAAATCCAAACTGCGGTGTTCCAACATGCAAAGGACCACGTTGGGTTTCCTCTGGCAGGGCTATACCCAGTGTGGGGGAGCAATCAGGGTGACTGCCCTGGGCCTTGTGCTTTGCGGGGCCCTGCAGAGCCAGGTGGAGCAGCCACAGCCCCTCCTGCAGGGCCCACTTAGTGCCAGTGACTCCGTGCCGCAGCCAGCTTTGCATCCTGCTGCTTGCTAGGCCCCCCCCCTCCTCCCCCCACTACCACTACCCGCTTCTTCACATCTGGGCCCTGCACAGGCTGATTTGCCCCGGGCCCTGCACCCTGCTAGGATCATCTTATTAAAAAAATGTACAACCCCTGTTGGAAAATGGCCATTTCAGAGAGAAGAGAGAAAAGCAGACCATGGAGGCACATCAGAAATATTTTCCAGGCAGCCAATTTCTTCAATCCCTTGGGGAAAAGCCATAGTAAAACTGGAAATGCAAAGTGTTGTGCCTGCCCTGGGATTCCTCTAATGCACAGTGTGTTGAGAGGCCAGGGAAGCTGCTACTGCCACTGGATGTAGCTAAAGACTCTGGCTCATCTCCTTGTGGGAGGAATTGATTTTAAAAATGAAAACAAATTCAGCATACAAAACGGCCATCACAGAACCAGGCAATTGAATGTAGTACTGGAATGCTTCTGCGTAAAATGAGGAGCTGTGCAAGTCAAAATAAATTGATGTCAGTCAATTCCTTACTGTGACAGGCTCCAGATTTACCACAGCACCAGTGTCCATGGCTGGTCTGCAGGTGAGCTGATGGGCCAGCCAGAAAAAGCTCTGCCGGTTGGTCCAGTTGGGCTTAAAGGAAGCCCAAAGTGGAGCCCAGGGAGAGAGAAGTGGGAGCACTGGCAGTGGACCTGGATACTCTCCATGTGGTCAAAAAGGATCCAGAGCCAGGGATGGGGTCAGGATGCCCGGAGGAGCAGCGTGGCCCGTATCACTGCTGGGGCACTCGGGAAGAGCCCGCCACATAGCTGGCAGGAAGCTGGTAGTTCTCCCCGGGACTAAAATTCCTGGAAAAGGTCTGGAAGCCTGGACTGCCTAGTTGGCATCAGGCTTAAACAGACACTAGCTCGATTGCCTCAGCTGGTGGGGCAAATGTGCCAGACCCAATACTGCTCTCCAGCACCCACAATGACCCTCTCAATAATATTCCAGTCAGCTAGGGCTGGGAGAGGGCTGTCCAGTGGGCACTGCTGGAGGCTACCAAGGGCAGAACCTGGCACAGGACCCCTCTGACACCTCGCATTTCAGTTGAGCATTCACGGACCCAGAGTGCCCCGGCAGGGAATTGGCGGAAATGTGAGCGCCATGCAGGTGTGGAGGGATGTGCCTTGTAGTATTACAGTACCTGGCCGGGCAGAACGCAGACCAGAAATCATGCCCAGCAAGGGGCATCACTGATAAAAATCTGTGGGAGAAGGGTGCACTGGGCACTGAGATGCCCACAAGATGAAAAACAGTGCTCAGTGCAGGGGCTTTGTTGCCCTGTCCACCACACCATCCAAGCTACTTTTGTTGAATTATTGCTATATTCTGACTTTGCAAGCATGCAGGGCTGCAGCCAGACCTGTCATCATCAGGCCTCAATGCAAGAGGAGAGAGTCTCATCACCAAATCTGAGCATCATCCTGGCTGATCCTAAACACTCTAGCAGAAAGGGGTGGGATGTAGGGGAGGAGGAGCCCCACAGACTATGTGCCAGCAGAGTCATTCTGGGTCCTATAGGAACCACTGAACACCACCTCTGAATGTAAAGCCCAGCATAACAACAAGTCATGATGGGCAAATAGACCCAAGTGCAATGTAGCCCAGGAAGCAGGACACGCCTATGGACTGGTGCAGTGGCTGGGAGCTGTCACAAAAATTATCAGATTTATTCCTTTTTTATTTAAGCTAAACTGGAACAGGCTTTTTTACACAGAATTTAATATAGTCAGTTCTAGGGTTCATCTTTAATTGAACTGAAACAAGTGTGTAAGTGCTCAAGGCTGCAGTGTGTAATTCTTCAAACAGTAATTCAGCCATTTTGGTTTAAAAATGGAAGGAAGGATTATTTGTGTATTGAAATTCAAACATGAGATTACTACAGATGGCTCCTAGAGATTAAATGTTATTGTTTCTACTTTAGAGTTATCTTTGCCTTTTGTAGCCACAAAAGTGGACAGATATCTAATATACAGATAAAGTGATATAAGATTTGATCCAAGACTGAAAGAAACTCTCCTCACCCTAACTTCCTCTGTTCCACTAACTCTTGGTTCCAGTAAACTTTTTAGGCCTACTTTGGGTCTGTAAGGCACCAAGTATAACAAGGTGCTGATCTAAAGCAAACAATAACAATGATAGTGGCAGCTCATTTTGCCAAATTGCAACAGGCCCTTTGGTTTTAATATTTTGCAACATCTACATGTTTCAGGCAAAATGGTCAAATGTGCCTATGTGACTCATGCACCGCAGAGCTTACATCCCTTTGATTTTCAACAAGACTTTGAATCTTGCGTTAAAAAAGTTAAAAAAAGTGTGCACCTAAAAAAAGGTGCTAAAGGCCCTTTTTAAAATGGGCCTTTAGCACCTAAATCATTGCCTATAATGGTGTGCCTTACTTACAGATATGGGGCTAGATCCTATTTCACGTATTTGCAGGGATCTACTGAATTTACAATTTCACAGATTTTGCGGATTTTGTGAAATCTGACATTGCCCGTGAAATCCGCAGGAAGAAAAACAAAAGTTACCGAGTGCTGCAGCAGCTTGCAGGGGTGGGGGGTCATCTTTGGTATGTTTAATGATTCATTGTGTCTGTGTGCTATGCCAATGTAAACCAGACCCACAGTGCAAAAATAGAACAGTGGAAGTGACGTGTGGGTTGCTTTTTTTGTTTGGTTTTTTTTTGTTTTTGTAAGCTGGCTGCAGCTCCTAATACAAATGAGACAGCAACTCCATGAGGTATTCTTGTTGCAATTGATGGGGGCCTCTGCCACACTCCTGGAGGAAGTTGAATATCCTCCCTGCATCTAGGGTTACAGTGGTTCTGCCTGCGGGCCATTTTTAGAGCTGCCTGGAAGTTTGTTTTGTGCCAGCTCAGGAAGAATGTGTCACCGCTAAACTCAGCTATGTCATGGTCTCTAGCACAGAAGTATGAACTCCCTGCATTGAGTGAACTGGGAGGATTTTATCCTAGCCAGTGTAACATGGACTAGAATTGCTACCACCAAATTAACCCTTCTTTCTCCAGTGTAACCAGCTGTAACTAGACAAGGGTTGTATCTTCCTGAATTCTCTTTCTGTCAACATTTCCCAAGCTGCAAGGCCTAGGATGCCACAGAAAAAACATTGTGGGGACCTGTTCTTCACCCCACATCTAGTCATAAAGAAAAGGAAGTTGTTCCCAAGCCCCTTGGATCTGCCTGTAATCTGCATGTTGAGAGCCCACTCTTAAGCACTTTCAAATCGTGTCATTAGTTTAATGCTGGTTTTAGATTTTCCTTTTTTCCCCTGAGACTAAAGGCAGCAAATACCTGGTAAAAGGAAAAAATAAGATATCTACAAGTTACCTAATGCAAGTTAAATACTTATAGGGCTAAAAGCAGGTTTAAAATACAGTACAACCTCATTGTAACAAACCCCATAGGACTGGGAAAAAAGTTAATTAAGGAAGAGTGTTTGCTATGACAGGGTTAAAGTGAGGCAGGCACTCAATTTACTGCATCATAATAGTGACAAAAGTAAATTTCTGCTGTTAGAACATTGAAAGTGGGGGCTGGCTATAACCAAGGTTTGTTGTAACGAGGCAATACTATACTACTATAATCTGCTTAAGAAGCCACACTTCTGTTTAATGATAAATAAACACAGAAAAATTAAAATTGCCACACCTTGATAATCATATGTACAGCCTTACATCCTTATCTAGAATTTTGACCTATTCTTACCACACCCTCAGCGAAAAAGAGACCAGTCAGTTATCCCTGTAGACTTTTAGAGCTATGACTCTCAGACCTTGACTACAACCTCCATGAGGTAAGAACAACCAGTTCCTTCATTCTTTATATCCAGGTTTTTCTGCCCTTACTCCAGCTCCAGCCTGACTTGAGAACCCAACTGAAAGGATGCATCCTGTGCCTTCCTCCCTAGTAGCCCTGACAAGGCTGTGCTGCCTACCAAACACGTTACTGTATTTGCCCATATTAGCATTCCCCAACCACCCTTAATTACAGATATGGGGCTAGATCCTATGTCACCTATTTGCAGGGACCTACTGAATTTACAATTCGCAGAATTTATAATTTCGCTGACTGCAGTGGACAATAATCAGAATCAGCTTTTTTGCTACAGTTGACTGCACTGCATTGACAGGATCAAGAAGAGGAAAGCTATTGACCCCTTTGTGGTCCAGGACTATGTAGATTCCCATTGTGATAGAAGCATTTTTTTCAGTTCACCAGAGTATGAGCTATAAATAGAAAATCATTTTGGTCCTGAAGGACTCTGGCTGGTGCCCTACAGGGCTCTCTGCAGTTGTCACAGGGAGCTAGTTAACACTGATTGCTCATGTGCCTTCCCTTAAAGGCAAATGAACAGTGCCCGCTTCTGAAGCACTCATGCTCCAGCTGAAACCAATGGGAGTTGTTGCTCCCAGGATCATGCTTATGCAGTGTTAGGAGGATAACAAAAAGACCTTGCAATATTGCAAACGCAGGAGGAAGAGTAGTGACTTGAAATATCAAGCATAGCCTCAGTAGTGGGAGCAAAACTTGTCCCTGGCCTGTGAAATTATTGGTGTTAGGATAAACATGGATTTGGCTTAGTAAGTATTTGTTTATGGTGTTTTCCTGCACTGACTAAAGCAGATAGGTTTAGCCTGTTTGCTCTCAATTTCCTTTTAGTGGAGGGATCATGGGAAGTCAGCAAAAGCCTAGAGGAGACAGCTGAAGTGCTCCGAGGAGTGGGGTGGTAGTGAGAACTCAAGAAAAGGGCAGCAGCAGAGGAGAAGAGGCAAAGCGAATAGGCAGCCAATGTGAAGGGGATCTGCTGAGGAGAGAGTGGCAGGTATGCAATGGAGTAGTGGTGAGAGGTAGGATGGCTGGAGGGAGAGAAGATAGGAGGAGCTGCATGGGGGTCTGCAATAGACTCCTACCCTTATTTCATATAAAGAGGATCCTGTATCTTTAAAGATGCCAGCCCAGGGTGAAGGGCATGATGTCCACAGGGTATATGTAAGAGGCCTGACCATTGGGGCCAGGTAGTGAGGGAGGAAGCAGTCTGGAGGTAGGAGTTCTGTTAGTGGAAATGCTGGTCAGTATGTGTGGAGTCACAAGCAGGTAAGCCCTGTAGGTGAGCTGGGCCCTGGGAGACTGTGGTTCAGGCAGCAAATATTAGTCACCTCTCTCCCCAACTGTGCTGATGACCTTAACCAGTGGAAGAACAAGGCAGATGAGATAACAGGTTATCAGATGGTTGGAAGAACAGGCCAAATCCCCCTCTGCAAGGGACAGAAATATGTCCTAGGGCTATAGCTTGAAGGTGATTAGGGTCCAGTGCATGAGGCAGGTAGACATTGGGCAGAAAAATGGGTAGCGGTGGCTCCTCTGTTATAGGGCAGAGTAGGTGCTTGGGCAATGGTAGGCAGGATGAAGGAGCAAAGATTTGGGAAAAGGAGGAACTCCCAGAAATGGAGAAAACCACTCCTTGGCCTGCTGAAGGACAGCAGAGCTTCAGAAACACTGCAGAACAGGGAGAGGTATTGGACAGGCTTATATGGCAGAGCAAACAATAGAACACAGGACTCCATGCAGGGGATGCGAGAAAGTGGTTAGCTGCAGGGTGGAGCTTCAAACTAATTTGTTAAAGGCAGAATAAATAGGACCTATTGATAGCTTCCTGGCAGGGTGATCTCTCTTACCAGACAAACCCCCTTTAAATCAAACTTCAGCTCAGCACCTTGGTCCTGGTTCTGGTTTATGCAAGCAACTCCTGTGCAGACTCTGGCCATGTAAAGGGAGCCCAGAATACTTTGCTGCCAGCATGGTTTTACAGGTCTCAGTATGGCCTCACTGTAATGAACTCCTGCTTTGAGCAATCCCAGAAGCACAAATCTTCTTTTTCTATCTTGTGATGTAGCAAATAACTAATCTTTTTCTAGAAAACACTTTCTTAATGAACTTGTTCTTCTAGTGTGATGAAGCTTTCTTATTCTGAGGTTGTACAGTATATGAGAATTGGGCCTAGCAAGTAATTTGTACATAGTGAAAATCTGACACTGTCCACCTTCCTGACCATCTATCTGGTTCTTTTCAGGGAAAAAAATGTACCTTCCAAGCCTAAGCTTGTGGGCAAAGCAAGCCACCAATGCCTCAGTGCCATCCAGAGACAAAGCAAAATGTTTCTTTTGTCTGTTTGAGAAAGTGAACCAAACTCCTATGCTCCCTGCTGTGGGAAACTGACAGAGAACAATAAACCAAAAATGTATCTGATGGCACATAATGTTGTAGTATTCTGGAGTTTTACTTTTTAAAATGATAGTTGGAAATCAGTGGCATCATAATAGCAGCTTCTGCAGCTGAAAAGAAAGTATTCTGGCACTTTTCATTAAATTCTGAGATGGTGATGAAAT
Organism: Alligator sinensis; assembly: GCF_000455745.1. Taxonomy (NCBI): domain Eukaryota; kingdom Metazoa; phylum Chordata; order Crocodylia; family Alligatoridae; genus Alligator; species Alligator sinensis. The sequence continues at coordinate 2,991,467 of NW_005841935.1, forward strand.
GCCTATTGTCTTTGACTCCATTCCTCCACGAAATTTGCTGTTAACTGTAGAATCCAGGGGTGTTGTGGTCATTTAACTTTTTCCTTGCCTGTGAACACACCAGTTGCATGGATGACCATTCATTCTTTTAACAAAGAAAAGTAGGCAGAAGGCAGCGTAGATGTGTATCTTACAGACTAAATCAGATGCATAAGCATAAACAGCAGCTTACTTCATCAGATGCTATGAAGGTCAGCTGTGCAGGAAGCAGAGCTTCTAAATAGAAAGCAATGATTACATTACAAAGGGTAGGGAAGGGGAGGTAAAAGGGGAACTGCTTGGAGAGCAAGCTGGGTAGAAGAGAGAAAAGCAATGCAGTTAACCCACTGAGGGACAGAGGGATTTGAAAAATGAATTTAGGTAGTGGGGTTAGAATCTGTAGTCTTGATTTAGACCAGGGTTGTCCAACTTAGTAGCCTGGGATCACACACCCTATAGGTCACACCAGCAGGGGCTGCATACCATAGGGCCCACACCAGTGCTCCCTACTCCCCACTGCACCAACCATGGGGGTCTCCCTAGTCCCTTTTGCACTGGACAAACAGGCACGTGCACTTGCAGCAGCTCAAATAAAAGCAGAACAAATATGAGCTGGGGCTTTTTGCCTCTGCGCACTTGCCCAGATATGCACTTTGGTATGGGGCAAATTGTGCTACTGGGGGCAAAATAACCCCACCTGGCTCCTCCCAGATCTGCAGCCAGGGGGAGCTAGAGGCTGTATAAAAACCTGCCCTGTGCTGGCCCCAGCAAAATGAAAAGCTGCCCTGGCAAGTAGCTCAGGGCTACTCGCTCTCAGGAACTTCTGGGGCCCAGCCAATTGGTACCTGAGGACACTACCCCTTGTGCCAGCTGAACTGCTGAAGCAGCCCTGAGAGTTTCCTGCACCCTTTACCCAATGCAGCAGTTTGGCAGTGGGGGTTAGCTGTGACCTGTTGCCACCTGTGACAGCACGTGGTCCCAAGGCTGCACATCTGCCAGACCTGGATGGGGACTGCTTGGCCTTTAGAGGCATCTGTACCTCTGGGCCAGCTGTGGCAGCACAGTTGACCTTTGTGCAACACTACTGCCACATGTGCCACTGCCCAACCATCTGGGCAGCTATTGCCTGGAAGATTTCTCACTGTGGTGACCTGATTTGAATGGATACTGGTCTGAACTCAATTCCAGAAAGACGCACAAGCCTGTGTCAGAACACTTTAACCTCCCTAGACAGTCCACTGCTAACCTCAGTGTAGCTGTTCTTAGACAGCAAAACTTTAAAACTAATAGGAAACCGAAGAACATGAAAGCATCCACAGGCTGAACCATGTTAAGTGTGGCTTAAACTAAAGCTAGTTTAAGCCATACTTATCCCCTGACCTAGGTTAGCTTTTATAACCCCATCTCCCTCAGTGGGTTAACTGCCTCTTTTTTTCTTTTTTTTTATTCTTGCTTCTACCTACCTTGCCTCTCCCGGTAGTGCTTTCTTCTCCCCAATATTCTAATTGCTGCTTTATATTTAGAAGCTTTGCCTCCTGCAGTACTTTTATAACATCTGATGAAGTAAGTTGTCGCTTATGGAAGCTTATGCATCTTAAATTTAGTTAGTCTTTAAGGTGCAAATCTACCCTGCCTTCTGCCATTCATTCTATTGTCATAAAGGTCTGGAGGTAGACAGCATGAAACGTGCTAAACAGTAATTATTGTTGCATTGCCCTTGTATTGTTTGTAATGGTGGCAAAAAGCATCAACTTTAAAGCATCTCTTTAAAAGGATGGAAAATGCCCTTTGTAGCTTGTGGACACTTTCTTTGTATTCATGAATGAATTGAAGAACCAGGAAAAGCTCATTTACTCATCTTGTCCATTCACCTAACAATGTAAAATTGCTTCTAACATCACATGTACAGTAAAGTCCCTGTAATCCAGCATGAGTAGGGAATGGGGGGTGCCAGGTATCTAAAAATGCCAGTTACCCAAGCGTGGGTTTCTGGACGGACACTGAGCCTGAATGTACCAACTTTCAAAGCTTGCACATTTTCCACAGTACCTACATGTTTCAACATTGCTTGGTGTTGCTATCTGATCCTTTGGTTAAGGAGACCAGGAACTTGAACAGGATACAGCATATAATTTTATCAATGATGAGGCTACCCAGTATGGCTTCAAGCATGCCAAGGCAAGCAGACTGCCTCTGGCCTGCAAGCAAAAAAAAAGGTCAAAAGGAATGAAGCAAAGGAGGAAACTGACTTACCGGGGAGGGGAACTTTGGTGCCTGAGGATCCAGCCATGGAGGTAGATATATTTTCTTGCTCCTTCTCCTCATTTGTTCCGGTCGAAACATCTCCAGGGAACAGGAGGAGGAAGGGTCAATATACAATAACAAGTCTCCAGGTCCCCACTTCTTCTAGTGACCATTATAATGCTAATGCTGACCAGTTTTGGTAACAGTGATGGTCCCCAAAGCTCTGTCTCACACAGTTCTTCTCTAGAGAGTACCAGTCATCCTATGCTATCTGAAAGAGCTCTGTCCATTAACAATTTCCCAGTCCAGATGCATTGCATGTGGTCCCTGGATGGATGCTTCCTTAAGAAAGTAACTGCTACCCTGAATGTTGTGCATATTTACTTTGCACCATCCTTTTGAATGTGCCTATTCCTCCTTTCCACCACAGCTTCACATACTACATTGAGTGGCCACAATGACCTTCCTGTCCATCTTTCACCCACTTCCAGATTTCACCCTGGGTGAAGGATGGCCATACAAAAAGCCTGTTTTGCCAGGGGCAATGTCAGAGAGATACTTTGTTTCCCAAGATAGCAGAAGCAGCTGGATCAGATGCCTGACAACTTCAGGGCTAAGTAGAGACATTCAGGGGCATTAGGGAAAATTAAATCAGTTCAGAATGGCTGCCCGGTACCAGGTAAGTCAGGATGCAGAGCTATCAGGGGGAGGAGGGAGGTTGGGGGTGTAGCAGGCTGGAGGGGATGGAGGGTCTGCCAAGGGATGGGAAAGAGGTGAGACCCATGAGGGGTGGGGGGGCAGGTGCTACCTGCGGGTGGGGAAGGGACTGAGACAACCCACAGGGTTTTGCTGTGGTCTGGGAGTGTCTGGAGGGATCAGGAGGGCTCATTGGGAGGCTTGGGGAGATCAGTCTACTTTTACCACCCTGATCTACCCAGAGGACCTACACCCCCATCCCTCCTGTCCCTCTGTCCCCCGGACTTACTTGCTCATCTCCAGCAGTGGCGAACACTAATAAGAGTGGCTTGTGGGATGAGGCATGAGAGGGCTGGCTGGCTGAGAGGTGGGGTGGGGTGGGGGGGCAAAAATAACCCAGTGTGGGGCAGGGGGGCAATGCGGAGTGAACACAGCAGCCCTGGAGCTGGGGCCAGTGGCTGGGGCTATGTAGGGGAAGTGTACAGAAGATCCCTTCCGCAGTTGGAGCCCTAATCAATTCAGCAGTTGGACCCTAAATCAAATAAGTTTGATACTACATAGATCCAGGTCTATCTTAAGCTGGGTTCTGCAATTTTTAGATGGTGCATAGAACTTCTGTAGGTGCAAACTGATTGCTGGTCACTGAAACCAGGTCTGTAAGTGTAAAGTCAGCACTGGGATTAGCTAAATTTAAACCAGGTGGCCATTTTGAACCTGATTTAACCTCCCCAAATGTCTGTACTTAGCCCAGGAGACTATGACTTAACCAACTAGTAGCCCACTGACATTGGTGTAGTTTATCTGTGATCATCATGATTATTTAACTTCTGCATGTTGCTGGGCAAGGGAGGTAATGATTAGTGAGAGGAAACTGAAAAAGGGTCATGACATAAAGAAAAAAGGGTCAGCATAGGGAAGGGGGAATAGATACTGCTAAAATTAAAACACAACATAGGTATGAGTTTAAAACAAAACAGCAAGTTAAAGGACTAGGAAGTGACAGTTGAGCAAATTTAAAGTAGTAGATCTGAAATGAGATTTTTCAAAAGCCTTCAACACTATCTTATCTCTGTTCTCATGGGAGTATTTATATTGACTCTAGTGAGAGCAGTGCTAGATCAATGTGGGTTTGGTATCAGCAAGAGGAGATTTAAAGCAACTCTGACTGCTTGTACCCTCAACCTTGTTAAGCCCTTCTTCAAGCTTTGTCTGTGCATGGTCTATTGAAGGCTTGACCCAGCAAAGCCTTAGTTCAGTAACTTTCACTCACTGTAATGGGATTTCCGATGGGCCTGCACCTCTTCTGTCAATGGCCATCTCATGAGGCCTCCTTCATGAGGAGGAGGATAGAGCTTTTTGTGAGTAAGGAATAGCTGTAGCTATAGTAGCAATAGTTAATGGGATAAATTCATTCCATGCTTCCATGTTTGTTCAGCTGCTTATAATGATTCAGAAAAATCATGGTTTAGCTTGAAAGTTCTCTGGTGCGTTCTCAATTACAAGGCAAGTGGATCTGAAAAGTTTGCTGAAATTCTGCTGACTCAGTTTTGACTTGTTGAGGCATGAATACAGGGTTTTCCATCATAAATTTGAAAAAGATGTTTAAAAAAAGTTATGCTTTTGTATAATTCAGATTTATGAATTTAAAACCTCCCAGTGTTGTTATGCAGCTGGCCTCCAGCAAAGGTCTTAAGTGTGTTTCAAAAAATAATAATTTACAAATAAATTTTAAAATACTTAAAGATTCTTGGTCATGATCAGGACAACCTGCCTTTTCAGAAGGTAGAAGAAGCAGCATGGAAATGGCTCTCATATTGGGCCACAGGACACTCAGAAAGCAGATGAACTTGCTGAGAGAGAGAACAAAGCTACTGTGAATTTGGTGGCAAGTTCTCCACTCATTTACAGTCTTGGCGAAAGATCACAGGATAGCTCCTTGGGGAATAAATGACTCCCCAGGAATTCCTCACTAAATCCTTTTACATCAGTGTCCATTGCCCAGAACTCAGGCTGATTCAGCTTCCTTCTATTTATTTTTGTCCTCATTGTTTCTTGTTCTCTGAACTATGTGGTGCTTGACCAGGCTTCTGACTGGAGGTGGGGATCAGCATCATTGACACTGGTCACCTGTGTAAAGTTAAGCGTGTGCAGCAAAGAACAATTTTTTATTTAGTTGGTCTAATAAAAGATATCACATTTACCCAAAAAACTACTCTTGATATTTTCATGCCCCTGGCACCTCATTTACTTCAAAGGCATCACCCCAATGCAACAACAAAGCTTATGTCATCTACGCTTGCTGCTTAGGGTTGGTCTAATAAAAGATATCAAATTCACGCAAGGAACCTTGTCTGCCTATGTCCTTAGACCAACAGGGCTACAACCCAAAACCCTAGCAGTACCACAGCACTCTAAACCCTGTGAGCCAGGGGAGCAGGGAGAATTGGTGGGGCTCTGTCTGAAGTTCATCCCTGGTTTAGGATTTAGAGATTGAGGGTCTAATCTGTGCCCAATAAAGTCAATAGCTAAATTCTTGTTTTCTTTAATAGTGCACCACTGGGCCTTGAAAGGACAAGAAAGAAGAAAAGGAACATGATTCACTAATGATGTATATCCAGTAGGGGTGTGCGAAATGGGCCCTATTTGATTCAGATTCAGCCCGAATCAGGAACAGTGATTTAATTAGTTGATTTGGATCACTGTCCCTGATTCGATTCAGCTGAATCCAAAGATTCGATGCTGATTCAGAGAATCAGTGATTCGGCCATAGACACAGCTTTAAATGTTTTTTCTACATACTTCGAGGTACCGACGCAGCTTGTGAATGCTGTGATGCTGGGGAGCATGGAGTGTCCTACAGGAGTGCGGGGGGGCCCTCCATATGCTCAGTGGTGAACCTGGAAGTGGACCAGAAGTAATTCTGGGTCTGCCAGGGAGCACACTGGGGGGCCCCACCTTGCCCCATCAGCTGTGGGGAGACCCCAGGTGCCTCCCCAGACCCAGGAGAAACTAGTCGCCAAGCCAGGGAGGCACGAGGGGGCCCACCTGGTGGATCTGGAAGTGGACCCGAAGTGCTTCTGGTCCACTTCCAGGTCTTCTGCTGAGCACGCTGGGGAGCCCCCTGCGTTTCTGTGGGACACTCCATGGGACCTAGCATCGCAGCACTCACGAGCCGAGCCACCTGCTACCTAGAGGTATGCAGAAAAAACATTTAAAGCTGTGTCTATGTCCGAATCTCTCTGAGTTGATTCAGAGAGTTCCGATTCGATTCAGAGAGATTAAAGGGCCCTCTGATTCGATTCAGATTTGAAGATTCAGCCACTGAATCAGGCTGAATCTCCACTGAATTGAATCAGGGACCGAAGCTTCGCACAGCCCTAATACCCAGCAGCAGCTGAGCAGCTCGGAAAGAGGGATTTCTGGATATAGTTGATATTCTTCCAGCTTCTGCACAGTTATTCTTTACTTCTAGGAAAAGGTAACCTTTTATTCTTAATTGAGGATATTTTATTTTCTGTGAAATTATATGTTATGACCCAATTAAAAAAAACAACAACTTCAAGGGTGCTTTTACATTAACTTAATCATTGGATTTGATCCATTGACACAATAGGTGACACAGCCTGGGATCACTGGTAACATTAGCATAGATTCTGATGGTGTCAGGATCTTACCCAGTATATTCAAACCCATAACCCCCAATTTAAAAATTATATATACCCTGCATAAGGTACCTTAGTTTGTATTTACAATTTGACCAAAGCATGCTGTTGCGGGGTATGGCGAACCCCTCCCCACTCTGCTTGGGAACTTGCCTGCCCCCTCTTTGATGGGAAAAAATTAGATGATTAATCCCAACTGGAGGAATACAAGTCGGACCTCAGGCACTCAATTAAAGCAGCCATAGGTTTTATTTTACTCACTCCCACCCAGCCAGCTACTGACCCAAAGCCCCAGGTGGCTGTGGAGGGGAGATCTTTGATACAACCAAAGAAACAAGGTAGGTCTCTGGGAGCTGCTCTGCTCCTAACTCTCAGTCTCTTTTCTTCTCTTTTCCCAGGTCCTGCTCAGTCTGAGCTCCTCGCCATCACTCTTGATGCCGACAGCCCTGGTAAGTCTCTAACACCAACTCCCTCGTTGGCATTTTTTCCATGTTGCTGGCACCCACTGCATCTTGGCATCCCATAGGTAGCATCTCTCCCAGCTCCTTACTGGTCTTGCCCTCCTCCTATGTGCCCCAGGAGGTAGCTTCTGGTTTCAGCTGCTGGGTTTTTATCCGCACCAGCTCCCGCCTTGGTGCTTATCTCTTTGAGAACTCGTGGTGCTCAGGTGAAGTGCCCAAAGATTGAAATAAGGCCAATGTGGTGCCTATCTTCAAGAAAGGGAGGAATGTGGATCTGGGAAACTACAGGCCCATCAGCCTGACCTCTATCCTGGGGAAGATCTTTGAAAAAGATCAAAGAGACCATTTTTGACAAACTGGCTGATGGCAACATCCTGGGGGATAGCCAGCATGGGTTCGTTGCAGGTAGGTCTTGCATGACCAATCTCATCTCCTTCTATGACCAGGTAACATACCACCTGGACAAGGGAGAATAGATTGACATCATATATCTGGACTTTAAAAAAAGCCTTTGATCTGGTGTCCTATGATCTCCTCATGGAAAAATTGTCCAACTACGGCCTTGGCTACATCACAGTCCGATGACTGGGGAATTGGCTCTGAGTTTGGACCCAGAGAGTGGTAATCAATGGAAGTGAATTATTGTGGTGTGCCATGATGGGTGGAGTCCCCCAAGGCTCTGACCTTGGGCCTATACTTTTCAACATCTTTATTAACAATGTAGACATTGGTGTCAGAAGCGGACTGGCCAAGTTCACCGATGCCACCAAATTTTGAGGTAAAGCGTCCATACCCGAGGATAGGCTGGTAACCCAGGCCGACCTTGACAAGCTCAGAAAATGGGCAGATGAAAACCTGATGGCATTTAACACCAAAAAATGGGAGGTACTGCATCTTGGGGCGGGGGGAACCTGCAGCATGCTTAGAGGCTCGGCAGTGCTATGCTTGCTAGCGTCACGGCTGAAAGGGATTTGGGGGTCATGATTGACCAGAATATGAATATGAGCCACCAATACGATGTCATAGCTGGTAAAGTGGGCAAAACTCTGGCTTGCATCCATAGATGTTTCTCAAGCAAATCCCGGGATGTCATCCTCACACTATATTTGGCCTTGGTGAGGCTGCAGCTGGAGTACTGCATCCAATTCTGGGCTCCACAATTTAAAAAGGATGTGGAAAAGCTTGAGAGAGTCCAGAAGAGAGCCACGTGTATGATTAGAGGTCAGGAGAACAGGCCCTATGATGAGAGGCTGAGAGCGATGGGACTCTTCAGCCTGGAAAAGCACAGGCTCAGGGGGGACCTGGTGGCTGCCTATAAGTATATAAGGGGAGCTCATCAGGATATAAGGGAACGCCTGTTCACCAGAGCGCCCCAAGGGATGACAAGATCAAACGGTCACAAACTCCTGCAAGACTGTTTCAGGCTGGACATAAGGAAGAACTTCTTTACTGTCTGAGCCCCCGAGGCCTGGAATAGACTGCCTCCAGAGGTGGTGCAAGCACCTACTCTGGACTCTTTTAAGAAACATTTGGATGTCTATCTTGCTGGGATCCTTTGATCCTAGCTGACTTCCTGATCTTCTGATGTCCCTTCCAGCTCTAATGTCTATGAAATCTATGAAATCTTTAATTCCTCCCCGCTTGGGCATTCTTCCCAGCTGGTGCTGTTTACTGCTGGCTCGCTGTTGCCGCTCTGGCCCTTTCTACCCCCAAAGTAACAGGGTCTACCCACACCCTTTACATATGCTTTCCTGAGGATATAAAATTTGTAATATATTATACACCTACTTATGATACCATTCTGTTTGATACATATTGAGTTCAATCCTGAGTTCTTTGCCTAATTTTTACAATAGCTAGTGAAAAAGAGAACCCAGAGATAATGCGTAGCAACTATTTTCAACAGGTAATTCATATTTTTCTTTTTGTTAATATTTTGAGTTTCAAAAGCTTTCCCAGCAACTTTATGCCACTCAAATGAGAGTCAATGTTTTAAATTAAAATTTGCTAAAAATACTTCTAGCTTTTTTCCCATTTAAAAAGTTTCCACAAGTTGTTAGTTGTTTCACAGGCATATTCTTCTGGAATTTCTTAAAGGACTTGGAAGGAATTTCTTTGAGTGGAAAATGAGTAAGGATCTTCGATTCTGGCTCACTGATTAAAATATACATAATGGATTTATATTTATAATGGTCCCTTACCTGGGACCATGTTGTCCCTTCTGTTTGCTTAACCCCATTTAGAGGACAAGTATCTCTGAGTTTCCTACGTAGTCTTCCATGACAGTCAGTAGTTGGGGAGTCTGTAGGAGAGAATAAGGTGGATATCCTTCTCCCCCACTGCAGAAATGACTGGGTACATAGTCCTCAACCAGTGGATCTTCAGAGGATGATAATACAACTATCCTCTGTGGATAAAACACTTGACTGGGACTTGGGATCCTTGAGTTTTCTTCCCACCCCTGCCACTGGCTTGTTGAGTGACCTCAGGAAAGTCAATGTGTAGTTAACTTGTGCAAGGCAAGGATTTTTCTGGTGATTCTTTCATTGGACCAATGGTATAGTCCCAGGAAATATGAGGGGCAAAGATTCTTCTGTTTGTCTTTTATTGTACTTGAACCATCACGGCTATAACACTCCAACTCTAATTAGTTTGTGGAACTCACTGGCAGTGGATGTTGTGGAGGCTGATGATTTAATTAAGTTCAAAAGAGGATTGGAAACCCTCACTAAGATTTCCTAGGCCTCTGAATGCTGTAGGAGGGACAGGGGTAGTGAATGTATTTGTCTGAATATGCCTTGCATAAATACTCTCCTTCTTAGCACCCACTTTCTGCTACTATGAGACAGAATACTGGGCTAAATTGACCTGTGATCTGATCCCCGTATGGCAGCTTTTGTGTTTTTAAGTCTCTTCAAGTCTCTCTGCCACCTTTCCTCGTTTTTTAAATTGGGAATAATGATACCAATTTATTTGTAAAGCATTTTGATTTATAAATATGCGTTAGGTGGTAGTCTGATTTAAAGTGAAACAGTAACAGAGCTAAGCCTTGGCAATCATTAGTTTTGACAGTGCATTTCCCTTTAATGTAAGCGTCTTGCTTTTTTTCTTTAAAGCAAAAATGTAATCATTGAATATTTCATGCTATTATACTTAACATTTTACTTGTTCTTTAGTATTTTTTTTTTTTAAACATCTTTATTACACTCCTTTTTTCTCAGTTTTCAGAAAGGGAAAATATGTAAAATGTTTCTCTTTTTAACTCTTTCCAAACTAACTTCCAAATGCTCCTCTTGTTTTGTTATTTCTTGAGTGCCAGGGGGTTAACACAATTCAGTGTTCCCTGTTCTGGTCATGTACTCTCTCTTCATCTCCTTTCAACTCCTAAGAGATTTATTTTTGTTTAGCTTTCCTGCTCCATTCAAATTGAGATTACTATTATTAAGATGTGTTTAGAGTACAGCATTCCACTCTTTCTTCTTTATTTTGAGCTTCTGGCTGAGTACGCTTGATAATTACATGTAACCACTTCACTTTGTAATATATTCCCCATATTTCCCTTCCAGCTGACCTAACACTTTCATACAGTAACATACTACAAAGTTCACTAACCCTTTTTATCTGATGGCATAATTGGGGCTCTGTGTTTCTGAATCTCTGAAGTCCAAATCAATCCTTCTAAGCAAACGGCCTTTCAAATGCAGATAAAGTAGAGTACTTTTTCTCAACCCAATAAAAAAGCTCTTTTGCCTCTCTTAGTACCTGTTTTATGATATCTATTTCATGATTTTAATAGAAAAATCAGCAAATGTAACTGTTCATGCCATAGGTGGATGTGCTTGGTGAATCTGGAACTAGTCCTGTTGTTTGATGGTGAACATATACATTATGCTTCAGAGCCTGGTAAGTGTGGTTTGATTATAATCTGCCTAGAAATGAGTGTTGATCGCCCTTCTGACAGCTCCTCTGTCAGCTGCCTCAGGGTTTGTCTGTACCTAAAGTTGTTTTAACATGAGTTGATTGTCATTTAACTCAGTTTAATCAGTATGATAGGCAGGATGCCTTTTGAATGCTCTGGCAAAAAAAAAAAAAAATTGATGACCAGTCTATCATATACAAATGCACAGATAAGCAATCAGGTTGTTAAAAATTGCAGGGTACAAACTCCATGGTACAGAGAAAGCAAGGCCCCAATTCAGAAAGTGTTTAATTAAGTCCATTCCTGTTCACCAAAGCATTTAAACACATGCTTAACTTTAAACACACACTTAAAACCTATTGAAGTCCCTGAATTAGCTACACTGTTGCAAATGCTCCATACCAAGGCCAGACTCTGCACGGGCAGGACTTTATTGACTAAAGAATATTGGTTTTTCTCTTTGTTTCCACTGGTGGCTTGCAGAGTCTGGCTCTCTGGTGAAATGCTACATAGTTATCCCCTTAATTCTTTTTCTAAGTGTCTCTGAAATATTTATTTTGTTCCTCTTCTTGTCCCGTTTTCCATCAGGCAGCTCACTACAGGGTTTTAATATGTTTTTGAATGTTTCTCACCCTTACAAACAATCTACTTTGCTTATATGCTAGTGAATTGGACACACTCCAGTAAGTACGACTGGTTACTTTGTTTTACCAGCTTATAACCAGAAAGAGAGGACACAGAAGCTGTTCCACTGTTTTGGCAGCTCATCCCTGCAACATAAGAGAGGTGTCTTTTTATCCTGTATAGTTTGCGCAAGTTATTTGGCATGTGAAAGCCCTTATGGTTTCCATGCCTTTATACAGAGGTCAAATGCAGAGCTGTTTTGCTGCACTCCTGACTTTCCACACTCCATCTATTAGGGTCACACTAATGAAGACATTTCCAACTGATGACTGAACTTAGCAGCCAGGTGCTAAACACAGGGAAATGCTGCTTACTTGGCAATGGTTGGTATACAACCACAATATTTTAAACTATAATTATAAGATTTTTCAGAGCAATTGACAAAAAGAAATGTCATATCCTTAGTTCTTGTTACATTTGTGCATTCTTAAACCTAGCATCTTGCAAAGGGCAGTTCTCAGAAATAAAAAAAGTTGGAGATTACCCATTGAATGTAATTTTATATCCTTTCTGAGGAGCACACAGCTTCTTTAAAAAAAAACAACAGCAAAACAGTTGGCACCATTTATTGAGAGAATTGTGTTTTATAAATTGCCTAGGTCATAGTTCATTTTATGAAGTGCACACTTCCATGTAGGTATTTAGATATAGTTAGAAGTGAAAAGGGACATGGCAAAATGTATGGCTATTTGCTGAGCTGGTACTTTTGATGAGTAAAATGATAAACATAAAGGATAAAATTCTAAACCTGTTGAAATCAGTGGGGAGTTTTCTCATTGATTCCAATGGAGCAAGGTTTCCTTTCAAATATCTTTCCCTTAAGATTGTAAAAAAAAAAAAACTTACATATGTGCACAGAATAATACCGATAAAAATCACCTGCCTGAGTCTGCAAACAGCCTGAAACAAAAGACCCAAATTTCCATTGCCCAGTACATGTACAAAATAGGTTTAAGATGTTACCCAATCAGGATGAGAGCAATTTCTTTTAATCCACATTTTTTAGTTGTGTAAAGGATTATTAGAAGGCAGGGTAAAGAGTAAAATACTTTACATCTCTGTAAATGATGATGTCAGACTTGGAGCAACACAATAAGAGAAGTGGCTGCTTACCTTATTCATTTCAAAGGAGTGCCAATTTTAGAACCTAACAATGCTCACTTAAACATTAAAACCATTAGCTATCTCAAAGGCTGCAAAATTAGGGAGGTAGATTAGGAAGAGGTCTGCAGATCTCCATAGAGTCTACTAAGATTGCCACAGTTTGTTGACAGCAGTATGGTTTGTGAAAGAATTTTTGGAGGTTATCAAAACTTATTTCCTTAATTCAACCCCTTTGTTCCAAGTCATCTTACCTACTTCTACAAAGGATTTCAGTTTCTTTTTCCTTAGATTTTGCTTTTAACTTAGAAGGGAGTGGAATTTAACATACTGTAACTTGATATAAGGCAGTCTGTAGAGAGAGAGGGTGCATCTACATGCACAATTAATGTGAAGCAATAAACTCCCAAACAGTTTGAGCCAGAGTAAACTGCTCCTGGGTGCAGCATCTACATTTGCTCCCAGGACAGCAGCAATTTGAGCCAAGGCAGAGCAGGCCTCCAGCTGGCTGGACTGACCAGGCACAATATATGCCCGTGGTCAGGGCTGGATTGACATATAAGCAAACTAGGCATATGCCTAGGGCCCTAAGTGAAGAGGGGGCCCAGTTGTGCTTATTTTACATATTATAATTATTGAGTAAAAAAAAAGTAATATAACTATACAGCAGGGGTTTTCAACCTTTTTTAATAAATATACCCCCAGCAGCCAGAAACAGAGCTGGGGAGTGGGGGGAAGAGGGAGGATGGCGTACAGCCTGACATGGAGCGGTGCCAGCGTAGGGGGATGAGAGTCATTGTTGTCCTCCCAGCCCCAGTATCCGGCTGGCCAGGCAGCACCTGTGCAGCCCACAGAGGGGCACTGCTGCCCTTGACCCCTGCCCTTCCGTGTGTATCTCCTAGGGCCTTCCCATTAAAGGGTTAATCAGGCCCTGCCCATGGTAAGCATCTACACTTGTGTTTCAGCGACGGAGTTAATTAGTTTACTGTGCCGTAATACCAGCGCACATGTAGACAGTGACACTTTGCTACAGAGCTAGTCTACTCTGTAGTAAAGTGTACATCTAGATGCACTGAGAGTGTTAAAACTTCTTTCTCTTAATTAAGCCAAGAGCTGCAGTAGGTCTACAAGAACTCTGTTATTAGTACAAATAAAATTAGCAGAATGTTTTTATTATTAAACTTGTTGGGGGTGGGTATCAACATTGGCCATTTTAATTCACATCTGGCTAAAAGATGGCACACAGGCAGTTGGCTTTAGTGCAAGGTTTTCAAGATGAGATTAAAATCCTCTGGAAGTTTGTATTGTTGGTAAACACTTTGGATCAATGTCTTGTGAGTAAATAGGGCTGCATTTTGACACCTAAAATATTGCAATAGATTCTTCAATGTAAATATTTCTTTAGAGGATCACATCCTTCACATGAAGGATGACTACTGTGATACATGTTAATGATTTCCAAATGACAGATTGCATAAGTCAATTTCATGCCACAATAACTTTGAGTTGTTAGGGCAGGAGAGTATCAAAGATATCCCCTTTATACTACACCCAGTGTAAAAATGGTTGAACCGATAAAGGCGAGGGATAAGAAATATGTATTTTATATTGAAATCACATCAGAAGATCTGCAAAGCCCTTTACCGTGTCAGTGGGCTAGGATTTAACTTTCACTGTCTTTCTTACAGGCATTAAGAATAAGAAAAGTAAAAGAGCTCTCTTTAAAATTCCCAGAAAAACTTGAATCTGTCATCTAAATGGACTGGCATTCCTTTATGTCTTTGTGGATAGTACTTAAGGCTAGAAGTTGCCAGGTACCTATATTGGCATACCAAAGTGTCAGAGTACGGATGTGTGGTAAATTGCAAAACGACATTTGCCTAATGCTGCTCTCCAGGAGGCAAAGGACGTCTTACACCACACATATCTGCAGGTTTCAGCAGTGTGAAGTGATGGATGGTGGTTTAGATCCCTGCGCACACAAATGCTAAGTAGCTCCTGAAGTCCACAAAATCCTGCTGCCTCCCAGCTTGGGCTTCTCACCTCATGGTAGGCAATATACTGCCTAGTGATAGCTCCGGGGTCTGTGAATTCCTTCAGGCAGAAAGCACGTTTTGGTTTTTGGGTTTTTTTGCACAGCACTTTCATTCACATGAGCATCTGCTGCCTCACCACAGTTCAACTGCAAGACAGAGAGGAGGAACATGAAAGTGACTTCTTTGCTCATCAGAGGAAAGTGTGGCTTGGATCCACCTCTCTCCTTATCCTCTAGGACATAAAGTTTTTTCTGATCTGTGAATGACTTATGAGCCACAGGGACTCCAAAGCACTAGTTTTCAGGGTCTTTGTCTTGCTCTGGGTTGTCTCTTGCAGGTAGGCACTCATCACAGTGAGTAGGCAGGAGGCTTCACTCTGATCCACTGGATAACTGCTGAAAGGTGTACAAGAAAGGTTAGGCTTTTATTTCATTTGGGGTCCCTTTCTGGTACAATCTGCATTTTGCAATTCCCGTTTCAGTTTGTGGCTGAAAAGCAGCTTGAAAAGCTTCCTGCAGGCGAATCCCTATTCCAGCTGCTCTCTCCCCAGACTCTGCCCATGTATGTCAAGAGCCCAGCCCCAGCCAGTTGAAGACTGTTGGTCTTCATTATGGCATCGGCAGCTCCCCAGGTGGGTTAGACGGGGCTGGATCCAGGTCTCAGTCTTCCAGCAGCCTTCGTCCTTTTCAGTCCCTTTCGGTTTTGTTAACTTCTTCCTTCCCACCCGTTTCCCCTTCTTCATGTGCCCGAAAAGCTGCTTCCTCAGGGGGGTGCTGGGGCAGGGGCCTGTCTGAGGGGAAGCAGGTGAAGCTTTCAGGTCCGGGCTGTGCAGGAGGCAGGGCTGCCTTGTTCCTCCTGGGAAGGGGCTTTCCCTTTCCTCCTTGCTCAGTGCCTGGGCCCAGCACCCGGCCAGAGAGCCCCCTAGTGCCCAAATGCCCCCTGAACTAGGTCCGGGGGGGGAGCTGAGGCGAAGCAGCGAGGGTGGACGTGCTGCCCCGTGTCCCTGTGGGGGGCAGACCCCGAGGGGCGGCGGGCAGGAGCGGGAGCAGGGGGCCGGGCTAAGTGACCCCGCGCTGCCCCCCGCCCCCAGGGCTCGTGCTGCCCGTGCCGCGGGGAGGGGTATTTAGCCGGCAGGGCGGAGCGGGGGGGAGAGCTTAGGGTTAGGCGCCTCCATCCAGGGCGCGGAGGCGGCGGGGCCCGCGGCAATGGGGACCCTTTAAGGGGAGGGGGCCGCGGCGGGAAGGCTTGGCGACGGGCTGACTCCGCGGCCGATTGGGCCGGGGCCGGAGCGGGGGAAGCGCTGCCCGCCGGGG
>NW_005841935.1:3008040-3010468 GCF_000455745.1 Alligator sinensis
CGCGCAAGATTCTTTGACTGGAAGAGAAATATAGGGAAAACTCCCTCCCTTGATGGGCTCTCCTCTTCTTCTTCTCCTCTTGTCTTCTCATCAGTTTTCAGCTCCTCCAAGGCACTGCACTACAAGTCTTATTAAAGCTCCCATAAAATACTACTATTGTTCTTCATGCAAATCTTGTTGTGGTCCTCTCTCTTTCTCTCTGGACCTAGAACCAGTTTCCCATCAAGTAGCTCCCGGCAGCTTTTTCTGAGAGCAAAGGAATTGTCAGCGGATCTGGCAGAAGAGTGCCAGTAAAGCCAAGGCAGAATACAAGTTTGTGGGGAGCCAGAGGTGCCCGAGTACATGGGGACCCAAGGGCCTGGCCCCTATCAGGCTGTCCCCTGAATTGCCTAAATGTTTCCACATCTGTCATCTTAGCCCTCTTCCCCCCCCACCAGCAAAAATAAGTTAATGCTTATGCTGCAAGCAATGTGTAGAAACTACGAATTGATGGGAATGGGCATAATGCCCTTTTAGTGTATTGCACTAAACCTGACTACAAGCCATGCAGGGTATATTGTGGTATATTATACTGTAGTTAATCTGGCTAAAAAGGTCCAATATACATGTATAGTAGAAGTTGTGGGACCTTATAGGCTCACTTGTTGGCAAACAGCCCTTACGTGTTGGTTTCTTAATTTCTCGGAGTGAAGCACGGCTGATTAAAATAGGCTGCGTGGTGTGTTGAGCAGAGTGGATTGGTCACCTGGAGTCCCGTGGGGACAATATTTATTTGCTTGCATATGGTCAGGGAGAAGGTACTGGAGCAAGTTTCTTGTGTGGATTGATTGAAGTACATTTAATTCAGCAGAGATTAGCGCTATCCATGAGTAGAGAGAGGTAGTTAGGCATGCTAGTCTGAAGTTGGGCATAAAGCAAGGCAGTGTGGCACCTTACAGACCAACTCCGTAGTCTAATGAGTTAGTCTCTAAATTGTCACATGGCTTTGCCTTCTGCCTAATTTCAACATAACATGAGTAACTGCCTCTCTCTCTACACATTTATATAGTGTTCTCCATTTTCATAGCATCTTATGAACATGGCTGAATGTGCACCATAACTCTGGGAAGTAATTATGGCAGATTATCCTCCTCCTATTGGTAGTAAGAACAAGTCAGACTGGACTGACTGGACCAATACCACAAAACGGTAAGCACCAGCCTTCCTTGTATAATGTCTGTGATATACGCAGATTGGGGTTGTGCCCACAGGAATGGGCATGCAAACATCCACTGTTGCATATACCTTGTGTGTGTCAGCAGGCTCAAGAAAAGGGTGAACGGAAACAGTTTTGGGACACTCTTGGTTAAAACAGTGCTGTTCCATTGCGGTTTCCCTAGTTCCTTCATGAAATCCATGGGAGTTATTGGTAACCTGCAGCATGACACAGTGGTGTAACTAAAGGAGGGCAAACTTTGGAGTGCGGCACAAAAGCAGCTACTGTGGCAGTGGCAACTGACCTCACCATTGCAATCCACACAGCAGGAGCTGGCACTGCCTCATCTATCACTGATTATCTGGAGTGTAGACCTTCCCTGCTACGCTTCTGGCATGGGAAAAGAGGACCAAACCAGATGAGGTCCTGGCCCCATCTGAATAGGAGTCTGCTTTCATACTCCCCACTTCCACTCTCACAGAGAATTTTCTCAGTCTTGGCTTCTTGATTGCTTTCTCCCGGAGTTGTCATTTCTGCTAACACAATCTGTTGGCTACCCCAGAATGGCTACTTTTGGTTATCTGGCTGTACATAAACTGATTTCTCCAGCTGAGAGAAGCATGTTTATTTAGTCCAGGAAACAACAATGCCCCTTAAATATAAGGTATTGTCATAACATTTGTATGAGGTTTTGTCTATAAGTTTAACCGCTTGAATGTGGCTGTTGGCAGGGGTATTGTCTCACCTAGGTTGAGCGCGATTTAAATAGTAAGTGTATATGAGAGGAAAATACGCTGAGCAAAAGCCTATGGTTCAGTTTTTTTCAGAAGCAAGTAGCAACCTGTGTGTACAGTTTGAAAGACCTTTTAAAAGGGCCTGATTTTTTCCTGAAGTGCTAAGAAACCTGCCTCCAAAGTAATGTCTCTTTTTTTTAGGTGTCAGATTTGGCATTAAATCCTGGCCAGTACAGCTGAAATTTGGTTAAGAAGGGCTGCAGGACGTTGGATTCACTCCATAGACTCGGGGTGTATCTGTCCTGAAGTCTTGTTCTCATGCCCCGAGGATGATACTCCATGTTTTACCCCCATCTCTCCTAAGCCCTAACTTATGTTTTGGCTTTGTATCAACTGCCAACACTATTCAGATGTGGTTGCATTTCATACTGTTGAGCGAGTAGTAAGGGGACTCAAGAGGAGCTTTCAGAGATGTAAGACTCTAGTCCCAGGGAAAGAG
>NW_005841935.1:3010499-3030694 GCF_000455745.1 Alligator sinensis
TTGAACACAGTATCTTTTTGATTTTTTTTTTTTAATTGGTTCAGGGATCCAGCAGGAAAATTTAGGAGCCAAAAATGACCCCCTAACCATCTGCTTTGTCATGAGGACATGATGTGACCATTTCACAGCTGGGAAAAAAATCAGGGCTGTTCAAATTCATATAACTTCTTGAGACCTCTGTCCACACACTGACCTCCAGCTTCCCCTGTGTACATCCCCACCTGCAAGTCCATCTGTCTTCTGGGTCCTGCTGTCTGTCAGCCTGAAGCTGCAGAGCATGGGATTTCCCTCATGTTAATCGTCAATTGGGCTTTTGAGAATTGCAGACACTGTTGTGTCTAGCTCTGGCAGTTTGCTAGAGATGCTTGGCTGAACTGGGGACAGACCACTTGACCCTGCAGAGCTGATGATGATTTTCCTGCCAGCGAGTCCGTTTGAGTGCAGTGGTTTTTAATTTGAGGTATGCTTGCCCCTGGGGGTAGGTATGTGGTGCTTTGCAAAGGGGTACTGTATAAATTTTAATAATAGTGGTGGAACATCTGGTTGGTCAATGTACAGTGTCGGTGTCTGTGTCAACACTTTTCCTAAGGAACAAACATGCACAGATGTGGGTGTAGAGGGTATAAGCCACAGCATTTTGCAAGTAAGGGGATACACAGCAAAAAAAAGTTTGGAAATTGCTGTATGATAGGAGCCAGGATCTTCATATAATCAGCTGAAGCACTGATGTTAAACTGGGCCTATCTGAGGAGCAGGTGCCAGGAAAGCCCAGCAGAAAAAACTGACTGGAAACTTGCAGGCCTCCTTTTGAAAGCACTAATGCATTTTCCCCAGAAGCAACTGGAATTTTACCCTTGCTACCCGGTGAAATGTGTTAATGGTATCTCGTTATCTCCTGATTACTGTGCCATTAAAATGTGGGACCACCTCTTGTTTTCTGCATTGGCAGTCTGTTTCCTCAGGTCATTAAGACAGTGGTGGGAATGACACTGTAACAATGGATTTTATTTTCTAGTCACATGAATAGGAGTATCCAGATTATTTTAAAAGATTTGGGTATAAAGGAAACAACCTTTTGCTATATTGCAGGAGCACTTCTTACTCCATCTGTTTTGGAAGCAGTAGTGCTCCCACTTGTCTAAATTTGCTGATAAAGATGTGTTAACTATCACTTGCCCAAAGAACCTTGTCTTAAATATCATTTGTGGGGGGTTTTGTACTTTACTATATAACTTTTGAATGCTGCTTCCTCTTCCTTCTCTCTTGTCCCCCAAGTTTTCCATCCTGAGGTAAGTATATGTGTATTCAGTTCCTGAAAGAAAAAATTATATATTAAGGAGCCAACAATATATTTTTTCCAACAGACTTTTTAAAAGCTTTTTCTCTTCTATTTGCAAGAAAGTTTTTAGGAACACTTAGGGTGTTCCCTAGTTGTTAACTAATTTGGTATAATGCTGTATTTCAGTACATACTGGTGCATATCCATGTGCTTATGCTAATATGCAGGGATTAGCATCTCTTATTGGACCAAGTGTGTAGCTGGGATAAAGTTAGACAAGCTTTTGAATATAAGACATTCTTTCTCAATTTTGAAAGCTGCTTTAACTTTCTCATAGCTGGTCTAATCAATTATGTCACCCTAAGAAACCCTTACCTCTTGCATAGTTTCTGGACCAACACAACTATAACATCACTCTTTTATGTTACTGGAGTTGGCATCAGAATAATTGCAGTTGTTTAATACTTTAGAATACATTTTGTTTTTTATTATGGACCAATTAATTTAAATGGCTATTTTTTAAATGTATATTTGCTTCTCTAAAGTAAACCATCCAGCTGTGTCATGTAAATTCTTGGCTTTTACTTTGACATCTGATTTATTTTTCAGCTGCAGTGAAACACTGAATTTGGGTTCTTTCAATAGACTCATGGGGTGTGTCCCCACATGAAGGGGCATGCCGTTGCTGAGGCAAAAATTGCAGTGTCACAAATCTGTGCTGCTGCTTTTTGCTGTTGCTTGTGCCTCTGTGTGGGGTTGGTGTGGGGCATATTGTCCCTGTTGGGGTAGGGGAGGCTGGGGCCAGACCCTGTACTGGCCCCAGCAGTCTTACCTGGGGTCTTGGGGCAGCAGTGGCTGTGATCTGATTGCTTGGAGCCTGGCCAACAGCCTGGCTAGGCTCCCTTGCTGGCTGTGCATGCTGCTGCTGCTTATGTCTCATTGCTTTTTCAGTTGTGGGATTTTTTTGTTTGTTTTGGGGGCGGGGGAGGGGGCTGTCACCAGGATCTCCCAGTGTCCAAAAAACCAACCAAACATGCTAATTTGCAAGATGGTGAATGGGTGTACATGTGCTGCATGCAGTTTGTGGCGTCTCAAACTGCTTTGAGGTGCTGCATACTGCACATGTGCGCTTGTTGGGATGCTCCCATGTAGTGCATCATATATTCCCAGGAAGCTGTTATTTTAACTAAATTTTAAGACTGTATGTAGGCTGCAGTAATGCAAGGAAGAAAATCTCAAGAGAACCACGGTGAGTAAAGAGAGCTCGTAGCTGAATTAGGGGCTAGTGGTACATGATGAGACACCAAGAAAGATAAGAAATGGACAAAGGGGAGAGTTAAGGTCAAAGGACATGTGGATTATGGGGATGTTTGCATTGTACATTATGGATAATTTTTTATTACTTTAAAATTGGAGACTATTGCAGTAAAGTTGGCCTGGTTCTGTTCTTAAACTTTGTTCTGTTTCTGGATCTGCCAATAGTTAGTTAATTCCACCAACAGTTGGAGGCTTCAAAAGAGACTAGAATCATGGAACATCACATGCTCTGTGGATGTACCTGCCCTGAAGAATGTGTCTAATTGGTTTATACTACACAGAGTGGGAGGGACTCTGAGCCAGATGTGATTTGCCGCAAATCACATGGAAGATCAGAAGTGGATCTGCTAATCTCTGGAGCCCAAGGACTGTTTCTTATCCATGGGAACTTTTGAGATCCCCCTTCCTTTTTAGAGTTTAGATTTTTCTTGAGTCCCTTTCAAGTGACAGGTTTTTTTTTTTTTTCATTAGGGGTGGAATTCTGTTCTGTTTCTGGTAATCTAAACTGGGGGTGGCCAGCCTGTAGTACAAGTCCGCCAAGTGGCATGAGCAGCCTCTGTGTGTGGTGCACCACAGACTGGGGAGGAGAAAGGGAACACAGTGGCAGATAGCACAGAAAGTAGAGCATCAGATCAGACAGGGAGCACAGGACAGGGAGCAGAAAACAGATTGAGTAAGGAAAAGTGGCACTCGGGGAGGATGCAGGGCTAATTTGTGGCACGTCTACCAAAAAGGTTGACCCCCACTAGTCTAAGCACCCAGATTTGGATGTCTACAGGGCAAATTCTGGTTCCTAGACCTCCAAGAGTATTCTGTTGCTGGATGCATAGTACTACACACCTGGTTGAATGTGGGGCTGTGGTTACTATTGTGCAAGCTCAGTCAGCATGACCACATAGGTGTCCAGGCATACAGGACTATGTCTAGCAATAGAATACTCCTGGACACGTGGGTACCAAAACTGTTCCGTAGACATCCAGTGACCCGGGGTGGAATAGAATGCTACCCTAGGTGTACAGTGTCCTTCACTGGGAGTTTTTTATGGTTTCTCCTTGTGTAGTGTTATCTACAGGGATGTGGGTTTTCCAGAAAATTTTGATTTGGAAAACTTTTCAATGACTTAAATAGAGCATGATCTGATTTAGCATGTTTATTTGACTTTTATATTTAGTAGACAAAACTACAAAAAGTACCCCCATGTTAATTTTATGTCCCAATAGCCACAAGTATTTGAACTGAAATATTTGATTAGGAAAAAAAATTAAGTACAGCACACTTAATGTGGTTTAAATGTTATATTCAAATACATTCAAAGCTTTATGTGGAAATAAATTTTTTCTTTTGGAATAACTGTAAAAGCATGTACTTCCCTTACATTGCTTGTTTAAATTTTCGAAAAAAAGCAGAGGCACTGAAAACTATTGACACATGAATTTTAGCGTACCCAAAGAACTGTGCATGACATGCTGTGGTTGTCCACTCATCTACTTCAACAGAGTTTAACTCTCTTCCACTGAGGTCACTGAGGCACCTCCAGTGTCACTGTCACTATCTGTAGAATCACTTGCACTACTTATTGGTCCATTTCAGAATCCGCTTGAGGCAAATCTGGTTCAGAACTACTTGAACCGCATTCTCTTTCGCTAAAGGATGGTTTTACCAATGAGTCTATGGGCAAGGGCAACTTATCACGCTGCATCTTCTTCACTACTTGTGCTTCTGACTGATTCTCCAGAAGCAGGAGATTTTTGAGAAATAAAAACAAGCTGAGCAGTACATTCATTTGTTAATCTATTCCTCTTTTTTGTCTTGTTTGAGCTGAAATCCTTCCATAACCATTCACAAGAAGCTGCTGTTGGTGGAAAGCCTAGGATACTTAGAGCAATCCTGAACAACAGCTGGGCGTGCAGTATCCCTTCCACCATGTGACGGGAGAAATATTCTCTGCTGTCTGCCAAATAATGTGTTTGCTCCAAAGTTTTTCTTTTGCGTGGTACTCGGCAATGTCTGTCATCACGGCTATTTGGTGATTTAGCTACTTCCATAATTATATTGAGAGCAGTAAATAATTTATCTTCTGATAAATGTTGTCTTTGGTGTTGAGGATCTAAAAGGTTTGCTGCCAGATAAACTGGACGAGAGCAAAACTCGCATCTCTTGGTAAACATTTGTTTTACTACTACTTTTTTAGATAGAGGTGAAGAAGGCAAAAATTCAGTTAGATTTTCATTCAGTTGTCTGAATATCTCTGGAATATTTGAAAGGCTTGGTGTACCTCCTTCAGGTTTCTTGATAGTCACTGAAACTGGTAGTAGCAAATTGAATGCTCCTTGAACTCGAACCCAGAGCACATCATTGTCGAGAATCTGCTTCCGAAGGTTCACAGGAATAACCTGGGATACCGTGTCATCTATTGAAGCGTGCTGCAAACAGTCCTTTGTGCGCAGCAAACAATGTAAACACTTTGTAGCCAAGCCCCATCTAGTTTCTCCTGGCAATAAAAGTGCACTTTCTTTCCCCTGCTTCTCTACCTGTAATTTCTTCAAAATCTGATTAACAATGTGATGATTGTTGAATACCTTCACAATCACTTTGCATTTTGCCAGTATTGTCTTCATTGTATGCAGACTTACTGTGTCCTTTGCCAGAAGATTCAATCCGTAAGCAAGACAGCCAACCACTATTAAATGAAGATACTTTGCCTTTCATATTTGCCATGCAGCTTTCACGTAACTTGCATTATCAGTTAGAAGGGGTTGTACCCTGGAGGGACCTGCACTTCCAAGCTCTTCACTCAGTAATTTGGCTATGTAGTCACCAGTATGATGAGAAGATTTGGTAGCAATTGCTTTCAGGAATATTGGTTCAGGTGTTGCTAACATAATGTTCAGTAAAGGATTTCCTTGTATATCAGTCCATCCATCTGACATCAGAGTCGGTGATTCTGCTTGACCAATCCTTTGAATAACATTGTTTGAACTCTGTCATAGTCTTGGTCTCAGAGAGAATGTTATAATAAGCGGTAACTTATATGATGGGCAAATTAGTTTGTAATGTTCCTTCCAGTGTTGATTTTCAGTTATGGAAAGAGGTGTACCACTTGCAAATATAATTCAAGCTAATGTCTCATCTGCTTTTTCTTGATTTTCTTTTGACATTTTGTCCATAAAACTTCATTAAAAGCTTGTCTGTCTTGAACAGCTACTCCTGGCAGATCCCATCTCTGGTGACAGTGATCTTGAAAGCGAGGATCCTGCTGCTTCCCCCAGACCTGGCAGCTCAACTTTCACTTTCCATTTTTTTGGAAGTCTGCTATTTCACTTGAGCTACCAAATTCATGCAGCAAAAGCAGGGAAAGATTTTTATTTTAGCCTATTCTAGTCAGACCTCATCCATCAGAAAGGGAAGGAGAAGCGGCAGGGAGCTTCCTTCCCATCTCCCTGCTGCTGACTTTGCTTTTCTGTTGCCCTGGGACTGCAGAGCCAAAGGGAAGTATAGTCTGGCTTCTGCCATTGGCCAGAGGACTAAGCTTGCTTTGCTGAGTTGATATAGTTAACTATTTATCTATTATGCAATTAAAAAAATATATTGTTAAGCCTAAACCACTTTGGGTGCTTCGAGCGAGCAGAAAAGCAGGATACAAATATCTTAAACTAATAATAGTCCAGAGTTGCATTAACAACTTTTAAAATTATAATGTTTTAAAACAATATAGATGGTAGTCTATACTGTGTTTGTTTAACATATTAATTTGTTTACTTGCATAGGATTCCTGAAGTAGACTTTTCTCAAATGATGTTGTTCTACCACTTTGTGGTATTAGCTTTCTGTATGTGGACTGTACTCTTTCAGGACAGTTTCTACATGTTATTAAATGTTTCTTCATTCTAGTTGCGTTAGCATACTCCTGCCCGCAATATTTACATCTACCAACTGTCTTCCTTCCTTCAGTGACTTGAGCTTCATTATAATGATGCTACATACTGATTAGGCATTATTATGACTACTTCAAAGCAAAAGCACTAAGAAAACTAACAGATCTGATGCAGACGCTTCCAGCTTCCTCAACTCAAAAAAAAAAGAAATGAGACGCTGCTCTGTGTTTGCTGAACTGAAAGTGTAACAAAAATGAATCCCAGTTTTAGTTTTGGTTTTGCTTTCACTTGCAGTCTGAGATGAAATAAGAATTTTAGCTTTGGTTTTTTTTTAACCTGCCCAGCAAATTAGGTGATTTTTAGTTTGGATTATTATGTGGGTATATTTACCCTCCTGTTTACAAATCAATAAAACATATATGTACTCTCTCTCACAATTCCTAGGGATAATCACCTGAAAAACATTAATTATACCTTTTGAAACTGAAAAGCTTGACTAATATTACATTGGCATCCATTCACTTTTACTAATGAATTTTATGAAACAATGAATTTTTAGAAATGGAATATTTCCCACAGGAAAATAAAGCACTGGAAAATTTTCTGGAAGATTTTTCTATTTTGGAAAACTTTCCACCCCACATCTCTGGTTATTTATTTCCCTGTGTTACAGGTTTTAGCAGTCAACCACAGGTTTCAACAATTCTGAAATAATGGCTGGGGAAGAAAATGATCCTATCCCCAATTGCTGTGTGTCTGGAAGTACAGTAAAAGCTCTGTTATCTGGCATCCCCTGGGAATGGGTGATGCCGGATAACAAAATATGCCGGTTAATTGAGAGGCCTGAACAGGCATTCTTGCCTATTAGGGCCACCTCTTCTCCTGCTGCCTGGGGTGTCGCCACCCCTCCCGCAGCATCTCCAACCCTCCTGAGGCCCTTGCAGAACAGGAGGTGGGCCCCGCGCAGCCTGTTATACTTCCGGGCAGTGAGGGGCTCGGCAGCGCAAACTGCTTTGCCCCAGGCTGTGGGGGCTCAGAGAAACCAGAAGTGCCATGGTGGGCACTTCCATTTTCACTTTACCTTACAAGCTGGTGTGCCCATTAACAGAGTATGCTGGCTTGTAAGGTGCCTGTTACTGGAACTTTTACTGTACTGTAATAGGAACCTTCCTGTTTGATAGATGACGCTGATCTTCCAACAGATCTTTATCAGCATAGGAAACCATGTGTCAGCTGACAAATGAAGTAGGATGCATATATTTGGGGACCCAATGTCATGTTATGGACCTATAAATGCTGGTTGAGTCTTCTTGGAAGAGCAGACTATCCAATGCAGCCAAACCTTCTGATGTCTGTTTAAAATAGATTCAATCATGGAGTTTTCTGTTTTATGATGTCTTAAAAATAGATCCCATTAAAAAGCTAATCAAAGCACCTCAGCAAGAGTTTTGCCCTGTTAAATGAAAGGAAGCATAGATCAAGATGCGTGCAGAAGTTGTTGAATATGGGGAACACGTCCACACCATGAGCTTACTGTGCCAGACCAAGACAGGCTCAGAAGCTGTCTTGCAGATAGTACTGCCTCTCAGTAATCACTCAGCGCTGCCCATTAGCCTGCTGCTAGTACAGTGCTAACACAACCACACCGCTTCAATTTTGGGAAATGACACATACTTGGCACAGTGTGGTGTGTGTGTGCCGCTGCCTATCACTATTTACTATGTCTGTGACAACGTGCTGAGTTGGGAAGACTGGGTACAGCATCCAGCACAGTGGTGGGTCCTTCATCCTGGTGAAGGATAATTTTCCTATTTTACTTGAATGTCTCCAAAGCTGTTAAAAGATTCATCCCATGCAACGTTCCATTGGGTAGGTGATTTGCTCTGAATGAGGGACCCTTAAGCCTGAGGCCAGCACCCTTAACCACTCATCTACCCTTCCTCTCCTGCAGGTGCTACTATAGGTAATAAATTGACCAGTACCCACAACATTGCAGGTAGAGAGGTTGGTATTTGAATGGAAATAGCCCCATTTTCCTCTTGTATTGATGTAAGCTAAGAAGTCACTTGAGTTACAGTGCTTGATTTCTTGTTTACACTAACTCCCCTTTCTCTCTCTGGAAGGTTAATTGGGTCTTGAGGTAGTTGCAGCATATGGCCACTTTCAGGGCACTTAATGCCTTGGAGCAGTGTCAAAGGATCTTGTTGGAAAGGAAATTAGGCCTAGGGCCTTTATCTTCTGGACAGTCTCAGTGAAAGGTGTGAGAGAAACACTGCCAGCCCCTTCATAGTGCCATGAGGGTGAGCTAGCCTCACCCCTGTTCCTGTGTTATCTCACAGCCACTTAGCTCCTTATGATGCTGCTCTCCTTTTAAGGGCCGAGGGGGAAGGATGCTTGCTTGCTTCTGTCGCTTAACTGGTGGTGGTCCGAGGGAGAGAGATCTAACTCTTGGAGATGCATATGAGTGTATCAGTGTATGAAAAAAAAGGAATCAAAACTCATGGAAGAGTTTTTAATAGTCTCTGTAAATCATTCCAGAAGGTTTTGCTTTCTTCTCTGATTGAAGTATCTGATCCAATTTCTAATTTATTTCTGTTGGGAAGTTTTCCCTCCAAGTCTTGATGGACTTGACTCCTTATGCTGGGATCTGATTGACTTGCACTTTTGTCAGCTGAGCTTTCTACACATAGTTCATTAGCTAGACCACTGAGGCTGACTTCTTCTTTCTGCATGATAGTATTTGCATTTGTCTTCCCATAAGGACATGGTTGCTGCTTATGTCCTGGAATTATTGTTTTCTTCTTAAGAAAGTTGTCAAAATTTGGGCTGTGGTGGCCAAGAGGATTAAAAGGAGGCATGAATGTTGTGTGTACTTCTATTGAAAGTGCACACCTAATTAGTTTACAGATATTTCACAAGCTAACAGACCCAAAATTGGTGCCACCTCCCTAGGTACCACAATGAATGCGAATTGGTACAGTCTGTTTTTGTATTGGATGCTAGTAATGCATTTTTCACTAGCATATTTGTTTCTGAATAGCCATTTATTTGATGTTTGTTAGACTTGCTCCAGTGTCCAGTTTTAATGAAACCATTGCACTTCCCTGTCAAAATTCAGTCCCTCTCTCATTGCTTTTTTAATATATATCTTTTATTTTATTTGGGATCTACAGTACCTGGCAAAATGGTTCCTCCTGTTACAGTTAAAACGGCGCTTTCCAAATGTGGTACAGTGTTTGGGGCTATGTTGCCTTCCATGCCTGCTGCATGTCTGCCTGTGAGTTCTCCCACCCTAAGAGGGCTCCTTACCAATGGCAAATTCCAGCCTGTAAGGCGGTTTCTTGCTAATGGAAATTTCCATGCTGAGAGGAAGCTAACTGCAGTGGTAGTATCGTAGCCAATGAGGTTAGTTCGAGGTGAGATTATTGCTAAATGAAACTCTTATAGCTACATGGTTTCATGCCTACTGCCTGGATGACCTCTTGGTTCCTGAAAACCGCATCTTAAGTCAAAATGTTATAACTTGGAACCAATGTTCTCATAAGAAACAATGTTATAAATGGGGGATTTGTTCCTGAACCAAGGCCCAAAACCCTATTTTCACCAAAAATACCCCAGAATTTTGTTTTCAGTCAATTATAGATGAGTAATATAGCTACATTAATGTATTTATATTGTAAATAGCAATCATATTGATTTGGAAGGACTTCTTTGAGGTGACTTTGCTGGACTTTTTGAAGGGTTCTTGGCTGGAGTCTTCTCAGGACTCTTGGCTGCTGGTTTTTCTGGAGTCTTGTCTGCTTTCTTAAAGAAAATGTCCAAGGAAGTTTGGACAGATGTTTTCCAGGGAGATGGGCAACGCGGTGAACTTGTTTGCTGGCATGGCGTCGCATCAGATCAAGCGTTGTAAAGTCAAAACTAATGTCATAAAGTTGAAACAGGGTGTCGATTTATAAATGTTGTAACTCGAAACGTTGTAAGTTGAGAACTGCCTGTATTCAGCTCTGTAGCTTGGCCCTTCACAGTTCCTGCTGCCCTGCACACTTGGATAGTCTTTTTCTAAGCATAAGTCTCCCTCAAGCAATAGCCTTTCTTGTAACTAAGTGTCTGCAGTGCTACAAATAATCCTATCAGTAATCCTATCCTAATCAGCAATTTTGTCAGGCTCCTAAAAGCACAGTACTTAGTCTCTTCAGTTCAGGAACATATTGATCTACACTTTCTACTGCTGTCTGTCTGTACATAAATATCTGTCTTCCAAGGATCTAATTCTATGTTGGTATGCAATACTCCTCCAATTTAGACAGTATTTTACTTGCCTTCAAAAAAGTTCAGAATATGGAATTAAAGGTATTATAAACAACTAGGGCTTTCTCCTGCACAGTATGCAAGAAGATTGCAGATTTGACTCATTTTTCTCCTCTGCCCCTGCAGCTGCTGTCTGAATGTCCTCCAATTCCCTACTATATTGCTCAAACATTAGACGGGCAGCTAGAGGTTGGAATACTTCCATGTCCTTTGACTGTAACTGCGCAGGTTGATCACTTCCAGAGGCTCTTGTCCTTCGATGTAGCTGAATTGCTTAACTTGCTCTCGGGTTCCAACTCCTGTTTAGGTTCAGAACTCTAATTCTTCCAAGTTCTTGCTCATCTGATACCCCTGACATCATGTAATGATCACTGAATTCAGTAAGCACAGACATATGTGAATGAAGAACTAACAACAACCTTTATTTCTGGAGCCACTTCTGATTTCCCAACTCCTTCAGTCTCCTATTGGGGAGCTTCTCTAAATTATAACTTCTTTAACACTAGCACTTTGGCTCCTTCATTAACTATTGCTGCTGTAGGCAGTGCACAGGAGTGTCATTTGTAATGTCCGAGCACCCCTTATGCAGAGCAGTCTTGGTGCCTGAGCTCTTGTGCTACCAGGACTGGCTTCTCCTATGTGCCGCACTGTAAGCTCTTTGAGGCAAAAAATCTGATTTATTGTGCTTATGTAGTACCTAGCACAGGGGCACCCTGATCTGCTTAGTCTGTAGGCATTGCTGCAAAATAATTAAGCAGTAATAATGCACTCTCTATCTAGCTGGCTGCTTGAGGGGTCAGTGGGATTCCAAAAAGGTAGAAGTATGATGCCAGCTGCTGATCTAGTGGGTTTATTTACAAGGGCTCTGAACTCCATTGGTACTCTCTTATAGTTAAAGACAAGTTCTCTGTATCTGGACTCTCTCCTTCTAACAGGTTTTGTTAGGTAGCTCAGTTGAGCCCATGCAATTTTAAGCTGGCCAGCGGCAACGTTTTCCCTAAGATTCCTTTCAGGCCTGGCTTCTCATGTGCAATGCCTGTCACACACCAGATCAGACTCGTTTAAAACCATGCAGCATTGACTTCTCAACCCCGTTAGCATCTAGAACTGCTTTTCTGTCTTTTTGTTTGTTTGCAGCAAGCAAGTGACGCCACTTGTCATTCCTTCTGACTTGCTTCCATTGATCTCCATTTGTTTTCTCACCACCTATTCACTAAGGAACTGAGTTTAGATTCCTATAAAACTTAAGCTAGTGAATCCAAGGACTTTATAAGAGAATTATACATATTTAAGGGGCAGGGGGCTTCTGGGTGCTCAGCACACGTGAAAATTGAGCTGTTTATTGGGCCTGAAGGCCACATGGGGAGTTTTGGGAGCTGTTGTGGGCTGAATCAGCACTCTTCCTTCCCTCCCCACAACCACACACAGCAGTTCACCAATCCTCCCTATGTGGGTTGAGGCCGCAGGCAGGGAGCTGGTATGGGAACAGGTAGCAGCTTCAGCAGGGGCAGCTCAGCTGGGGCCCTTACCTCCACCAGCACTGCCTCTGGACTATCCCAAGGAGGGGCTCAGGCAGATGCCACAATCCCCAGTGGGAACCTGCTGGCTGTGTTCCCAGCTGCTGCTCGTGCGTGGGCTGGGAGCTGGTGTAAGCTTTGGGGGTGGGGGCATGCTGTAGGCGCAGGACAGATCAGGTGGTGGAGGGAGGAGGGAGAGAGAGACAGAGAAAGGTGCGCGGCCCGTGATGAGTGGCGGTGGCTGGTGCTGACGGGGGGGGGAGTGGGACCTGGCTGCAGGTGTGCTTGCCACTGCTGGGGCGCTTCTGGCTACAGCTGGCTGGAGCCTATGCCGGGGCTGCCTTGCAGCTTCTCGGTGTGGTTACCGCTGCTACCAGCACCACCTCCCAGTGAGATCTCGTGAGAGATGAGGGAGATTTTTCAGAGGCCCAGAGAGCACTTAAGTTTCTTACTCCCGTAGCAAGTCAATGGAGAGTAGGTGCCTTGATAATATCCTCCTTGATCTCCCAGGTTTTCTTCTCTTATGCATTTGCCAGATTCCTAAATAGTGAAGACTTTGGCCATATGATGAGGCCAATTTATTTTCCTTCTGGAAGCAGAGACACCTGGATGTGGGTGTCAGTTATACTAGAGGGGCCTCAGTGTAATGGAAGTTGAGCCTTTGTTGTGACATCAGACTTCCCATTAAATCACTTTGAAATGGTCCTCTGCCTAACTTTTGTTCTTGTCATCTCCTTGTGTGTGTTTTGGGTTTTTTGTTTTTGTTTTTTCCCCCCCACTCCCCTCCAGCTTTGTTAGTCTTTCTTTTCCTCTGTCTCCAGTTTTTTGCCACCTCCTTAACTGTGGGGAGTTAGGTTTATGCTCCCAAGTTTTTCTGTTCCTGTCACTTATGTCCCCTTATTTGCCCTTGATTCAGCAGAGCATCCTTGTTTAACAAAACACTGGTGCACATTTTTAATTTAACTTAAGTGGATGCTCAAGTTTTTTGTTTGTTCGTTTTTTGGTTGGTTTGTTTTTTTTGTTTTTTTTGTTTTTAAATCAGTTTATGTGTTAGGAAAGGTTCCCATTGCCAGAAAGGTACTTAAGGTCCTTTATTGACTTCGGTAAGCACCTGTTTAAGTGCTTAGCTAAACTGGAGTCCTGCCTTATGGATGGCACTCTCTCCTGTCAGGTTCTGATTTACTTCTGTCTCTTCCATTTGTTAAACTTGTCCCTTTGCTGTTAGACCTTCCTATTGCCCCCCCGCCCCAAACACTTGCCTCTTCTCCTCCTCTTTCCTGCTCCATTCCCATTTCTTTATTCACTGTTTGCTTTCCCCATATTCTTAGGTCTCTGTCACCACCACCTTCCTCTCCACACTCTCTCTCTACCTCCTTGCATTCTGCTACATTCTTCTTTTCCTTCTACCTTCTTCTCCGTCAGGCCAGTAGAATTCCTTTGCTTCTATTCTAGCAGGCTAAGGAAGAGCAGCGAAGGCAGAAGGAAAAATTTCAGAATGCTTTAAAATACTTAGTCTTGTGTGTGCATGCATACCCAAGTCATACGTGACAGTAACAGTACTCAGTAAAAATAGCTGGAGGCCTTGCACAGTCTTAGTGTGAGAGATGCCAGCTGACCAGGTACGTGAGGCACCCTTCTGTTTTTGTGCTGAAGAAAACGTTGCACTGAAGTTTACTTGATTGGAGAACCTAGCTTCTTGGTGACAGTAAATTGGACTTGGTAGAGTGTTCAGTCACCAAGGCTTGGTACAGGATGCTCTCAGACAGCATTGTCTGGGAAGATCCATTGTAGAATAATGTTTAAAATGAACCCTTTCTGAACCTGGTTCTTCCAGCAGAAATTTATGGGCAATGTGTTTTCAATAGGTCTCCTTAAGGCAGGGGTGGGCAAAATGTGGCCTGGGGGCCAGATGCAGCCTGCCTGGCCATTCTATCCAGCCCGTGGGGCCCCTAAAAAATGTAGAAAACTAATATTAATCTGCCCTGGGCTGCTTGTCATGCGGCCCTTGTTGGCTTGCCGAAACTCAGTAAGCGGCCCTCTGCCCAAAATAATTGCCCGCCCCTGCTTTAAGGAGCCTGTTCTGCATTTAAAAGCCAGGATAAGGCATCTTAGAGCAGCACACGTGCACACTTAAATGTAGCCGCAGTGCTGGGGTTGTCATCTAAAATCTAACCATATGTTTGAGAGGATGTAGAAGCCCCTCCCAAATGTGAACATGCAATAAATAGCCAGATCTCCCTGCTGTGCAGAGTTGGAGGGCGGGATTCCAAATATGAATAACTGGTGCCTCCTGAGACTGGCGGGGGAGGCACCATTTGTAGTTGGCGGTGAGCGGGGACTGCCCACACAAGCCAGCAAAGGCTTTGGCAGTGGCCAATCTCAGGGGGGGCACATACCCCCTCGTGCCTCCCCCATATGCATCACCTACGATTCCAAATGTTTTTCCGCTGCCCTGCTTATGTAGTCGGTCAGGAATGGTGCCTATGGATCACTTCTCATTGCAGCACTGAACTAGCTGCATATTCTTCAGACTGTATGTTACAGGTTTCCTTCGCTTTATGTGGATTCTGTATGTGCAAATTTGATCTTATGCGATGACCCTTTTTATACCAAAAATTCATTATATGCAAGGTAAATTCACTCTTATGTGATTGGTCCAGTGGAAACCCACAGTCAGCTGCTTTGTGCGGTACATTGCATGAGTGACACGCAACAAAATAGTCTCCTGTGTAGATCTGTGCTCCTCGTTCGTTTCTACAGCACGTGTTTCTGTAGTTGCCATCTCCATTCTGATACTGCCGTGTGCTTGTGTGTGCTGTCTGCTGTTGGCGAGTTCCAAAATTGTCTTGTAAAAGTGGTAGAAATGGGTCAGTACAGTCGAGGTCTTGGAACGTATCCCTGTTTGTTGCATTCTAAAGTGGGTTTCCTGTATGCAAATTTGAGTGGTGCAACATTTTCCAGGAATGCATGTACAGAATAAAGCGAGCAAAACCTGTACCTGGGACAAGGTGTTAGCTGATGTAAACTGACAGAGCTCCAATGATTATGTTGCTTAAGATCTGGCCCCATATGTTACTTGTCATGCTGTGGACCAGTCAAACTCTGCACAAAACTATGTTCTAGATGCGGTCCCATAGAATCGATCAACCTTTCGAAGAATTCTAGATTCTAAAATTCTTTGAAAGTTTGATTGATTCTGTGGGAGTGCTTTAAATCAGTCTCTGTTTACCAGAGTGAAGTCGAACCAGAATGCAATTATGATGTTGAGGGAATGTCAGAACTGAACACATGCATGCATACTTTTTTTTTTTTTTTTTTTTTTTTTTTTTTTTAAAGAAAAAGCTTTTTCCCTTAATTTAGAACAACCTGTAATTGGAAATATGAATCAAGTCTGGCTCTCCAGGAACATCTTCTTCGGTCTTCCCAAGTGATTTGCTTTGTCACAAAAAATAAACAATTAAGGCCACATTGGTTAAGCTGTAGGGTCTGGAGTTTGGCCCATATGTTCACATAGTTGTAACTGTGTTCCTTATCCAGCTGGTTGTTTTATGCAACACATTTACCTGGCATCTTTTGGAGGATTCAGAGATTGGAGAGTTTGGGCCTGTCCTTACCAGACACATTTTTGTTACTGAAAGCCCAGACAGTTTGTTTGACAGCTTGCTGTCTCTGTGCAACTTTCCTCCACACCAGAAGGCCTCAACAATAATTAATGGAGGCTAAAAACACAAGCTAAGTGCAGTGAGGTGAGAGTTGGAGGGAGGTAGCAGCAAGTCTGCTTCAAGGAAGCAAAGGCCACATTTGACATTTTCCTAGGTTGGAAATGCAGACTCCTTCCCTGGAGGGTACTTGGCTAAGTTAAGCTCTGCTCTGTCCCTGATGTCAGCATGGGTCTTTGGCATGTAGATAACAGCAGTGTTATCAGGGTGGGGCTAAAGAGCTTTCACTGGTGGATTCTGGCAGACAGACAGACCAGAGCCACCTTTTTTTTTTCTACTTTAAGTATCAAAAATTGGGTTTTGGCTTTTAAAAAGGGGCATCCAGTGGAGGGTACTTGCTGACAAAGAGCCTCTCTTGCTAAAAGTGTGACCAAACTCTGGAAGAGGTCCTCTTTTATAATACTCTGCGGCTTCTCTGTCAACCTGTCAAAGAGGTCAGCATCATTATACCACATGTTTTGGGTGAAGAGACTGAGGCACAGAGGGGTGCAATAGCTCCTCCAAGATCTCCTCACAGGTCAGTGGCAAAACTATGAATAGAAGCCAGATCTCCCAGACCCTGCTTCATCTACCAGGTTACTCTGTTTCCTGTTAAGGACCAGCACTGTTCCTGGTGGCCCAACATGACTTTTTACCAGCTGGTCACATGGTCTGTTAGCATTTGGGGTGCCAACATGAGAGTGATGCTTGGTCCTGACTGGCTCAGGAGCCACAAGTGTAGGTCAGTGTTAACTGACAAGCCACTACCATGGCCTCCCCCTTCCTCCCCTTGGAAATTTTTGGTAGACACACTCCCAGATAAAATATAAACCCATGGTGCATTCACTAATATTTGCACGCTCCCACAGGGGCATTCTCATGTTCTGTAGGGTTGCAGGAGTCGCATTTTGAATGCATTCAGGAAAAAAATAACCTTAAACATTTTTCTAAGAGCTCTGCTCTGAGTATCACTGCTGCAAAACAATGCCTCTTTTAAAAGGGGTGTGGGGAGGCACTGCTGGGCCAGAGGGCCTGTTCCTTTCCCATCTGTTACTTGCTGCTTGTGCAATTTTCCCCTGCATTGCCTGGCCCAAATGGCTGTGTGTTTATTCTGCTGTGTTTCCCTCCCCTTCAGCAAAGCGAGCTGAACTCCTTCCTCTGGACTATAAAGAGAGACCCCCCATCTTACTTTTTTGGCACCATCCATGTTCCCTATACCCGGGTCTGGGATTTCATCCCCGAGAACTCCAAGAAAGCCTTCCAGCAGAGCCACATTGTGTACTTCGAGCTGGACCTCACCGACCCCTACACCATTTCTGCCCTCACCAGCTGCCAGCTCTTACCACAGGGGGAGAATCTCCAGGATGTGCTGCCCAGGGACATCTACCGCCGGCTCAAGCGCCACCTGGAATATGTCAAACTCATGATGCCGTCCTGGATGACTCCAGACCAACGGGGCAAAGGGCTGTACGCGGACTACCTCTTCAATGCCATAGCTGGGAACTGGGAACGGAAGAGGCCTGTGTGGGTGATGCTGATGGTGAACTCTCTGACTGAAGTGGACATTAAGTCACGTGGTGTGCCTGTCCTGGATCTTTATCTGGCTCAGGAGGCAGAGCGTCTGAGGAAGCAGACTGGTGCTGTGGAGAAAGTGGAGGAGCAGTGCCACCCACTGAATGGACTGAACTTCTCCCAGGTAAGAGGGGAGGTGTGGATCAAGTGGGAAACTACAAGTCATCTTGTCTGAACCATGGTGGGTTGTTCTGATAGAGGAGTTCCCAAGAAGTGAATGTAGCCTTGTGGGGCATAGTGCTTCTCTGGGGGAGCTGAAAAGGGGAGATAGGGCCAGGCACAGGATCCCAGGGAGTAGTACGGCTGTTATACTGTCTGAGGGCAGGGGTCCACTTTCATTTTCTCCCCATGGCCATGTGTCAGATTAGGTCTGTCCTCTCCCTGTCCCCTACTTTCAGTGCAGATGCTGAACTCCATGTTCAGCCCCTGGTTGGGATCCTCCATCCTCTGTGCAGTGTTGGGCTCTCTTGCCCCAAGTAGTAAAAGCACTCTGAATACTTGTGGCAGACAAGGGAGAAGAGGCTGCTTCTATGGCAGTAAAGACCCATCCTATGGAGAAGCTGAGCTCTGTTGCTGTCTAGGCCCATTGACCTTCCAGGCTAGCATCCACTTCCAGTCATCAGAACCAGAAATAATTGTCAAATGTGCTTGGGTGACCCTCTCTTTGCCCTGCTCTGTGCTGGGGCAACGAGAGCTTCCCCCTGTGCCAGTCCTCAGTGCCCAGGCTGAAGAATAGTGGTCGATGCCTTCTCTATAGCTGTAGGGTGTTTATGGATATGGCGCCTTCTTCGAAATATAGGTAGGATATAGAGTCATCTTGTCCTGCAGTGGTGGGTCTAGCAAGTTAATAGGCTATGCCATGCACCTGTCTTTACTTCATTCTGTGATGAAGCTTGCTTTCACTGCATTTCAGTCCATGATGATGGGAAGGGGGCAACAGAGGCCTGGGATTGACCTTCGTACTGAGCGGATGCCTCAGTCATGGGCTCTGCTCTCTCAACTAAATATCCCAGGGAGCGATGCACATCGCTGCCCTGTGGACCCTCTGCCTGGCCCTGCCGACACAGCTTGCTAAAGAGAGCTTATTGGGGAAGAGCAAGGGGGTTTCAAGGAGGGGAGGTCTGGGAGTACCTCTGGCTGCAAGGCCCTTAAAGCATTGGCAGCCAGAGCATGAGTTATGGCAGCCATGGGGTGGGCAGATGGGAAGGTTTGGACAATACGTGACTCCCTCCCTCACCCTATGGGTTCCAGGCTTAGTGCAGCAGTGGTGGCTGTGCTGCACCCTGCCATGGTGGAATGGGACGGATTCTGGGTGGAGAGTCCAGACCTGGGGGACATGGCTCTGCAGGGCCTCTAATAAGCATGGGTGCTCAAGGCCGGCACAGCACTGGAGGGAGTGCGGCAAGGTGGTGCCTACATTGCAGTCAGTGGTGGACCTGGGGTTTAGATGGCCTGTGCTGCCCCTTGGCCATCAGCGTCCCTTCCCCCACCCCTTTTGCTGCCATCTGAGCTAGTTGATTTGAGTGGGCTCCTTCTTACCCTGCCTTATGCTGTGGTCACCGTGCTGCATCATCCCTGAGCAGTGCTGCTTGCATGCTCCCTCCCAGCTCCATATGGGCTTCTCCCCGCATGCTCTGGACAGCCCACTACCACAGTGAGTCCTGCCCTTGCTCAGGAGTATGAAGGTGGGGACTCCTGCCACACTTCTCTTAGGCTGGCTAGCAGTCTTTTGATTATTAGTACTCTGAATGCTTATCCTGTAGGCAACCCCACTGTTAACTCACTGCATGCTGAATACACTGTATTGAGCAGACTGACTTCTTCCTGGTGGAAAGAGAAGGAAGAAAATTTTGAGGCTGAAATCCTGGCCTGTCTGGCATTGATGCTACTTTTTCCATTGACTTTGGGGCCAGAATTCAACTTGAGGAAGAGAGGTTAAATCCAGCATTGTAAAATCCTGGGATTTTAATTTTTTTTCTCTCCTGAGTCTGAGTTTCTGTAAAGCCTGAGCTGATGGAGTCCAGTGATGATTACACAAGCCTCAGCTGTTGTTACAAACCTTTGGGAAGCTTTTCTCCTTATGACTCCTTGGAAAGGCTTGCAAATGTGAACTGAGATCACTGCAAAGGTTTAAGCAACCAGAAGGCAAAGAGCTTGTCTGCCTAGGGAGGTTAGTGTACAGTCAGCTAGAGGATGAATTTATGGTGCACTAGCTAGACTATGTCCCCACCCTCTGTGGAGAGTTGTAGCTGTGCAGTAGCTTGCTGCCATGTGAAAGTAGAATAAGTGATGCTGCTCTAAGTACCCACAATGGGGGGAGTGAAGGCAGAGGAGACAGCATACTGTGAATTCACACCCTACCTCTTACTGTCCTTTAATACTCCTGCATAGGTAAACCCAGAGAGAGAGAGAACCCCAGAAACCAATTTCTTGATTGTTTAGGGGCCTGACTCTCTCCTTATCTGAACACTACTGAGAATCTACTGCCTCAGGACTTTGCTCTGTTTTCTGTTCAGGTAGCTGAGATAATTTGTGTTTTAATAGAATTGGAGACCTTTAATCAGGGTGCTTGAAATAGCTTCCCTTGCTGCTCCACCAGGTGTCATTTGATTGCGCATTCCACTCCCCC
>NW_005841935.1:3030725-3049571 GCF_000455745.1 Alligator sinensis
ATCAGTATCAGGGCCCTTCCAGTTATCCCACTGGACCTTTCTGGAGAGCCAGCATCTGGGAACACACGCATTCCAAAAATACCTCCCAGGGCATCTTTCAGCAACAAGAGGGTCCTTTTGCAGGTGATGCCTAGCAGTTTTTAAGCAAGTTAAGAGACCACATTGCAGATACTACGTTAGGGGTGGGCAAAATAATGGCCTAGGGGATGGATCCAGCCCCATCAGGCAATTCCATCCAGCCCATGGGGCCCCTTTGTGGAACCCTCTGTAAGCCCTGGCCCTGGGCTGCTCCTCTGCAAGCATTTCTCCATGCATGAGTTGCCCCTCTAGTTGCTAAGCAACTCCTTCCCCCCCACTCCCTGCTCCCACCTGGCCTGTCCTGCCCCAGCCCTGAGCCAGGGGGCACCACAGATGAGAAGCCTTGGTCGTGCAGAGCTTGCATGTAGCCCTCCCTCCTGTGGCTGTTCCCAGGCTCCCTGCCTGGGAATGCAGGTAAGGGCTGCACTGGACCAGGGCTGGGAATGCAGGGAGCCAGGCTGGGTTGGCCACGCACACTGCAGGAGCTGTGCGCTGTGGATCTGGGTGGGGCTGGCCCTGCATGCTGCCACCATGTGCGGGTGGGAGCTGAGTGTTGAGGCCAGGAGGGGCTGGTCCTGCACCCTGCCGCCACATGCAGCTCCAGGGATTCTCACTCCAGAGACTCTGAGGATTCTTCCCACACCCTCTATCCCCACCATACCCACACAACTTCCCACGCTGCACCCCTACCATACCTCCTAAACACACCTACACCCTCCCATAGCCGCTGGCCCCCCACCCCAACCATGTATCCCATACCCACACCCACCCACCAACCTACCATGCCCACACCCCACATACACACGCACTCCCCAACCATATACCCCACGTACAATATACAAGAGAGAGACTATATTTTGAGCTATTATGCAGTTACCTCTAGATAAACTATGCAAACACATACATTAGGACAAAAATATTTTTGTAAATAAAATTAAAAGAAGTTTATAGTAAATGTCTTTTATTATTATTATTACTTAATTTTTTTTTTTAAGTGTATGATTTGGTTTTTTTTTTTTCTTCTGGTTTCAAGATGGCCACCTGACCAAAAAGAGTATACTTCTGGGGCAAGGGGAGGGACTTCTGGTGGCAAAAGTCAGGGTTAGGGGTGGGACTTCCAGTACCAAGATGGTGACTAGGTGGTGGGGCACCTGTCAAGGAGCAGGGCTTCTCTTGCAGCCCGACAGCTCACCAAAACTCATTAAGCAGCCCTCTAGCCAAAATAATAATTGCCTATCCCTGTACTACATGGTGCTCCCAAGTACATTCCTTAGCACCCTGTTGGCATTTCGTATTCTTTTCTTGCTGTTTGTATTGTGTTGTGTTGGGCCACCCATAGCACCTTTGCGAAGGTTGAGTACAGGGGTAACTGTCTGTCCTGAGGAAGCGGTTGATTTAAATCTCGGGTTCTTCCATGTGGTGGTTGTGCCATACTGGGTGCGTCTACACATTCATTTATGTGCCATAGTTACTGCACATTAAGTTTAGTACTTGTATAACCGAGTACTAAATCAATGCACAGTAACTAGCAGTACTGCACAGTAGCACCAGTGCATGGATTTTAGTAATGCTAACTGCGCAGTAGCCTAATACTACTGTGCAGTAGTGTATTAGTTTGGTTTTTGCCTTGCATGCTACTGCACAGTGAGCATCTTGTGTAGATACCACTACTGGGTGTAAGCCCTATGTTTGCTTTATGCCTTGTAATAGTGTTTCTGCTAAGTTCTTGCCTAGCTGCTATCCAGATGGGAAATCAAGGGGAAGCATAGCCTCTCCTTTGCAGCAGTGTCAACTTTCCCCAGCGATGCAGTAGCATAACTAGGGTGGGGTGACCAGGGTAACAGCCCCAGGTACCGACTGGGGAGGAGTGCAGAATAAACTGCTTCCACTGAAGTTGTGCTAGTGGCATGATGCATCACACAATGTCCTGAATGCTGAGCTGCATCGTCATGCCTGTGTAGTAATGTCAAGAGGAAGCAGCTGCACCTAGCATATTCAGTAATTCTCTTAATCGGGCTGTGTCTACTACTCTCACCCTGGTTATATCAGTGCCCCCATCACCCCACTTTTTGCTCCGTTTATTTTGGAGGGGAGAGTTGAGGAACAATTGTAAAGAAATGGAAGGGGTAGTTCCTGACCATAAATCATGTGTTAATAGCTAGGCCCCTTTTGCTTTGTGGTACTCTCCAGAGCCTCAGATGAAATCCTGCTGGGGCTGACATGTTACTGCAGGAGTGAACAAAATATGGTCTGTGGACCAGATCAGCCTATGGAGCAATTTTGCTTGGCCCACGACAGGTCCCTCGGCCTGGGCCGTGGTACATGCAGTCGGTCCCTCTGCCCCGCGGCGTACAGTGGGGCTGGGGCAGTGTGGTGGCTAGACTCAGTTTCCTGGCAGCCCTGGCTGTGGCAGCTCCGTCCAGTTCTGTTGGCCCAGCCCTGCTACCTGGGCACCTTGGCCCATCCGCCCTGCACTCGCCACCGGGGGTAGGATCCACATGGGCAGGGCATGCAGCTGGGTTGGGGCTGTGGGCCAACAGACAGTAGCCTCAGACATAGCTCCCTGCCCACTTGTGTGCTGCCCACGC
This sequence comes from Alligator sinensis, assembly GCF_000455745.1. NCBI lineage: Eukaryota > Metazoa > Chordata > Crocodylia > Alligatoridae > Alligator > Alligator sinensis. The sequence continues at coordinate 3,033,392 of NW_005841935.1, forward strand.
AGCTCTGGGCCAGACTCCATGGAAATTTGGCTCCTGGCCCTGGACACAGCATGTGGCCGGGCAGGGAGCTATGTCCAGGGCTGGGGCTGGGATTGTGGGGCAGTGACAGTGTGGGGCCAGGGCAGAGCTGTAATCTGCTTCCTGTGTGCCCCTGCCCGCAGAACCTGTGCCATCAAAGGGGTGTGTGGGCAACAGATTGCAATGCAGCCCTGGCCCATGTCCTGCTCTCGCTGCCCTGCATCCCTGACCTTGCCTGCCTATCCTACTCCTGAATGCTGCTTCCTGCACGTCTGTGGCCCCATCCCACATAGGGAGTTTTGGGAAGATGTTGTGGGGAGGGGGATGCTGACCTGGCCCACAACAACTCAGTAAAACTCCCTATATAGCCTGCAGGCCCAAATAATTGCCCACCCTTGTGTTTACTGCCAGTGAATGCTTGGAGGTGTTTTCATTTGGTACCTCTGTCTTGAATAATGCCCTGCCTACACTAAATGTGAGGACCACATGCTAAAGGGAAAAGCTTTGCTGCCAGCATTCCCTTCCAGAGTACAGTTCCTTTCTGGCTGTCTGTTCTGACTTCCTCTTCCTCTTTATTTTTATGGTTCCAACTTTTAGTGCCCACCAGCACATTGTGTTCTTTCCTAATTCAGTCTAGTTCCTCTGCTTTGAAATGACACTTACATGGCCTGACTACTGTGTCCAGAGCTGTGTCCCTCCATATTTCTGAGATCAACTTAACTCTTTGGATCAGCTTAACTCTTTGAAAAGATTTAGGCAGCTCTGGTTGTTCATTTCCTGTTTTCAGCCTTCATGTTGTTTCTAACATTGCTTGTTTAAAAGTCCTCTTCCTTTCTCTCCCTGCCTACATGGTACAGTCGTAGGCAAAGATGAAAGTTGTAGAATTGGGAAGTAAATTTTGGTTAAGCCACTGTAGTTGTTCACATCTATGCTTGTAACTTGGTTTGTACGAGTGCTTGGGGTAGTACCACTGATTTTCAGCAGGGTGACTGAAGGCGGTTAAAGTTTTGTGTATACATATGTGATTGCCTCCCTTGTGCCCCAGGGAGTCAAGGAGAAATTTATGGTTGTTTGGGCTAGCAGGATTGTACTTTGTCCAAAACATCAAATTAACATTGAATCTGGAAGTAAAAGCCTGCTCCTGGCCTGTGCCATGCCATCAGTTTGAAGAGAGAAGGCACAATTTGGTTCTCTGACTAGATTTGAACAACCACCAACTTCTAGTCCTCTCAGGATCAGGCCATTGGTGTAGAGCAGGGGTTGTCAACTGGGGTATGTGCACCCCTAAGGATACTTGGAAAGGTCATAAGGGTATGCCGCCGCCACCACCACCCACAACCCTGCATCACTGCTGTGCACCGCTTTCCCGTGGCCAGTTACATGCGTGGCTCTGTGGGCTGCTGATAGGCAGCATGTGATTGACTGGGCGTGAGGCCTGTCAGCAGCTTGCTAGCTGCACGTGCGACCAACCGTGGGAAAGTGGGGTGCGGTGGCATGGGGCGGTGGGTGGTGGTGGTGGTGGTGGCTGCCTTGTGTGACTCTCCCTCCGCCCTCCTGCATCTGACTGCTGCCACCAGAAGGGGTACACTTGCTAAAAAAGGTTGAAAACCACTGATGTAGAGTAACCTGTTCTGTATGTCCCAGACTGTTCAGTTGTCAGTAGTTTAAGAAACTTTGCCCTCACCACATTCCTGTAGTTGGGCCTTCCTAGCTAGTGGGGCCCTAGGAGGAGCCTAGCTCTAAGTGGTTTGGTGTTGAAGTTGGCTTCAGTTCTCAGTGGCTGCAGTGGAAGCTGAGGGGTTCTGAGCATTTCTGACAACATGACCACAGCTCCAGGCATAAATGCTTGAAAACTAGGCTCTTTCTAACTTTTGCAGCTAGGTTATTGGGTATCTGGTTGAGATGGTTCATACATGTTGCAGGTGGGAGATATAGGTGCATTTACTGTCTCTTGATCAGTTTGTCTTGCACTATTCACTTTAAAAATCCAGCACATGAGTGTCGCAGCAGAAACTTCCATCCCTTTCTTTTCTTTGTAGTCCTTTTGTCTCATCCCCTTCCTTTAGAAGCCTCCATTATGTAGTACCTTATAAGAAGAAAAAAATCTGTGTTCAAGATTTACAATCCACACCTCTGGATAACAGAAGTGGGGGGGAGAATACCTCTGGAACTAACTTACCTTTTTCTGCTGCTGAAATGCATTTTTAGAATTTCTCTTAAACAGAAAAATTATAGAAATTACTTCCATTCAGGATGCTTTACTTTGGAATTGTTTGGACATTTAGCTTTTCTTTCAAATGGGTCCAAAAACCTGGAATAGCAAATTAGGAGAAATCACTTTTTATCTACTGATGCTACATTTTTGTTTTTTCATTGAAATGTTTGCTTTTAATTTCCAAGGTTGAGTCTGAATCTTCCAGAAATTCTGTTGCAGAAGACTTCAGTCTAGAATTCCCTTGGGAGATGGCAGTATTTGCTTCGGAAAAGGAAGGGTACTTGGCCTGAAGCTAAGGAAGGAATAATTTAGTTGAGATGTAAAGGGAATGGTCTTAACTTTTAAAAAGAGCAATTTGCTGGTGAAAGGGAGCTGATGGAGGACTGCTGGCTGCTGAGTCTGAGAACAGGTTAGACAGGACACTATTTGGAATGAGAGGCTGTAGTGAGCCACCATGCATGATTGTATCTTTGCCCTTAGGGCGCAGCTTGTAGGTGTTTGAATTTCAGCTATGATTCCCCCTTGATGTGACTAGAACCATCAGGGTTTTCTCAGCATGAACTGGACCTAAATTAACTGAATTGATTGAATTTACATCCTTGGCTTTTTCACTGTAAGATCCACTGGCTTTGTCTTCATTTTGTGTGTAGATAAGCCTGTAGCCACTCTGTCTAGACACAGAGGACCAGGAATTAGCTGGGTGCCTTAGTAATGAAGGGTTTGCATTTGTGTTGTCTTCACTGAAGTCTAATTATGACGTGATTAGCTAAATGTTGGAATTCACACTTCTGTTTTCCTGTGTCAATAAAAGAGGATTGCAGACACTGATTTGCGGTCTCTGCATTCAAAAAGAGCTAGACGCTGTTTCTAGAGAGCTTAGTTTCTGTAGAAAGACCATCCTTCAACAGATGAAGAGACTTGGGCATGGAGATCATAAGGTATAGTTCAGTGTGACTGAGCCTAAATTCTACCAGCCAGACTGAAGCATCCAAACTGTTCACAGCAGTACACTAGGCTATAGCTGTTTGAGTATCCAACAACATTAGGGCAGAGCCCTGTAGCAGAGTCTGAGGTAGTTGCATAGAATGCACGTAATGCAAGATCTCTAATAGCTTTCACTTGCCCTGACTCTTCCTCCCAGCATCAGTTCCACTTACCTAAAGTTCATCCTGTCCATTTGTACTGCTTGAAAGGCAGTACTGTTTGAGGGATGCGATGGTAATCTCAGGCCAGGATATCTCATGCGTGCTTCTGGGAACATGGCCCACGCTGTTCCATAGACGCGGACAGGATGTTTCATGCCTTGACCAAGTGGTAGATGTACCATCTAGTAGTTTGGGACAGTTTTATATAGAGATGCCAGGGATGGCACAAGTCAGGTTCTTTGTTGTAAGTGGGTTGAGGGGATAGGACATTGCTTGAGCTTGGCTATCTATGGCACCAGATGGTGATTCACAGTAGAGCTCCTGGATGTAGTACAGCGGTAGCATAAATATACCCTAAGAGGTTGTGATATAGTCACCTTTCCTCTGGCAGATTCTGCCCCTTCTATATACGTTCCATGTGGGCACCAGATGGTGTTGCAAAAACAGTGGGAGATCCTGTCTTCCTCTCCCCATAAGACTCTGACTTGCAGCATTCCAGCCCTGTTGTCTCGAGGAACAGTTTGAACCAGGACTAGCATGGTCAGCAGATAGACCCTCAAAAATGATGCTCAGTGCAATTTTATACATTACACATGGGGCCCATGCTCAGTGTGCATCTCCACTGTACCCCCTGGGCTTCTGTCCACAGGCATTATATGCTTAGGGTAAAAGCATCTTGGCTGATTTTCATGTCTTGATATAGTCTGAGCTGAATGGCAAGAGATCACTGTGCTTTGAAAAGAGTGACCTCTGTGCTGGTGGATAAGATGGCACAAAGGCAAGGAGCTGCAGCTGACTTCAAGCACCACAGGGCAGTAGAGATTAAATCCTTGAGACCTCACATACTGAAGGTAAGCTCCTAGCTTACCTGCTGGGAGCATGAGGCAGCACTTAACTGAGGAGGAGTGGGGTCAGCTGATAGAAACCTGTCAGACAGATGGTATCCCAGTCAGACCTCCAGACCCTGGAGTGTCGCTCCTCTCCCCCCCACCCTCATGAGGCTTAATGCTATTAAGTGTACAAAGGTCAAATGTGAATAGACAAGTAGATGGGGAGCAGCTGACAAGGTGATTTGAAGCCAGCAAGAAGTTTATGAGGGGATCTGTGGCACTTAAAACCAATCCTGTCTATTAAAACCAAGTGTAAAACAATGTTTAGGTTTGCGATTTATTGTAATCACAGTGCTGCCCCATAACTGTGTTAGGGAAGATTTAGATAGCTGGCCTTGTAAATTTCTTGGAATCTCTTTACACTGTTCTAACAGGATTAGGATTGCTACAATTGGCCAGAACTTGAATTAATTCTTGGCTAAAAAAGTACTACTCGGCCTCAGCTTATATAAGGCATCTGCTAAAGGCATTAAGGGAACAGTCCAGCGAAGAACACATTTAAAAAGTGAAGCTTTTCTGCATGCTTCTGTTAACCTGTTTGTTTTCTGAGGGCTCCCAACTAGTGAGCTCTTAGGTCTAATTACAAGCCTGATTTTTTTCTTTTTTTTTCTTTTTTTCTTTTTTCTTTATTATTGTAGGTAGCCAATGTGTCTTTAAGGGGCTGGGCTACCCTGCCCTGCCTTGTAGCTGACATCTGACTAATACAGTTAACTATTTTTCTCTGTTCATTTTTTTTTTGGCCCTCTTTGGGAAAACCAAGTAAAATATACAATTGTTTGGCCAGTAACAGGAGTTCTGTGTCAAATGTGACTGGCTAAAGCAGAAATCTTTGCTACCATTATATCTTCTTATCTTAACCCTTGCCCAGACTCATCTGGTAGCAATTCTCTTCTTGCTGAGATCAGAGCTGAAACATTCTGTCTTTAGTGTCATCTAGGGTGAGGTTTCAGAGCTCAAAGTTTGTGGGACATAGAAAGCTATTTGGAATAGATAGCTCCAGAGAGAGACCTGAGTTCAGATGGGAGTAGCGTGTCATTTCACCCTTTTGAGATAGCTTAGAGTGCTTGAAATTGAAAATCCATGCATCTCCTCTCAGATGGTACCCACTGGCGTGAGGAAACCAACGTTCTTCAGGGTGTTGCCAGTTCATTCTAAGCAACTCTTTCAAGGTAGCTTTTGTTTGGCTGAGCAAAGGAGCAGGTTCAGGAGCCTGTTATGAATTTGTTACAAGTGATAATGGGTGGCCTATAGAAAGCAGCTTGCTGCTAAAGCATGTGGAACAGAAGTGCTACCATCAAATGGGTGTTCTAGCAGGCTCTTTGCTCATGTTCCTTAGTACAGGCACAAAGAAACTGCTTATGTTTGCACTGTATTTGAAGGCAGATAATGTCTTGCCTTCCCTCTCCATCCCTCCCCTACTGTTTATATGAAGAACTCTGGGAACGATCAGGAAGACAATCCTGTACAGATGTGCCACTGACAGGGGTGGGGGAAGCCTTCAATCCTTCAGCTTTTTAGTGTAGTCAGAACTGGTACTGATTATAGTATCAGACCTGATCTTGACCTTCACATATACTCCAGCAAAACCTCTGCATGTAGAGCTTAAAGACCATTTCCATGGGGGTGGGGAGGGAAATTAAGTAGAGAAGGGCCAGGCCAAATCCCAGTGTGGCTCTGGAGATTTGCACTGGAATCCTGACCCCCTTCAAGTCCATGGGAAAATTCCTTGGATTCAGCAGGGGCAGGATTTTACCATAGATGCTGTACTGAAGCAATTAAAATGGCAGATACCTAGAATTAATTTGATGTACACTAATAAAGCATGTGTTAGTTCTCTGACAGCTGAACAATACCTGCTTCCTCCCCATTCCAACCACTGGTCTTTGCCCCAAAGCCAAGAAGAAATTGCTTACTTCCCTGTATACTGGTGCTGGTAGACTGGGGAATATAGCAGGCAAATTAGAAATACCCATTTACAAGCAGAAATCTGATGTTATCACTGAACCCTGGTGGGGTAAGTAACATGACTGGAATGTTGTTAAATAAGCACTGTAGGTATATGCTCTTTAAGGAAGGATGTCTGGCAGAAGAGATGGTGTTACTTCGTAGAAGTTGCTATTACTTGCTTTAGTATTATTTGCTTTAGAGCAGTTGTGTCAAAGATCAGGCACCACATACATTACAGATCCTGGACTGGTACTGTGTGCAGTGGATCTAGCATGCTGGACAGGGAGAGTCTATGGGCCCTATCTAGCCTGGGGACAGTCCCTATGAGCCCATGAGGCCAGATGAGTTCGACACGCCTTAGAATTTAATTATTGATAAGTCAGAAGATCAGAACCTGGGGAGCCTATGGGCCAATAGTCTGGCTGACCAATTCGGGGGACAGCCAAGAAGGAAGGATGTTAGAGAGGGTGGTCAGGGAGGTGTCAAGAGGCTGGAAGGATGTTGGGGTGGTGGGGACCTGGAGGTTATCAATGGGGGACTTAAGTGTCTATACACAAATGCTAGGAGTATGGGGAATAAGCAGGAGGAACTGGCACTCCTGCCAGCAAATAGGGAACATGATCTTGTTGGAATAATGGGCACCTGCTGGGACACCACGCATGACAGGACTGTATGCCTTCTGTGCAGCCTGTAGCACTGTGGATCAGGTAGAGAAGAAGGGAGGAGGTGTAGCTCTCTATGTAAAAGAGTGGTGTGCCTCCTCAGAGATCCAAATTGGTTCAAGAGAAGGGAGGCTTAAGGACCTGTGGGTCAAGATACAGGGAGACGAGGAGAAGGGGACTTGATGGTAGACATCTAGTACAGACTGCCACACCAGAAGGAGCTGGATCTCGAATTTTCCAGAGAACTGATGGAGGCGGCATGTTCAAGGGATATGATTGTCATGGGTGGCCTCAATTACCCTGACATCTGCTGGGAGGAGCACTTGGCCAGAACTGACCAGTCACGTACGTAGGTTTTTCACCTGCTTGGAAGAACTTTATGTAGTACAGGAGGTGAACGGGCCAACTGGGGGGAAGGCTTTGTTGGATTTGGTTCTAGCCAAAGGGGATGACCTGGTGGGAGATCTGAGGATTGAAGGTAATCTGGGAGATGGTGATCATGAGATGATGGAATTCACTACCTGTTGTAGGCCAGGGAAGTCAGCCAGTAGGACAGAGGTGCTTGACTTCAGGAAGACTGACTTCAATGAGCTTAGGAAAATAGTGGGAGAGCTCCTGTGGGAAGAGGGACTGGAGGGGAAGAGAGTTCAGGAAGGTGGTCATTCCTCAAAGGAGTGATCCTCAGAGTGCAGAAAAGGACCATTCCTGTATGCAGGAAAGGTGGTAAGGGGCTAGGAAGCTCTCTCAGCTTACCAGAGAAGTCGAGTAGTGCTTAAAGAAAAAGGAGGCTTATGGACAGTGGAAACAAGGGTAGTCACCAAGGAGGAATACACAAGTATAGCCCGTATTTGTAGGGAGAGAATAAGGAAGGCAAGGGCAGCGACCGAGATGAGGCTGGTGACCAAAATAAAGGACAATCAGAAGTCCTTTAGGTATATAGGGAGCAAGAGGAAGACCAAGGGAAACATGGGCCCCTAACAGAAGGGGAAAACTCAACTGATTAAAAGACAGTTGGGAGAAAGTTGAACCCTGTCATGCATACTTTGTGTCAGTGTTCCTGCAAGCAAATGTTGGTCACCCGCTAGGCTGGATACTGGAAGGATCCCGGGGGTGGGGCACGATTACCAACCAATGGTTGGTGTCAAGCCGTTGAGGGAGCACTTAAAGAGTCTAAATGTCTTCAAGTTGACAGGATGGACTACCCCTGAGAATGACTCCAGAGAATTCCCTCAGCATTGCGGGACCATTGGAGAAAGTATTTATAGACTTGTGGTGCTCGGGAGAGGTACCAGAAGACTGGAAAAGGGCCAGGGTGGTGCCAGTCTTTAAGAAGGGGAGGAGGGAGGATCCAAGAAACTATAGGCTGGTCTGTTTGACCTCTATACCGGGTAAGATTTTGGAAAAAAACTATCAAGTCCATTTGTGAGAGACTGGCGGAAGGCATGATGCTGAAGGATAGCCAACATGGTTTCGTTTCAGGAAGGTTGTCTGGCCAACTTTGTTTCCTATGATCAAGTAACAAACCACTTGAATGTGGAAGGCGCTGTTGATGTCTCATACTTTTTAAAATCCAAGGCCTTTGATATAGTCTCCCATAACGCTCTTATAAAAAAAAAACAAAACAAACAACTGGGGGATTGTGAGCTGGCAGAGTCCACAGTCAGGTGGGCTGGGAAATGGCTAAAGGGTTATAGCCAGAGAATGTTTGTGGACGGGTATGTATCATCTTAGTGTGAGGTGGCCAGTGCTGTCACACAGGGTTCAGTTCTCGGCCCTTGGCTGTTCAACATCTTTATCAATGCTTTAGATGAGGATGTGGAAAGCATGCTGGCCAAGTTTGCGAATGATACTAAGTTATGGGGGAAAAGCAGTCACACTAGGGGATAGGATGTGAATTCAAGCGCACTGGGAGAAGCGGAAAGATGGGCAGAGCAGAACTGCATACATTTCAATAAAGATAAATGCAGAGTACTTCATTTGGGGAGAAGTAACCAGTGACATGAATATAGGTTAGGAGGAGATTGTGCTGGTCAGCATATATAGCTGAAAGGGACCTTGGGGTTATGCTTGATCACAGGATGAATGTGATTACAGCATTGCACTGGTGGATCAAGAGAGCTAATAGCATACTGGGATGCATTATCCAATGTGTCATGAGCAAGGGCTAAGGAAGTGATACTTCCTCTCTACTTGGCACTAGTGAGACCCCAGCTGGAGCAGTGTGTCCAGTTCTGGGAACTTCAAAAAAGATGTGGGGAATTTTAAAACGGTTCAGAGAAGAGCCACAAGAATGATTAAAGGCCTAGAGGACAAACCTTGTTAGGCAAGACCTAAGGGATCTGGGACTGTTCAGCCTGGGGAAGAGAAGACGGAGGGGGGATTTGGTTGCCATCTATGTAAGGGGTGAATATTGGGAGCTGGGAGAAACTGTTCATTAGGGTGCCCTAGGGGGAGGACAAGGAGCAATGGCCATAAACTGTTAGAGGATGGTTTCAGGTTGGATGCAAGTAAGAACTACTTTATGGTAAGGGTGACCAAAATCTGGAATACACTTCCCAAGCAGGTGGTGCAGTCCTCAGCCTTGGAAGTCTTGAAGAGGAGACTGGAGAGACACCTTGCTGGGATCATTTGATCTCAGCAGTATTCCTGCCCAGAGCAGGGAAGTTGGACTCGATCTTTCAAGGTCCCTTCCAGCCGTTAATTTCTGTGATTTCTATGACAAGTCACAAGATAGGACTTCTGTGTGGTCACCATAGATGTCAAATCATGCAAGGGAACAAGGTGGGCAGATTCTTGGATATCTATCTTGAATTTTGTAGAAACAGAAATTGCACTGCCACAGAGCATTTAAATCCAGAGGTGGTTTTCTGGAGGGTTTATGGTGATCCTTGTAGACCATCCCTTGAAGTCTTAAAAATTATAGATGATAATTTTTCATGTTAACAGTTTTGCAGCCAGCTCAGTGTAATCCTGTATTAGATGTCTTTGAGATGCATAAAGATGAAGAGAATACTTAACAAAAAATTGGCTGTTGCCCAATGTAAGAGTTTATAACTATAACAGAGCACAAGTTGTGCTCTGTTACTCAAAGGGGCATAGGCAAGCAGCAGTGCAGCCTGTAGGTGGCTGCACTCCCAATCAGGCCCCAGCTGTTTGTTATAAGAACAGGCTCTGAGCAGTGGAGTCAGCAGTTTGCTGCAAGCAGCTGGAGAGAGGAGCATCACCTGGCTGGAGGAGCTGCTCATGTAACATCTTGGAGGTACAGGGCAGGAGATATACGGGCATGGTGTAGGCTCCTGGTCCTGAGGCATGACCTAAAAGTACACCCTGTTGAGGTTGAATGGTGTGATGGGGCTGCTGGTGGCAAGCCAGTCCCCAGGAAATGTCATACCTGTGCCTCGTCAATGAAGGGCGAGTAGGGGCACCAGAAAGCCTCAGCCGCTGCTGCCTTGCGGGTTACCCTGTGGAGAAGAAAGGCTAGGGAAGCACACCCCGAAGACAAAGCAAGGGCCTAGGTTTGCTGTGTAGAGCCTGAGTGGGGAGGGCCAGGTAGTGTGAAGGAACCTGAGACAGAGCCAAGGTTCACAAAGGGAGCTGGGTGTGAGCCTCGGGGGTGGGGGGGATTCTGAGCCCCAAGAAGGAACTGGGTATGAGGCTCCAGGGACAAGGGGATTGAGGCCCGGTGTCAGGAAAGGGGATTGAGGCCCAGTGTTGGGCAGGGGATGACAGCCCAGTGTGGGGTGTGAGGGGACCAAGAGGGTCCAGAGTTGGGCAGGGGAGCCTGTGACAGAGAGGAACTGGGAGCCCCAAGTAGGTGTGATTGTGCACCCAATGTTAGGGCACAGGGATCGGGGGTCCTGATGTGAGGACACTGGAGTGTGGGTCCCAGTGTAGGGACACTGGAGGGAGACCCTAGTATGGTGTATGCCATAGGCTGGGTGTTAGGCCATGGATGCCATCTGTGAGGCATCGGACAGTATAAGAGAAGGTTTGGAGCCATGTATAGGCCCTTAAATGGGTAGCCTCCCGCCTTGTTAACAACTTTACATTGGTTTCATCAAAGGTGAGGTAGGCGGGCAGTTGGCCCTAAGACAAGTGGGCAGGCCAAAGACTAGACTGGCCCTGGGACACCCACTTGTTACACGTACACAAAACTGGGTTATTGTATATAGAGTATAGATCTAATCTATAACCTGTATGTTTGGTGCACTAAAAAGGCCAATCTCTCAAAGCTAAAAACAATTGGAGGAAATATTCAGACATAATGTGAATAAAATTGGTAATTGTGCAAGAATGCTTTAATAGATTCTCCCAAAACCACAATTCTGCATTCATAAAGAGAGCTACTTCAGTAATAAAAAAACAAAAAAGTCTTGGTTAACAGAAGAGTTAAAAAGTGGCAATAAAATACGCACGCACGCACGCACACACAAAATGAGGAAGCCAGTAACAATAAAAACAGATTAACTGTTAAAAAATGCAGATAATTGAAAAAGAAGGTGAAAGATGTCAGTGAAGAATCTGTGGCCAGAAGGGCTTGGTACAATAAGGAACTCTATAAAAGTATGGGGCACTAATGAAATCTTACAATGATTCAGCTCTGATATGAGGCAAGGACTGAAAACTTGTTCCTCCTGAAATAGAAAAGGTGTGATGACTCGATAAATATATTTGGTATTCAGAAAGAAGCAGGATGATACATTTGTATCTTGGTGACAGTTTAAATGTTTCTGTTCTACAAATATTTGTTGGGGGACAGGGGATGATTTAAATAACAAATATTCTAATGAAGAAAAGTGGATAACATTCAAGAGTGTTAAAAGAGGAGTTCTGTGAATATTATTAATGTTCAGCTTTAACAAATTTTGGAACACAATGGGTATGTACACACATACTAAGTCGACTTAAAATAAGTCAACATAACTAAGGCAACTTAAGCCACATCGGAGCATACATATGTACAGATCAGTCAAGATCAGCAGATACACCTCTGAGGTGTATTATCTTGCACCACATTTGAGTCGTCTCTGCTCCACACATGTCTATGCTGTGACCATTAAGTTGACCTAAAGTTAAGTTGGCTTAACTGTCAGAAAATTAGTATTTTCTATGGGGTGTATACAGACTCCATATAACTTCCAGAAGGCTGGGTATCAGGTAAGAGAGGAAGCAAACTCCTATTTGTAGGTTGGTTAGCCAGATACTGAGCTTTGAGGAGTTAGATGTGAAGTCTATAAAGACTTAAAATCCATTAACTAATTAAATACCTCCCTTTATTGAAAATGTATCTTGTTGGACAAACTTGATACCACTTTTTGATAAATATCATACATTTGGTTAATAAAGGTCACTTCCCAATTTACTTGAATCCAAGCTTTTTCTCTATCCAGTGTGGGGCAGAGGAGCCTTTCATCATGGATTCAGGTACAAGGTGAGGGGACAGCTGGCTGCTGTGGCTCTGTCTCTAGCCCTGACCTGGGGTTGGAGTTGGAATCGGAGGCGTAGCAGCCACCTGCAGCCTCTAGGGTAGAGGTGGGCAATAATTGCAGGTGGAGGGTCACTTAACGAGGTTTGAGCTTTCAAGGGCAGTATGGGTACCCCCACCCCTTGACAGTTGCCCTGTCTCCTGGTCGCTATGTTGGGACTGGATGTCCCATCCCTAACACCTGACCTTTGCCACCAGACGTTCCTCCCATTGGCCCCCAGAAACACTGCTTTTGGGAGGTGGGGTTGCCATTTTGGAACCAGAAAAAAAACCCCAAATCATACACTAAAAGTCAACCACCTACTATAACATTTTAATGTTATTGCAAAAAAAATTTTTGCCATGATTTTTGCTTGCATACTGTATATAGAGTTGATTGCATAATAACTAAAAATAAATTCTTAGTCTTGTATATTGTGTGTGGTGGGGTGAGTGCTGGGGTGTGGGAGGGGGTTTGTGAGGGGGTGTGGCTGTGTATGTTGGGGGGTGTATATGTGGGGGGTTGTGAGGGCAGGGTGTGGGTGTGTGGCATTTGTGCGGTGAGAGGGGATGTGGGGACTCCCCTCCGCTCCCCCCATGGTGCAGCAGCAAGCGGGGCACTCGTGCCCCCTGCAGGCACTGGTGTCTGGCAGCATGCAGCTCTGGCCAGTGCTGCACATTGTGGTGAGGGGTGCAGCCCAGCTGGGCCATCTCTATCACCAGTGCTCCCCGCTACATGCACGAAGCCCCCACACTCGCCCACCACCAGAGGGAAGCATCATGTGCTGGAGCTAACTGCCTTCCCCGCTCCCTGTTACACAGGTCCTGGGACTCTGCGGAGAAGCAGGGGCTGGGGCTCCCCTCCACTTCCAGCAGTCTCGGGACGTGCAAGGCAGGGGGTGGCAAAGGCAGCTGGCTCCAGCATGTAGAATTTCCCTCCAGTGGTGCGTGAGTGTAGGGGTGTGTGTGTGTGCGGTGGGGAGCTCTGGCCATAGAGGCAGGCCACCCAGGCTGTGCCCCTTGCCACAATGTGCAGTGCTGGCCAGGGCTACACAACACCGGGCACTGCCTGCACTGGGCACGAGCACCCTGCCTGCTGCTGCTACCACAGTTGTCTACCAGGGCTGTGCCCAATGGAAGGAGACGGGGGAGAATCTCCACAGCCTCCACTCCCCAATCCTCCCTCATACCCACACCCTGCCCACCCAAGCTCCACACTGCTACTGCCGCCCTGGGCTCAGGTTCCAAGTTGCCACCAGCCCCAGCCCTACTGTCTGTGCTCCCACCCAGCTGCTGCTCCCCCATTGCCCCCACCCTTGCCCCCACTGCTTCCCTACCTGCTTCCTGGAGCAAGTGAGATGCTGGGGAAGCTGAGCAGGTCTCCGGGTGGCAGCCCTGTCGGGAAGCTGCTTGCTGGCCAGGCCAGGCCCTTCCACCCACAAGGGTGGAAACAAGGTGCAATAGGGTATGCTGGGGGCATGTGTATATGTGGGTGCATCACTCCCACCCTCATGGGCAGAAGGGGTGGGTGGGGGGTACAATTTGTTGGTGGGTACTGTGGGCCAGATGAAAGTGCCTGGCAGGCTGCGTTGGGCCTGCGGGCCCTATTTTGCCTGTCCCTGATCTAGTGTTGTCCGTCAGGGTTTGGACATTCCAAGTTGTAAACTTCATTATTTGATTTGCACTGCAGGTAGAATGATCCTACTAGATAATTGTCTAGTCAGGTGCAATGATACAGATTATGTTTAGGGCACTTTTTCTAACCCCACCCCATACAGAGTGAGCAGAATGGATCCTAAAGAAACCTGCTTAGTCATGATTTACAGCTGCCAAATTGCACACTTGTCTTAGTTCCAAGTAGGTGCTTCCAGTAATCACTAGCACTAGCCCCTGTTTTCACTCTCCCATTGCTGTAGGATTTGCTATTGAAGAAAGATGACTGCGCATGTCTTTTAATGTGGGGATGCTGTTGCACAGCAGCAACCATATGATATTTCACAGGAAGAAAAACTTAAGCCAAGGACAAAGAAACCCTAGAAAACCAGAGGTTGCCTTCTGCTGCAGCCTTCATCCACTTTTGCAGCCACCGTGAAATATTTTTGCTTCATCTACCTGCTCTGCTGTTGAAGACTTTTGTTTTCATTTTTGAATTGGTATGAGTCTAGAAACCTTGCTCACAACCTTGCCATCATGGGTAAGCCTACCAGCAGTACAAAACTCCAGATGGCATTTCTCTTGAGGTCACTGGTAGCTTACACATCGCTCTACCACATCTAAATTGTGATCCATGAGAAGTCTTCAGCATTGTCTCGGTAGAGAAAAATAATAATAAAATGCTAACACATGACTTCGGTGAGGAAAGGATGCTCAAGCCATACTCAAATTGCATGCCCATGGCGCGCAGGATGGAGGGGTGGTGAGTGGGAAAGGAAGGGCTGAGATACAGAGGTATACCAGGGCAGCTGCTGACACAAGGATCAGCTCTGGATCCAGCTATGCCAATTATGACTCTCAACACTGTCACTACAGTAGAAGTTACAGGTGCACCAGTACATCAGTCCATGTTGTATCGGCACCAATAAAAGGACAATTGACATTATTGGCAATTGGCTTTTTTTGGCCACATGCACACAGCCAGCCCAGCAGCTTGGAGAGCAGCATCCGGCTGGTAAGTCTGTTGGTGGGGAAGGGGCAGGGGGAGGCAAGCGACATGGTGGGGCAAACTGAGGCCCTCATAGTGAGGGAGGAGGGGAGCTGTGGTTGGGACAGGCACTGCCCAGCTGGGACAGAGCTGTGAGGGGCTCGTTCAGTGGGCACAGTGGGGGGGCAGTTCCCACTGCTGCATGCACCCCTGGGGGAGACATTCAGGGGTGTGTGGCCCAGGGATCTGTGAGCAGGGCAAGGGTGGGCCGCTGCTGTGGGCTGGGGTCGGAGGCAGCACAAGGCTCTTCCCAATGTGGGGGTTGGGCTGGGCCTGGGTTTGGGGCAGGCGGTGGCACTGGGAGGGGGTTACAGAAAATTCTGGGGTAGGGCAGGGGGTGGCACTGGGAGGGGGTTACAGGAAATTCTGGGGTAGCCACAGCCCACCCTGTAACCCTGGCCCCAGTGCCACTGCTGCCTGCCCTGAGCATAGCCCCAGCCCAACCCCCACACTGGAAAGAGCCTGACGCTGCTCCCAGCCCACAGCAGCAGCCCACCCTCATCCCGCACACCGATCCAGGGATCGCATGCCCCCTATGCATCCTCTGGGGGTGCACACAATGGCAGAAGCCGCCTGCTCCAGCCCCAGCTCCCCTGCTTCCTCACCGTGGGGGACTTGATCTGCCTCCCTATGCCCGTTCCCTCTTCCCCCAGTACCCCATCAGACTTACCAGCCGGATGCTGCTCTCCACACTGCCAGGCTGCATATCAACAATTGGATCGCTATTGGCCCATATGGCTCGTTAATATTTGGTATTGGCCCAAATAAATCTTTATCGGTGCACCCCCTAGTGGAAGTGGCTAGTTTTGTGTACCCTACCCCCTGCCCCACAAAGGTGATGCCTGGGGATGCTGCCCTAACCTTCCCCCTCTCCCACACCCCTCCCACAGGTTACACTACTCATGGGATGCGTCTCTCAGTCTATGCAAGTGACCATGAGCTATGGGTAGGGTTTAAGAACATAACTGCCATTAACTGGGTCCGACCTTAGGCCCATCTTGCCTAGTACCCTGTCACACAGGGCAAGAGAATAGATGCTGAAAGAGAGAGTGAACAGGGTGTGACCAGTGGTTTGTTTTTTTTTGTTTTTCCCTCTGTTCCTCTTTCACTTGCAGCTTTTGGCATTTTAGGATTAGGA
>NW_005841935.1:3049627-3063765 GCF_000455745.1 Alligator sinensis
CAGCTGTATCCCTAACTCTTCCAAGAATTTGTCCAGTCTTTTTGAATCTGGCTAAACTGTTAACTTCACAATATCTGGTGGCAGTGAGTTCCACACTAATTACATGCTGTGTAAAAAACTTCCTTTTGTTAGTTTTAAACTTACAACCTGCTAATTTCTTTTTATGACCCCTAGTTTTAGTATTGAGAGAGAGAGAGTAAATAACAAATCCCTATCTACTTTCTCTTCACCATTTAGTATTTTGTAAACTCTTATCATGCCTGCCCCCAAGCATTATTTTCTAAACTGAATAGGTTTAGCTTCTTTAGTTTCTCTTCATATGGAAGCCCCTTCATAACACTAATCATCATAGAAAATTAGGGTTGGAAGGGACCTCAGGAAGTCATCTGGTCCAACCCTCTGCTCAAAGCATGACCATTCCCAACTCTTTCATCCCAGCCAAGTCTTGGTCTACCTGGGGCTTAAAAACCTCCAAGGATGGAGATTCTACAACCCCTCTCAGTAGCCTGTTCCAATGTTTTACTACCTAACACTTTTCCTAATATCTAACCTCAACTTCTCTTGCTGCAACTTGAGACAGCTGCTCCTGGTTCTGCCTTCTACCACTAATGAGAACAGTCTAGCTCAGGGGTGGGCAAAATATGGCCCACAAACTGGATCCAGCCCACCAGGCCATTCTATCCAACCCTCAGGGCTTCTAAAAAAAATTTCGAAAATGTAATATTTGTGTGCTCCTGGCTACCCAGGGGAAGCTGGTGGCAAGACCCAGCAGGAAGACCTGCCTGCCCCCCCTCCCCCCACAGACACCAGCATGGGCCCCCTGCTCCTGCCCAGCTGTCATTATGCTCTGGTGTGTCCACTTGCTGCAACTCTTCTCCCCCACCCCCCTTTCAGTGCTTCCCTGCTCATCTGAGGGCCACTCCTGCACCACATGGCTCCCAGCTGCATGGCCGGACTAGGGGAGCATGGGGCCTGCGCTGATACCCAGGGCCAGGAGTGGGGGGAGAGGGTGTGTTCATCCATGCAGTGGGCGGGGGGGTGGAGAGCAGCGACAGAGGGACTGTGTGTGTGCGGTCCCCAGCCTGTAGCGGTGCATGGGATTATTCCAATCTAAATGCAGGACTTCATGCTTGTCCTTATTGAATTTCATGAGACTTGTTTTGGCCCAATCCTCCAATTTGTTGAGGTCCCTCTGAATCCTAGCCCTACCCTCCAGCATATATGCTACTCACCCCAGTTTGGTGTCATCCGTAAACTTGCAGAGGACGCACTCCATCTGATCTCCAGATCGTTAGTGAAGATATTGAACAAACTGGCCCCAGAACCAACCTCTGGGGCACTCTACTTGATACCAGCTGTTAACTAGACATTAAGCCATTGATTACACTTGGGCTGTTGAGTGATTTAAAAAAAAAAAAAAATTTAATTTCAATTGCAAGATTAAAAATTAATTGTGAGATTAAAACAAAAAGTTGTGATTTAATCACAGTGTTAATCACTCAGTTAAACAATAATAGAATCCCAAGTTGTTATAAATATTTTTGGATGTACGCACATGTACACAAACCCTAGACAGTCCCCAAGACCTGGCCCTCCAACATCTGCCCCCCCATACACTTACCTGCATCTAGCTGCTGATTCTGCTCCCAGGATGTGTGTGTGGTGTGTGTTCCAGCAGCAGTGAGTGGGGAGGGGCCCCTCTTCCCCTTCCCCTCCCCTGGCACACAGCAGCAAGGGCGGAGGGGCTGGCATGCAGCAGAGGGGGGAGAGCACTTTTCCCTCAGCACCAGCAGTGAGTAACATGCATTAGTTTGTTTTTGCGTTAATTTTAATGTGTTAATCACGCGCATTAACTGACAGCCCGAATTACTGCCCTTTGAGCCCAGTGGTCCAACCAGTTTTTTGTCTACCTTGCAGTCCATTCATCCTTGTTCCGTTTCTCTGTATCTTATCTAGTTCTTCACAAGGAGGTAAGTCGGAACGGATTGTGGTAAAGATCAGGAGCATGGGAGGGAAGTAGACATGAGAGGTTGATTAGCTACATAAAAAGGTATCAAAACAAGCATGCATAGAGAGCCCCAGTTGCCTGGATCTCTGGAGCAGCAAGTCGTGAAGTTAGGAAGGCTGGTGATCGGGGTGCCCACATGCATCCTGCAGTGTCACTGCCATTCTTCAAGTGGTTTTGGTTCATTTTCATGGAGACCTGGGCTTCAAGGCCTGCCACCAGAACTTCTGTCTGGATGGTTATAGCTGCCTGCTATGGGGTGGTGGCACTTTGGCCCGGTGGCCATCTAGCTTCTGGTTTGACCAAGGGAAGACTGAGCAGGCTTGGCAACCACTGCATTCTCCCATTGCTGCTATATGTGGGGCTCCAAGTGTAGTAATTGTGGCTCTTTCTGTTGGCCTGGTATCAGTTTTGGTCCCCAAGTGTCACCCCAGTACCAGTCACTTTTAGAATGATATCTCCACTTGACATAAAAGCTGACCAACGAAAGCATATTTGATTAGTTCTGCAAACTCCTGAAATGCAAGGCACCTTCTTCAAAAGATGTTGCTGGACACAGCAGCTCTTCAGTGGTTGAAATAATCCTTTAGGTAACATTTACTAGAAGGTATCATGCTTCATTTATGCTGTAATTCAGTGGTTACCAACCAGTTAATTGTGATCGACTGGTCAATCACAGAGCCTCTTTCAGTTGATCTGAGGCTGGAGGGGGCTGAGCGCACACATGCCATGCCCCCAGCCCAGCAGGTCAGGCTGTGGGGGAGGGAAGGAGCAGGGGCCAGATCGAGGTCCCCGTGGTAAGGGACAGTGTGTGGCACAGGCAGGAGCAGAGGTAAGGTGAGTGGGGCCCTGGCCGGGATGGTTGGTGGGAAGATTGAAGCCTGGGGTGCTCATCCAGAGGTGTGGGGGTCTCCCATCACTGCACACACCTCTGCAATGGCCAGGGAGAATGTGCCCCCCTGATCTGTGTGTGGCCCAGAGGTGGCTGCTGCTGTGCACTGGGCTTTGTGCCCTGAGCCCTGCTGCAGCTGGCCTGGGAGTGGTGTGAAGCCATGTGCATCCTGCCACTCCTAGGCCGTCTGCAGCGGACCTTGGGGCACAAAGCCCAGCATGCAGTGGCAGCCACCTCTGCCCTGCACACAGATTGGGGGGCCACGTGTCTCCCCCAAATGTGCTGCAGCACAGGTGGCTGCAGCAGGGGTGCAGACGGGCGTGCACATAGTAATAAGGGAGTGGGGCTGGGCCTGGGGCAGGTGCTGCACAGCCAGGACAGGGCACAGGATGGAGCTGTGGGGGAAACATCTGCCCCTCCAGCAGAGGAGGCAGGGGGTGTGTGTGTGTGTGTGTGGTGGGGGGGGGGCATGGCGGCCATGTACCTGGGATCTGTGTGTTGGGGAGGACGAGCTGCCACTGTGGGCTAGGGTTGGAGCAGCACTGGGTTTTTCCCAGCAGGGGAATTGGGCCAGGCTGTGCTCAGGGAGGGCAGCGTTGGTGCTGGGAGCGGGACTACAGGGGCAGCTGTAGTCACCCGAAAATTTGCTGTAGTGCCCCCCAACCTGCCTGCTGGGAAAAGCCTGGCACCACCCAGGCCCCAGCCAACAGTGGCAGCTCACCTTCCCCTGCGCATAGATCCCAGGCGCATGGTCCCTACCCTTTCCCATCGTGTGTGCTGCAGTGGGAGCAGCCACCCCAAGTGGGGTGCCCCTCAGATGAGTCGCTCGCGGCTCCGTCCTGCACCCTGACACGCACCCCACCCCACCCCAGCTGTGCAGAGTCTGCCCCTGCCCCACTCCTTCCTTCCCTCACTGCTGGGGGGGGAGCAGATTGAGGCCACAGCAGTAAGAGGGGGTGGGGCACAGGCAGGAGCAGGGACTGAGGTGAGTGGGGCCCCAGCCAGGCCAAGTGATGGGACAAGCAGAGACCTGAAGCCCCTGCTCCTACTTGTGTCCTGCTTCCTCCCTCACCGTGGGGGCCTCAATGTACCTCCCTCCACCCCTTCCCCCACAGACTTACCTGCTGGGGGGTGCCCCCAAATAAATTTTTCTCCCTCCACTTGGACTTCCCCCACTTCCTTCCCCACAGACTGACCTGCTGGTAGGGGTGTGTGTGTGGGGGGGGGGAGGAGGGGTGGCACATGGTAGATCCTGGGTTGCTATTTAATTCAAAAAGTGATTTCCTACTTTAAAAGGTTGGAGACCACTGCTGTAATGGGTAAGATACTGTAACTAAGGCTACAGGTAGTTCTTGATTGATGGAGGTGATAGACTCTGAGAAATGAGAATCTTTGCCACGGAACAGGATTTGCATCTCGCTTTCAAGGCATCCAAGAGAGAGGAAGCCTGAATAGTAGCACTTTAATGGTTCCTGTGGAAGTAGTCTGAGTCTTTCTTTACAATTCAATTGTTTCTTCAACTAAGCCAGTTTGACATTGAAAGCTAAAATTTCCAAACTGGATTCTTCCATCTGCACTAAATTCTAGCCAGTTAGCCAAAGCCAGGACCGTAAGCTCATAACTTCTATCACAAAATCTGTTTTTTTAGATATTGTCTTACTATTGCACATTGCTATTAAAATGTGGCCAGGTAAGGATGTGTGTTAGTTCAGGGGTGGACAATTATTTCAGCTGGAGGGCTGCTTAATGAGTTTTAATGAGCTGTTGGGCCATATGAGTAGCCCTGCCCCCTGGTCACCATCTTGGGACTAGACGTCCACCCCTGACCTTTGCCACTGGAAGTCTTTCCCTTTGCCCCTGGAAATACTTCTTTTGGGAGGTGGCAGGGTTGCCATCTTAGAACCAGGAAAAAAACAAATCAAACACCAGGAGTTAAGAGCCTACTATAACATATTTTAATTTTATCAGAAAAATATGTTTGTTATGATTTGTGATTGTGTACTGTATATGGAGGGGATAGCATAATAACTAAAAAATTAATTCTTAGTCTTGTATATTGTGTGTGTATGGGTATGCGTGGGGGGGAGGTGGGTGTGTGTGTGTGTGTGTGTGTGAGATGGGGTGGTGTGTCATTTGTGGGTTGAGGGAGGGTGGGAGGGGCATGGGGACTCCCCCATGGCACAGCAGCAAGCAGGGGCGCTCGGGGCGCTGGTGCCTGGCTCTGGCCAGCAATGCACATCACATCGCAGAGTGCAGCCCCCAACCAAGCAGCCTCTATTGCTGACGCTCCCTGCACTGGCATGGCAGGGGAGGAAACCCCAGTCACTGGAGCCAGCTGCCTTCCCTGCCCCAGCTGGGTTCAGAGCCTGGAGCTTCCCTCCAGTGCTCCACAGGTCCGGGCTGCACTCCTCACTATTACGTACAGTGCTGGCCAGAGCCAGGCACCAGAGCTGCACGAGCACCTGGAGCGTCCCTGCCTGCTGCTGCTGCTGCTCCCTGCCAGGACTGCGTGCCATGGGGAGAGTGTGTGTGTTTGGTGGGGGGAGAAGAGGGGAGGACACTCCCACCCTTTCTTATAACCACACATTACCCACCTGAGCTCTGTACTTCCCCTGCCCCATCCCTACACTGGTGTTCCAGCCCAGCCCCCGTCCCCGCCACTTCCCTACCTGCTGCCCAGAGCCAGTGGGACATTGGGGAAGCTGGCAGCAGCAGTAGTAGCGGCCCCACTCGGAAGCAGCCAGGCCCTTCTACCCACAAGGGAGCAAGGTGCAATAGGGTATGGTGGGGCAGGTGTACACATGGTCCTCATTCCTACCCTCATGGGCAGAAGGACTGTGTGGGGTACAATTCATTGGTGGGTGGGCGCTGCTAGCTGGATGAAAGTGCCTTGTGGGCCACCCACAGGCTGTATTTTGCCCACCCCTGTGTTAGTTGCTACCTGAATGACAGAGTTCAGCAGACATGCAGCTCTGCCTGCTAGACAAGTTTTTGGAGCCATTAGGATCCTTAAAGGGACTTTTTGAACACATCTGGGTCCCTGTCAGTTTGGATTAGTAAAGACAAGCAATCTGCACAGTAGCCCATAGTTTGTGCTAGCTGGAGTGTAATGTTTTTGTAATGTCCAGTAATTATGAACTTGCTTGGGGTTTCTTGATAAAAACAGTGTTTTCTCTCCCCTGCCATTGGTCATGGCAAGTGATCACACACAACTGCTTGTCAAACTTCTGATGCTTGCAGGGCTTGCATATTCCAGCATCTCGGGGTCCTGAGATGGCTCAGAGGCCACTGGTTGTAGTGCCATTCTGGAGCTAGGACAAAGCTGCACTCTTCTTGCTCAAAGAGAAATACGCGAGCTCTCCAAATACTATTTCAGTTTGCTTTCTCACTAGAGCTGCCTCTAAGGTTTTTTCTTGTAAAATTAATTGCTGGCCTGTTATAAGTCATAATTAGGGGAGTACTGATAGAGACTTTTTGGGCCAATACTGATGGTCAATTTTTAATGAGCCATGTCGGCCAATATGCAGCTGGGGGATGTGTGCCCCCAGATCTGCATGTGGGGCAAGGGCGGGCTGCTGCTGTGGGCTGGGGCCAGGGCAGTGCTGAGCTCTTCTTGGTGGGGGGCTGGGCTGCGCTTGGGGCAGGCGGTGGCAGCACTGGGAGGTAACTTTTTTAGGTTTAAGTGCATTTTTCTGACAGGTGGGAGTGTCCAGGTACATTTAGTTTAAGGAGATGCTGCTTGTCCTCTATTATAGTAATATGGGGTTTGAGACCATACCCACGGGTGTTGAGGGAGCTGGTGGGGGTCATTGCTGTGCCCTTGGCCCGGCTGTACGAGCAATTGTGGTCCACGGGCCAGGTGCCCAGAGATTAGAAACTAGCTAATATGGTCCCCATCTATAAGAAAGGGAGGAAGGAGGACCTGGGAAACTATAGGCCCATAAACCTCACATCGGTCTTGGGGAAAATCCTTGAAAAAATCATTAAGGAGCACATCTGGGGGGCCTGCAGGGGAGATCATGCCCAGGGGAAATCAACATGGGTTCATTAAAGGCAGGTCCAGCCAAACCAACCTGATGGCCTTTTATGACCAGGTAATTAAATCCCTGGATGATGGTGTTGCCATGGATGTAGTCTTTCTGGATTTTAAGAAGGCCTTTGACACTGTCTCTTATCCAGTCTCATTAACAAACTGAGCGACTGTGGCATTGATGCCTACAGAGTTGGATGGGTCAAAAATTGGCTGATGGGGCGCACCCAGAGAGTGGTGGTGGACAGGTCGTACTCGACTTGGCAGGATGTATGAGTAGTGGAGTCCCCCAGGGCTCGGTCCTGGGGCCTACACTGTTCAACATCTTCATAAGCGACTTGGACAAGGGGGTGGAAAACACGTTGTCCAAGTTTGCCCATGACACCAAGATGTGGGGAGAGGTAGGCACACTCGAAGGGAGAGAGAGGCTGCAATTAGACTTAGACTACAGAGGTAGGCGGATGGTAATAGGATGGGATTCAATGTAGATAAATGGAGGGTGCTGCACCTGGGGAGGAGGAATCCACAGCATACATACAGGCTGGGGAGCTCCCCCCTTGTGAGCACAGAGGCGGAAAGGGATCTTGGAGTTATTATTGACTTCAAGATGAACATGAGCTGCCAATGCCAGACCGCAGCCAGCAAGGCCAGCCATAGCTTGTCATGCATCCAAAGGTGCCTGTCTTGAGAGGGTTCAGAGGAGGGCCACCCGCTTGGTTGAAGGGCAAAAGGACAGGCCCTATGAGGAGAGGCTGAGGGACCTGAGCCTGTTCAGCCTCAGCAAGCGGAGGCTGAGGGGGGAGTTGGTGGCTGCCTACAAACTCATTAGGGGAGATCAGCAGCAAATAGGAAGAGCCCTATTCCCCCCAGCAGCACCTGGGGTGACAAGGAACAATGGCCAGGAGCTGCTAGAGAATAGGTTCAGGTTAGAGATTAGGAGGCACTATTTCACTGTCAGGGTAGCTAGGATCTGGAACCAACTTCCTGGGGAAATGGTCCTCTCTCCTACCTTGGGTAAATTAAAAAAGAGGTTGGATGAACACCTGTCTGGGGTCATGTGATCCCAGCGTGTGCTCCAACCAGTGGCGGGGGGTTAGACTAGTTGATCTATTCAGGTCCCTTCTGACCCCTAACTACTATGAAACTATGAATGAAACTGTTACAAACGCTGAACCATTTTAGCATGAATGAAGGGTCCTGATGAAAACAGGCCTTTACCAGTTGTCTCAGTTTTATTCCTTAGTGGGTGTATCTTTCACAATGCACCATAATTAACTGAAGTGTCATTCCTGGTACTATGCCACATCCTGGGCATGATGCCACATAAATGCCACATGGGCTTCAGACCAGTTTGGGACTGGGTAAAGAGAGGGGCAAATAATCTATTGCAAAGATCCAGTGGTACCAGCCATTGAAAATAAGTGGCTCTCAATTTTTAGGTTTAAGTGCATTTCTCTGGCAGGTGGGAGTGTCCAGGTACATTTAGTTTAAGGAGATGCTGCTTGTTGTTCTCTATTATAGTGATATGGGGTTTGAAACACACATACAGTGCATCGTCAGTCTCAGAGCCCTGTAAATGTTGTGCAAACTTCAATACTATATGTGTGCAAACTAAGGATCTGACTATCTGTGGGGCAATAATGTGTGCCCTCCTTTAGGATCATAAAAATTAGAAAGAGGTAGCGACAATCTTGTCTACTTCTAAATAGCTCCAACAATATGGCTACCATCATTTATTTTAAGAATGCTACTTCTTGGTCTATGGGCCTGATTCAAAGTCCGCCGAAGAGTTCATAGAAAGACTGTCATCAACTCCTCTGGGCTTTGGCTGAGGTATTAATAGATCTCATTTTCAGGCAGTCTTTCCCATATAATGCAGGCCATGGTGCTTCTGATTTACATGTGCAGAAGGGGTGGCCTTTCCTCTCAGATATAGCTTTTGACCATGAAATTCTTTCCTATGATTCTACACTTGCTTATCAATTGTATGCTCAGTCCTAAGAGCTTGTGCCTGTAACTATATAACAGACTGGGAGCATATGGTAGGTAGCTAAAAGAGTAGTTACTACAATGTGCATAGGGTGAACATACATCCAATTTTCACCAGGTCAGTCCCATTTGAAACATCTGTCCTGCATACATACCCTGTCGGTGTCCTCAAGTTAATGCTTTTGTCCCTTTCTCAGAAACACTCCTGCTGGAGATGGGATATATGTGTTTGGTTGAATAAACCAATGAAAACTTGGGTCAGCTAGCTTGCTTGCTCCCTTGCTCGCTCCCTTGATTGCACCACCTCTCTGTCCTGTCTAACCAGTGTGCTCCACTCTCCATGGCCCCTTTATCCTCCATTCAGCTGGTGTGTTTGACTGACAGCTCAGAAAGAGCTGAGTATGCCAGAGAGTCGGAGAAGGAAGGGAGACCTGTCCCTTTAGAGGTTCAGTAAGCATAGTCATCCTAACTATGCCCAAGGCATCATTTTGCAAGGGTGCCATTGTAGAGAGAAGTGGCATTTGCACCTCTTCCAAACTTATTCTGACAGCCTGACGTTGGATCACATGCACCAGGCCATTTGCAGAGTAGTACGAGCTAGAGAACAATCCTTTGGGCAGTGCCATAGCTGGCACAAATCAGAGTATTCCATCAGTTTCAATGGAATACTGCTGTCTTACAGAAGCTGATGACCTTGCTTTTTGCTTTTAAATGAAGCTGTATTGTGTAGTATCTGAATTTTGCCATGCAAGATCCTGAGCATATGATGCATTTATACTGGTGTATGGCCCTGCAGAAATATAAAAAAGGAACAGACACATGACATACAGCCCTGCACTGTTGTAATCTATTAGAATCTGGTATGGTTTTACCCCAGGAAGAAAAAGCAGATAAACATGCTGGTATAAGTTACACATACGTAAGTATTGTGTGTCCACGCTGATCGCAAAGGAGCTGTTTATGTAATATAGTCATAGATTCATAGATACTAGGGCTGGAAGGGACCTTGGAAGATCATTGAGTCCAGTCCCCTGCCCCAGGGGCAGGAGATCATTGGCTCCCAGCAAGATAAACATCCAAATGTCTCTTGAAGGTGTTCAAAGTAGGTGTTTGAGCCACCTCTGGCGGCAGTCTATTCCAAACCTTGGGGGCATAGACAGTAAAGAAGTCCTTCCTTATGTCCAACCTGAAACTGTCATGGAGGAGTTTGTGACCGTTCAGCCTTGTCATCCCTTGGGGCACTCTGGTGAAAAGACGTTCCCCAAGATCCTGGTGAGCACCCCTGATAAACTTATAGGTGGCCACCAGATCACCCCGAGCCTGCACTTTTCCAGGGTGAAGAGTCCCATAGCTCTCAATTCTCTCATCATAAAGTCTGTATTCCTGACCTCTGATCATGCGCATGGCTCTCCTCTGCACCCTCTCAAGCTTCTCCACATCCTTTTTGAAATGTGGAGCCCAAAACTGGACACAGTACTCCAGCTGTGGCCGAGTACAGCGAGAGAATGATGTCCTGGTATTTGCTTGAGAAGCATCTATGGATGCAAGCCAGCATTTTGGTTGCTTTACTAGCCGCAGCATCACATTGAAGGCTCATGTTCATCTTGTGGTCAGTCATGACCCCCAAGTCCCTTTCGTCCTTTAGTGCTAGCCAGCGTAGCACTGCCGAGCCTATAAGCATGCTGCAGGTTTTTCCTCCCAAGGTGGAGAACCTCGCATTTTTCGGTGCTAAACACCATCAGTTTCTTGTCTGCCCATTTCCTGAGCCTGTCAAGGTCTGCCTGGATCACACTCCTGTCCTCAGGTGTGAATGCTTTACCCCAGAGTTTGGTGTCATCGGCGAACTTGGCCAGTCTGCTTCTGACACCAATGTCTACATCATTAATGAAGATGTTAAATAGTATAGGCCCAAGGACAGAGCCTTGAGCCACTGGTCACAGCGCACCATGACGAATGACTTCCATCAACCACCACCCTCTGGGCCCTACTGTGGAGTCAATTCCCCAGCCAGCGGATCGTGGTGAGGCCAAGGCCGAAGTTAGCCAGTTTTGCCAAGAGGTGATCATGGGATACCAGACTGAAGGCTTTTTTTAAAGTCAAGATATATGACATCAATCTCTTCTCCCTTGTCCAGGTGATAGGTCACCTGCTCGTAAAAGGAAATAAAATTGGTCAAGCAGGACCTACCTGCAACAAACCTGTGCTGGATATCCCTCAGCATGTTGCTGTAAGCCAGCCTGTTAAGAACGGCCTCTTTGATGATCTTTTTTCCAAGACCTTTCCCAGGATAGAGGTCAGGCTGATGGGCCTGTAGTTTGCCGGATCCACTTTCCTCCATTTCTTGAAGATAGGCACCACGTTGACCTTCTTCCAATAATCGGGCACTTCACCAGAGCACCAGGAGTTCTCAGAGATCCGTGCCAGGGGCTGAGCTGTGATGCCTGCCAGCTCTTTGAGTACCCTTGGGTGTAAACCATCAGGGCTGGCTGACTTGAAGGTATCTAGCCTGTCAAGGTGTTCCTTCACAAGGTCAGCATTGATGGAGAGTAAGGAATCTCCCTCACCTGGGCCTCCCTCTCCTGTAATGGGCAGGGGCATCCTATGGGACCGGTGAAAAACTGACGCAAAGTACCCATTTAGCAAGTTGGCTTTTTCCTGGGCATCGGTTGTCTGTTGTCTCATCTGGTTTAGCAGGGGTCCAGTGTTACCCTTGCTTTTCCTCCAGCTCCCCACATACCTAAAAAAGGACTTTTTATTGCCTTTGATACTTGTAGCTAGTTGGAGTTCCATTGCAGCCTTGGCTTTCCTGGTTTGCTCCCTGCAGGTCTGGACCAGTGCAGAGTATTCCTCCTTGGAGGTGGATCCAGTCCTCCATCCTTTGTAGATCTTTCTTTTTAGCCGCAGGAGGTCCACTAGTTCCCTGGAGAGCCAAGGGGGCTGCTGTGCCCTTTTGCTGCCTTTTCTCCAGGACAGAATAGACTTTGCTTGTGTATCCAGGATTGCCCCCTTGAGGAGCAACCTCTTGTCCTGAACTCCCCTCCCCTTTTGGGTTGTGACCCTTTTAGGGCCTCACTGACAAGCCTCCTGAGCTTGTTGAAGTCAGCTTTCTTGAAGTTGAGGACTTCTGTATTGCTGAATGACTTGCCAGCTTTACAATGGATGGTGAAGCTACTACCTATTATTTTGCCGTCTAGAGACAGGACATTCTAAGGATGCAGACACACAAAGGGTTGGAGCCTTTCAAAAGGGAAACATTTCAAAAGGGGCAGTGGCTGGTAGGTACTAATTGTTGTGAATGATTCAAATACAGTAAAACTGCTCTGGCTTAAGAGTCCATCCAGGATAAAGTTGAAGCCTACATTTAGATTGTTTTCAGTTCATTAGAAAAAATTAGAATTTACCAGCTGCTGCCCTCTTGCAACACACTCCTTTTGAAAGGGCTTCAAGGGTTTCTATGTCCACACCCTAATAGTACCTACTGCAGTCACTCCCTTAGAATGACCGATCATCTGTTCATTCCAGATCCCGGTGTAATTTATTTTGTCATGCAAAACTGATGCAAATAATGCGTTGGGTGTCCAGACTGTGATCAGGGTAGCAGTATAAGATGGTTGGGCATTATTTGCTTATATCAAGAAATTTTTCCTTTTTTGTTTGATAGATTATATAGGTCAGTGGTAACCAACCCATCTGGCCCTATGGACTTGCCCCATGTGCTGGACAAACCTGGTGCATGGGACCATATCATCTGGACCAGCGGGGCTCTCCAGAGACAAGGGGCAGTGCCTCTCCCAGGCCAGCCATGACTCATGAAGCAGCACTGGCTGCCACTATGCTGATGGTGGCAGCAGCTATTTTTGTGCCCTCTTACAAAGGTAGTGCCTGAGGCTGCTGCCCTGGTTGCTCTCATGCCCCTCCCTGCCCCCGCCCCTGGCCTCCTCTGCTGGGACTCCCCATGGCTCCCAGGGGTCTGCAACAACTAACACTCCCACCACTCCCCTATGCCAAATTTCTAGGCAACTGGGGAGCCCTACAGACTGAATGACACAGCTCTGTGGGCTGAATTTTGCCCATGGGTGATAGGTTCTGCAATAATTGACCACTGATATCAATAAATACTTCACCAAATATTGCCATACCTTCACTGCTACTCTTGCTGCACTTAGAACTAAAGAACTTATAAGAACTCACTTATCACTCTAGCTATTAAAACAGTCTTTTAAGAGCTCTACATTTGCTCTTCTCAGTTTAGTCCTAATATGATGGTGGTCTGGTACAGGCGGTAATGCTGCCATGAAGGCTAGATGTCTTTCTGCACTCACTTTATTACATTTACAGCACTGGTCCCAAGGATGTAGGGGTAAAGGGGAGGTGGGAAGGGGGAGAGTTATAAGTAGCTCTAGTTCCCTGACTGCTAGTTTGATACATTTCAACCAGTGTCCAAAAATCACAAGTTTCATAGATTTCATAGACATTAGGGCTGGAAGGGACCTCGGAAGATCATCGAGTCCAGCCCCCTGCCCAAAGGGCAGGAAGTCAGCTGGGGTCATAGGATCCCAGCAAGATAAGCATCCAGTTTCATCTTGAAGGTGTTCAATGAAGGCGCTTGAACCACCTCCGGTGGCAGGCTGTTCCAGACCTTGGGGGCTCGGACAGTAAAGAAATTCTTCCTTATGTCCAGCCTGAAACGATCTTGAAGTAGTTTGTGACCATTCGACCTCGTCATCCCTTGGGGCACTCTGGTGAACAAACGTTCCCCCAGATGCTGGTGGTCACCCCTGATAAACTTGTAGGTGGCCATCAGATCACCCCTGAGCCTGCGCTTTTTCAGGCTAAAGAGCCCCAGGGCTCTCAGCCTGTCATCGTAGGGTCTACTTCCCTGACCTCTGATCATGCGCGTGGCTCTTCTCTGGACTCTCTCAAGCTTCTCCACATCCTTTTTGAATTGGGGAGCCCAAAACTGGACACAGTACTCCAGCTGCGGCCTCACTAAGGCCGAGTACAGGGGGAGAATGACGTTCCGGGATTTGCTTGAGAAGCATCTATGGATGCAAGCCAGTGTTTTGGTCGCTTTACTAGCCGCCGCATCGCATTGCAGGCTCATGTTCATCTTGTGGTCAAAGATGACCCCCAAGTCTCTTTCTTCCATAGTGCTAGCCAACATAGCTGGGCTATGATGCTCGCCAGCTCCTTGAGTACCCTGGGGTGAAGATTGTCAGGGC
>NW_005841935.1:3065440-3067416 GCF_000455745.1 Alligator sinensis
TTTGCTCCCACCGTTGTGTCCCCTGTGCTGTGTTCCCCATGGATTTTAACCCAGAGGGTCTCCAGCCATCCTCCCTGGTCGCCAATATCGGCTTGCAGGGACGTGTAGCTTTCATGTTCCTTACTATTAGAAATGTATGATAGGCCATAGAATCATAGAAACTTAGGGCTGGAAGGGACCTCAGGAGGTCATCTAGTCCAACCTCCTGCTCAAAGCAGGACCATCTCCAACTAGATCATCCTAGCCAAGGCTTTGTCTAGCTGGGTCTTAAAAACCTCCAAGGATGAAGAGTCTACAACTTCTCTGGGTAACCTGTTCCAGGTGCTGAGAGAGTAACCTGTACTACCCTCTCAGTGAGAACATTCTTCCTAATATATAACATCAACTTCCCTTGCTGCAACCTGAGACCATTGCTGCTTGTTCTGTCGTCAGCCACCACTGAGAACAGTCTAGCTGCATCCTCTTTCAAACTCCTCTTCGGGTAGTAGAAAGCTGCTTTTAGATCCCTTCTCAGTCTTTTCTTCTCCAGACTAAATAAGCATAGTTCCCTCAGCCTCTCCTCATAAGTCATTGTGCCTCAGCCCCTGAACCATTTTCATTGCCCTCCACTGTATTCTCTCCAATTTGTCCACATCATTTCTGTAGTGGGGGGTGCGCAACTGGACACAATACTCCAGATGTGGCCTCCCCAGTGCTGAATTGAGGGGAATAATCACTTCCCTTGACATGCTGGCAACACTCCTACCAATGCAGCCCAGTATGCTGTTAGCCTTCTTGAAAACAAGGGCACACTGTTGACTCGTATTCAGCTTATTGTCCACTGTAACCCCCAGGTCCTTTTGTGCAGAGCTTCTGCCCAGCCCCCAGGTGCATGGGACAGTTCTGTCCTAAGTGCAGGACTTTGGATTTGTCCTCGTTGAACCTCATGAGATTCCTTTTAGCCCAATCCTCCAATTTGTCTAGGTCACTCTGAATCCTGACACTACCCTACTGCATATCTACTACTCCCTCCAGCTTGGTGCCATCTGCAAACTTGCTGAGGGCGCACTCTATGCCATCTTCCAAATTGTTGATGAAGACATTGAAGAAAACTCCCCAGGAATGACCACTGGGGCACAACGCTTGATACTGGCTGCTAACTAGACATCAAACCAGTGATTACTACTCGAAGCCCGATGCTCCAGCCAGTTTTCTATCCACCTTACAGTTTACTCATTCAGCCTATACTTCCTTAGCTTGCCTGCGAGAATGTTGTGGGAGACTGTATCAAAAGCCTTGCTAAAATCAAGGTACACCACGTTCACCAGTCTCCCTGCATCCACAGAGCCAGTCATCTCATCATAGAAGGCAATCAGGTTGGTCAGGCATGACTTGTTCCTGGTAAGTCCGTGCTGGCTGTTCCTAATCGCTGCCTTCTCCACCAAGTACTTAGAAATGGATTCTTTGAGGATTTGCTCTATGATTTTTCTAGGGAGTGAGGTGAGGCTCACCAGTCTGTAGTTCCCCGGATCCTCTTTCTTCCCTTTCTTAAATATGGGTACTAAGTTTGCCCTTTTCCGATCATCCGGGATGTCTCCTAATAACCATGAGTTTTCAAAGATGATGGCTAGCAGCTCTGCAGTCACATCAGCCAACTCCCTCAGCACTCTCAGGTGTATCACACCTGGCCCCATGGACTTGTATATGTCCAGATTTTCTGAATAGTCCCTAATCTGTTCTTTTGCCACTGTTGGCTGCTCACCTGCTCCCCAAACTGTGTTGCCACCTGCAGTAGTCTGGGAGCTGACCTTGTCTGTGAAGACTGAGGTGAAAAAGGCATTGGGTACTTCAGCCTCTGTCACTAGGTTGCCTCCCCCTTTGAGTAAGGGACCCACACTTTCAGAGATTTTCCTCTTGTTATTGACATACTTGTAGAAGCCCTTGTTACCCTTCACATCCTTTACTAGCTGCAACTCCAATTGTGCTTTGGCATTCCT
>NW_005841935.1:3067427-3070042 GCF_000455745.1 Alligator sinensis
GCATTCCTGACTTCATCCCTGAATGCCCGAGCAATGCTCTTATATTCTTCCCTAGTTGTTTTTGCAAGTTTCCACTTATAAGCTTCTTTTTTTGTAATTTAGTTTACTGAAAAGTTCCCTGCTAAGCCAAGCTGGTCTCCTGCCATACTTGCTAGTCTTCCTGCACATCAGGATGGTTTGTTCCTGCACTCTCAGTAAGGCTTCCTTCAAGTACAGCCAGCTCTCCTGAACTCCTTTTTCCCTCAGACTAGTTTCCTGGTTTCCAGAGGGGATCCTGCCCATCAGTTCCCTGAGTGAGTTGAAGTCTGCTTTTCTGAAGTCCAGGGTCAGTACTCTGCTACTCTCCATCCTTCCTTTCCTCAGGATCTTGAATTCAATCATCTTGTGGTTGCTGCTCCCCAAATTGCCATCCATTTCTACATTCCCCACCAATTCATCCCTGTTTGAGCAGCAGGTCAAGAAGAGCATGGCCCCCAACTGGCCACTCCAGCATTTGCACCAGGAGGTTGTCCCCAGCACTCTATAAAAACTTCCTGGATTGCTTGCTTACTGGTGTATTGCCCTCCCAGCAGATGTCTGGGTGATTTTGAAGTACATCATGAGACCCAGGACCTGTGATAGGGAAACTTCCGCTAGCTGTTTGAAGAAAGCCTCACCCACCACTTACTCCTGGTCTGGTGGTCTATAGCAGACCCCCATAATGACACCACCCTTGTTGCTCTCCCCTCTGACCCTAACCCAGAGACTTGTGACAGGCCCATCTCTAGTTTCATACTGGAGCTCTGAGCAATCATATGGCACTTTTACATAAAGTGCAACTCTTCCTCCTCTTCTCCTCTGCCTGTCCTTCCTGAACATTTTGTACCCATTCATGACTGTGCTTCTGTCATGCAAGCTCCCACCAAGTCTCTGTTATTCTGATCACATCATAGTTCCTTGACTGTGTGAGGACTTCCAATTCTTCCTGCTTGTTTCCCAGGCTCTGTGCATTTGTGTACAGATACCTGAGGTGACTAACCAATTGCCCTGATTTCTCAGGAAGAATGAGAGCATCTCCTCTGTTGCCCCCTCCTGCCTGCTCTTCTTCTAGGTCCCCCACTTCTTCACTTTCCTCAGGGCTTTGGTCTCCATCCCCCCCAGCGAATCTAGTTTAAAGTCCTCCTCACTATGTGGGCAAGCCTGTCTGCGAAGATGCTCTTCCCTCTCTCTGTCAGGTGGATCCCATCTCTTGCTCGCAGTCCTTCTTCGTGGAACATCATGCCATGGTCAAAGAAGTCAAGGCCCTGCCAGTGACACCATCTGCGCAACTATGCATGGATCTGCAGGAATGGATCAGCTCCTGCTTGGGCCCTTTCCCTTAACTGGAAGGATTGAAGAGAAGATCACCTGCGACCCCACCCCCTTCACCCTTGTGCCATGATGTGCTGATGTCTCAGGGCCTTTGTACACGCCACAAAATTGGCCTTTAAAGCGGCGTAAATGTCCTCTTGCACTGCTTTAATGGTGCAACTGTTTAGACTGCTGGCGGCATAATGCGCTTTAATGGTGTGGCTGTTTACACTGTTGGTGGCGTATTGCGCATGAAATGACTTTGAATGCAGCAAAATAAAACATGTCAGGTGCTTTAGTTTGCTATCTTACAGCCACAGACTAAAGCACTGGACCCTGTGCAGCTCAGGGGCCATGCAGTCACCCCAGCGGCAGCTCGTATAGGCAGGCTCCAGTGAAGGAAAAAAAAAAAAAAGCAGAGAGCCTGATCTTTTTTTTTTTTTTCTTTTTTTCCACCCCCCCCCTCCAGAGCCTGCCTACTGGCCTGAGCTGCATGGGGGCCTAGTGCTTCCTGCCGCAGCTGGGGGGGGCGCTGGGACCACCCAGGCCAGGTGCCTGCGGCTGGGTGCTGCCTGGGGAGCGCCATTGCTGGCACCTCACCTTGTCCCCTCCCCCCACTGCCAGAGAGATTTCATAGATTTCATAGACATTAGACCCCCAAGAGGCAGGTAAGGATTAGGCTCAACCTTTGTGTATACGCTGCGGAGGTTTATTACTTCGCCCTAAATTGAAATGGTGTTTTTAAAAACTCACCTCTTCAATTTAGGGAGAATTAAACGAAAGTAAACCCCCATAGCATGTACAAGCAGCTTCAGTTTCAGCTCTGTCACGCAGTCCTGCTCTTACTGTCTTTCAAATTATCTTTATCCCACCAGCCATTGGAGGGATTCCAGATAAAGCCTGGCAAAAGGAAAAAAAAACCAACCCCAAAATGAAGTCCTGCAGAAATCACTCAGATGTTTAAAGCTTTGCTGATTCAGATCATCCCACTCAGTGCCTTTCCCTTCTCCTTCTACTTCCGCTGTGCTTAACAAAGCTAAAAAGCATGTACTGAAGTGGCTAGTATATTAATGGGAAATAGTCATACTTCCCTTTTTGATTAAAGCACATGGGGGGCAGAATCTGAGCTGAGTTTTCAGGCTTAACGCTGCACTTCCTGCCTAATTTCTCACCTTGATTGTTGCGCTCACAATGGTGTTTTGCCTGGAACATGGAGACTCCTTTCTTCACATGGCAGCCTGGCTGTGCGCCACAAGTGTTCAAATATTCCTGCCAGTGGCTGTGCA
>NW_005841935.1:3070759-3090425 GCF_000455745.1 Alligator sinensis
ACGTCTTATGATGAATTCTATTATTTGGTGATCACTGTCCCCCAGGTGACCACCGATCTGTAGGTCCCCTACCATGTCATCCCCCGTTGCCAATACCAGGTCCAGTAAGGCATTCCCCCTAGTGGGACCATGTACCTCCTGTGTCAGATGTAGGTCCTGTACACAGGATAGGAACCTGCGTGACTGGTGGGACTTTGCTGTCTGCATCTCCCAGCAGATGGCTGGGTAGTTTAGGTCCCCCATGATTACCGCCTCCCTAGTTTTTATGGTCTCTGAGAGCTGCCTCAGGAGCCCCAAATCTAGTTCTTCCCCTTGGTGTGGGGGGTCTGTAGCAGACCCCTACCACCAAATCCCTTTCTCCTTGACCCCCATGTAACCTAACCCACAATCCATCTACTTTCTCCTTCTTCGATTCTGTTTTGATAAGGGTTGATGTATATCGCTCATTGACATAGAGCGCCACCCCTCCCCCTCTCTTCCCCACTCTATCCTTTCTGTACAGCTTCTAACCCTCAATGTGGGTTTCGGTGGGCATGTCTACATGAGATGCTTAATGCACAGTAGATTAATTGTACTGCACATTAGCACATCATGGCGAAAGTCATGCTAATGCATTAATGTGTAGTAGAATTAGTTTACTGTGCATTAAGCATCATGAAAAGACTATGCTGGTGCTACTGTGCAGTAGCGTCAATTACTGTGCATTTAGTTAGTACCTCATATTAGAGATACTAAACTTGAGGCACAGTAACAATGGTGCATTAGTGCATGTATAGACAGGCATGGTGTCTATGAAAGCCTCACTTTGGAATCAATTGTCCCCTTCACCCTGCACACCCTTGTAATTAAGTTAAAGGGAAGTTTACCTGCCTATATCACCACCTGCACTAATCAGCAAACAGACAGTCATCTGAACTTGTCAGTTATAGGAGATTTTTCAGAAAAAGGGAACAAAGTCCTTCAGCTTGTTTATTCATGTAGTCATAAGAGCTAGGAAGAGACCCACAGCACAAAATAGTGTCTTCTCACCCACATACACCTCTGCATACGTCTCGTATCTTCCACAGCTGCATCCGTGGGCAGTCTGGGATAATAAGTGTGCACATGGAAGCTTGTGCTATATATGTCTGTCTACTTTCATTAGTCTTTCAGGTGCAAATCTACCCTGCTTTTTACTTGACTTCAGCATAACATAGCTAACATAAGTAACATGGTCCATAGACATGTTCCCTGACACAGTTATCTGGTCTTCTATAAAGATTGCATCTGCCTCTGGCTGAATATATCTGCAGTGTGGGGGGGAATCTGGGGATATGGTGGGACCCGGGGAGAACACAGGCTTGCTATACAGCATCTACAAAGGCCATACCTGTAAGGCAAGGATTAATGAATGATTGTGGGCTCAGTCAATCTCATCCTGTTACACCTACCATAGGTGTCAGGTTTGGCAGGAAGGAAAAGGGAGGGCACAGCTCAGTTGGGTGGGAGCTAAGATCTCCAGCTCTCAGCTCTGTGGGAAGCTTGGCAGGGACCAAAAATAAACTAGAGAAATAGACTGGGGGAAGGTCCAAGAAGTAGGACCGTTGTCTTTGGCTACCAAGGCTCTAATGAAGTGAGCTTCAACCCATGGAAGCTTGTACTATAGATACACATATAAATAGACATTTTGGCCATTCTACAAGGAGTGAATCTACCCAGTCTTCTACTTGACTTCAGACTGACATGGCTAACTACATCTTTCTACCCCATTCTCATTAATAAACTGAGTGACTGTGGCATTGATGCCTACACAGTTGGATGGGTCAAAAATTGGCTGATGGGGCGCACCCAGAGAGTGGTGGTGGACAGGTCGTACTCGACTTGGCGGGATGTGAACAGTGGGGTCCCCCAGGGCTCGGTCCTGGGGCCTACACTGTTCAACATCTTCATTAGCGACTTCGACAAGGGGGTGGAAAACACGTTGTCCAAGTTTGCCCATGACACCAAGATGTGGGGAGAGGTAGGCACATTCGAAGGGAGAGAGAGGCTGCAATTAGACTTAGACAGACTACAGAGGTGGGTGGATGGTAATAGAATGGGGTTCAATGTAGATAAATGGAGGGTGCTGCACCTAGGGAGGAGGAATCCACAGCATACATACAGGCTGGGGAGCTCCCCCCTTGTGAGCACAGAGGCAGAAAGGGATCTTGGAGTCATTATTGACTCCAAGATGACCATGAGCCGCCAATGCCAGACCGCATTCAGCAAAGCCAACCGCACCTTGTCGTGCATCCAAAGATGCATCTCAAGCTGGTCCTGAGAGGTGATACTCCTCCTCTACGTAACTTTGGTCGGGCCTCAATTGGAGTACTGCGTCCAGTTCTGGGCACCGCACTTTAAGAAGGATATGGCCTGTCTTGAGATGGTTCAGTGGAGGGCCACCCGCTTGGTTGAAGGGCAAAAGGACAGGCCCCACGAGGGGGGGCTGGGGGACCTGAGCCTGTTCAGCCTCAGCAAGCGGAACCTGAACCTGTTCAACCTCAGCAAGCGGAGGCTGAGGGGGGAGTTGGTGGCTGCCTACAAACTCATTAGGGGAGATCAGCAGCAAATAGGAAGAGCCCTATTCCCCCCAGCAGCACCTGGGGTGACAAGGAACAATGGGCAGGAGCTGCTAGAGAATAGGTTCAGGTTAGAGATTAGGAGGCACTATTTCACTGTCAGGGTAGCTAGGATCTGGAACCAACTTCCTAGGGAAGTGGTCCTCGCTCCTACCTTGGGTAAATTAAAAAAGAGGTTGGATGAACACCTGTCTGGGGTCATGTGATCCAAGCGTGTGCTCCAACCAGTGGCAGGGGGGTAGACTAGATGATCTATTCATGTCCCTTTTGACCCCTAACTACTACTATGAAACCAGGGATTTGCCTGTCATTGGCCAGTTGGACAACTGTTGGTGGCGCCCTGCCTGCTGGGGTGACAACTGCATACATCCCTCAAGTTTTTTTGTTTGATGGGGGGGGACTCAGTAGTGATTTGTCACGAATAGTGGTGTGGTTACAGATCCACTGACAGTGCTGTTCCCTAGCATGGGCAGTTCTAGAATTTAGTAAAAGGGGAGTGCAGCACATGGTGGGGGATGGGGGTGAAGTGTGGTTGGAGCCCGCAGCCAGTGGGAGAGACTGCAAGGCAGGACAGTACAAATGCAAGTACAGGAAGTGGGGGACTCGCCTCCTGCTGCCACTATACCTTATGGGGAGAGGGGTGGCCATGGGGAGTGACTGCACAAACTGTTGGGTCACCTAGTGGCAGCAGTGGGCAGGTTCTTCCTTCTTGCACCTGCTCCATGCTTTCCTTCCCCTTTGGTGTCTCCTGCTGCCTGGGAGCAGTTACTAGGAGGCAAAACCTGACTACTGCTGCATCTGTTCTGGCTGAAGCAGGTGCAGGAAGAGGAAACCTGCCTGCTACTACCACTGCCCTCTACTGAACCTGGCTCTTCCCACTGCTGGAGTGGTTCTTGGGCTCCCTTTATACCCAGGTCAATATTGGACAGTGGTGGGAGGGGGTGGGTCCTCTGCTTTTGCCTGCTCCTTGCCCAGCTCCCTGGTGTTCTCTGTTGACCCAGGGGCTCCAGCTGCAGGGAGAGGCTGTGTGGGCACCAGGCTCAGTTGGAAACAGTAGTGGCAGTGGAAGGGGAGTATGACCTCACCACTGCACCTGCCTGGGTCCTCCCCAGTTCTCATGTGACTGACTCCCACACACATCTAAAGCAGTATGATTTCCTTGTTTCATTGTTTGTGGTATTTTTCTTTGGGATTTTTGGTACTGAGCTGGATCCCTCCCACTTTTTGTTTCCACTACAACTTGATGTTATTTTGAAGGATTTTTACTAGGTCGTCTTTGACCCATTGCTCTTCCCTTGAATGCTTCCCCCACACCAAGGGAAGTTGTTGCATGAATAAATCTATGGGAATGCTTATAGTTCATGCAGTCAGGACCCCAAGGCCCTACTGTAGCTTTCCCTTAAAACCAAGTTCCTCTGCTTATGAATGCTTCCTGCTCTGTTCATAGCTCAGAAACACTTCCTTCCATAACCAGGCTGCTCAAATCCCAGCTTGTTTTCTATTCCTGTTACCATTACCCTTCCAACCAAGACCAGCTAATTCATCATCAGGGCTCTAGCCACAGATCTCTGTAATGGAAACCTGGAGACACACCAACATGTGGCTTTTCACCTTAAGTGCCATCTGTATTATTACCTGGTGGCTTTGACATCCTGTGCATAACTTGGTCCCCTTCCAGTTGCATATTCTCCAACAAACAGTTCTTCCTTCACCCATTCCAGTCCCTGGAGAAAAGCAATTGGAGGTTAGCCAGCAGATAACACCTTTCTTATCTTGGCAACAAAACATTTCAACAAAGATTTTTATTGACAGGCTCTTACAGCTGAGTTTAAGATTATAGTTTAATGCTTTTGGAATTACCCTTCTCCAGGAGCAGTACTGCTTTTAATGGGAGTGGCTATTTGCACTCACTTCAAACTGATTTATATAAAAAAGCAGCCTATACTTTATTTGCAAAGATTTCTAACAGGAGTGATAGGGGAAAAATTAGGTACTTTCTTGTTGCCAAGCTACTGACAGGAATTAAAAACAGTTAAAGCCCTTTTCAGTTTCAGATGGTGGTCTCTGAAGCCAGCATATTTATCTGTTTCGTCTATCTCTAAGCAGCTAATCTTATTTTCAATTGTACCATTTTCTTTTTATTGTTATTATGGTGGAGCAGAATTAAGAAGCAGATCCATCCTGACATGGCTTTTCTGTCAGAGGATTATCCTTGTAGGGTTCAAAGCGGCCCAGAGGAAAGGCAGCACTGCAACGGAGTTGAAGCAGGGGAGCTGGAGTTGGGATTTCTCCCATTAAATGCCATGGGGCTGAACTGTGATGAAGGAGAAACATTGTATGTTCTTAGAAAATGAGCCAGCAGTGTGGCAGAAAGCTCCTTGCAGGCAGCTACATCTCCTGTCATTGCATCTCCTCTTATATTCCTCGAGTATGCTTGTTATGCTTACTTGGTAAGCTTCCTAGGTTTTGGATTGCTACTACTTCACCAGGGCCAGTCATTCATTCTCTTTGACCAACTTACATGTAAAGTATCACCCCATTACATGTGTTTTCCCAGCACTATGACAATGCACTTCGGATTTTGCCACAAGGTAAACTCAGCAAGCAAGTCCCTAGGCCAGGATAGAGGGATGACATCAGGAGTTTGCCTTCTGTCAAAACCCACAGGTCAAACATTATCTTAGCTGGGGATTTCATCTCTGGATCATGGGGTGTATTTTTCCTGTGAAACTTTCCCTTGTGACAGCTCTCTCCTGGTGGCTGTTACATGGGGCTGAGGTAGGGTTGCCTTTTACTTCTTGTAAAGACTCAGGCACTGGCACTGTACCAAGGGCTCTCCCATCATGCAGGCTGGTATTTGGTAGAGCTGCACCGATATGTTTATCCATATTTGGATCAGCACCGATAAAAGGAGAATTGACATTATCAGCAGTCGGGCTTTTTTGGCCGGTGTAGCCGATTTAATGTCATCGATAAATGTCATGTGCATGTGTGCAGCTGCCGCATGCATGCAGCCAGGAATGCAGTTTGGCAGCTTAGGGAGCAGCGTCCAGCTGCCTGCATCTGTGGGGGAGGCATGGGGGGGCACGTGCCCTCCTGGACTTGTGTGGGATGAGGGCGGGTTGCCTGCTGAGGGCTCAGGGCCAGGGACTGCGCCAACCTCTTCCTGTTCGGGGCTGCACTTGGGGCAGGTGGGGTCAGGGCAGGGTGAGTGGTAGTGCTGGGAGCCGGGCTACAGGGTGGGCTACAGCCACCCTAAAATTCACTATAGCTCCCCTCCTGGCACCACCCAGAGCAGCCCTGGCCCAGCCCCCCTGCTGGGAAGAGGCTGCCACAGCCCCTGGTCCTAGGCCCGCAGTGGGTAGCCCGCCCTCGCCCTGCACACACATTTGGGGGGCACATGCCCCCCATACTTCCCTGGGGGGGTGCTTCCCCTGGGGGGAGCCTCTTGTTCCCTCGCGCTCCCCGGACAAGCCGCCCACAGCTCCGTCCCGTGCCCTGCCCCAGCTGGGCAGCACCTACCCTTCCTGTAGCTCCACTCCATCTTTCACTATGGGAGCCTCGATCTGCCCCTCCCCCCGCCCCTTCCACCCCCACAGACGTACTGGCCGGGCACTGCTCTCCTAGCTGCCAGGCTGCATGTTGGCTATCAGTTCGGTATCAGCCAATATGGCTGGTTAGTAATCGGCCATCAGTATCGGCTAAAACATCTTTATCGGTGCAGCCCTAGTATTTGGAGGATTTCAAACCACTCCTGTATGCTGTTCAGGCAGTCATTGACTCTCCCAGGTCTGAAATGTGTGGCTATATCATCCCCCATGCTCTCATCATGTCTGAAACAATCTGTCAAGCCACTGCTGTGCAGACCTCGCACTGTTTAGGGCATGTTTACACGGGGTCCAGCAGTATGGTTAGCCATGTCTGTGTGAGCACCCACACACCTAAGCCCCACGCAACAGATGAGTATCCATGCCTTTATGCCCAACTGGCCGCAGCT
This sequence comes from Alligator sinensis, assembly GCF_000455745.1. Classification (NCBI taxonomy): domain Eukaryota; kingdom Metazoa; phylum Chordata; order Crocodylia; family Alligatoridae; genus Alligator; species Alligator sinensis. The sequence continues at coordinate 3,077,354 of NW_005841935.1, forward strand.
GCACCCCTGCAGTTGTGTACCCCTTGCAGCTGTGTCCACAGTGGAGCTGCGTTAATCCCCACTAGGTAATTTGAAGCTAGGTTTTTAAAGCGGGGGTTAGGCAGCTAACTCTAATTGTAACCAGTGTCTGATTCAATGGGTCCCAGGTGCCTAAATCCCTTTAACAGTGCATTTCTGGGACTAATGGATGTATCTCTTATGGTTCCTAATGTTACAGTGCACTCTCAGGTGAGCTTCTGGCCAGCTAGCTGTATGCAGGGAACAGGATTTCCTGGATGGCTGTGTAGAAATGTAGCCTTGAGCACTTATACATGTGCCCAATGCCTGTTCCACCATGTTCTAATTAGACTTGATTAATGGAGTCTGCTGAAGCATTCTAATTAGAATACTCCAGCAGTCTCTGAGTCACGTGTATTCAGGGTCCCTGCATTTCAAAATAGTGGCGTGAGCACTTTAACTAAAGCTTGTGGAACAAGCTGGAGGCGAAATATCTGAGATGCTGCAGGCTTTTTAATTAGAGCGGCTCCAGAGAGCCACTGTAATTAAAACATTCCCACCCCCCCAACCCCAGGGCATGTGTAAAGACACTCTTTGAGAATGAAGAGAAGACTCAGATGACTTGCAAATGGAAAGAAATGGAGCTTCTGCCCTTTTTTTTTTTTTCATGTGCAAAGACCTGAAACCTTTGCCTTTAGAGTATATACTTTTCACATGAGCAGCTTCTGTTTAGCAGTGATAAACATTGTGGAGAGGAAGCCTTTATTAAAGGTTCAGTGCCCAGAGTTAGGATGTTAGCACTCAACATAAATTGCTTGAAGATTTCTTGAAGATCCTGCAGCAAAGCTAGAGACAGACTGAAGTTGATATTCCTTGTACCTCCAAGAAGAAGCAAACAGTTAAAAATAAAATAACACTAAATGAACAAACAAAAACATCCCAGAATGCCTCCATACAATTTGGGGGAGAAGGGAACAAGAATGTAAGTCTCTATTTTGCAGATTATTGCAGATCACTTTTAAAATAAATGTCCTGTTGATCTCGCTCTCCTGTTTTGAAGGTTTAATAGTCGAGTGCTGTAGTTAAAACCTCTTGTGGCAAGATTTCCTTCCTTCTGTGCCATGCATGACAGCTTTATCTACCAGAGTGTCACATGTGATAAAAAATGTTTAAAAGGGTGCGTGTGGGAGAGAGCTGGACGCTGCATCACAAGATGTACTTTGATCATTGATTTTGTGTTGTACTTGCCCAAGGAGTTGTAACAAGCAGGTTACACACTGAGCAGCAGCAGTGTCTAGGACAGTGGCAGTTACCAACAGTCTCAAACTCCCTGTAAGTTGGTGCACAGGGCTGGTGTCCTGCTTGCCCACCCATAGTTAAGCTAGTGTTTATCCATATGCTTGACAATTTACAGAATAAGTACAATTCTATAAATCAGCATTACACTAATGTAGGAGGAAATGCCTCGTTACAACTCCTGTGTTGTTCTGGTTTCTTTTTCTAATGCATGGTGTCAGCTCCAGCTACCATTCACTTCACTGCCATTAGATATTGAAAATTGTGCATCTGCCCACTACAGTAGCTTAATGCACATTTGTAGAGACACAACTCTGAGGGTCCATTCTTTAAATTATTGTCAGCACTGCTGCATAAAGGTGTGTTTTTCCTGTGGGATAATTAATACCTGTTGGCTCTCCAGCTGTTAAATCCTTGTTAGAGGCAAGGCACCAGAGTTTTACAGCAGGGCATGTGTGGGTAGGGGATGGTGTGTACTTTGTATAACTACCATGCAATAGTTTGTCTCCATAAGAGCTTTGTTCTTGCTTTGTGAGAGTTGTGTTTTTTATCATGAGGGATCCCAGTGCAGTGGTTATCTCACTGCAAAATCATGGTGACTTTGGTAGGGCAAAGAGAGGTAGTTGAGTTAGCCTGAAGTCAGTCAGCAACTCATATATGTAAGATTATGCAATGCATAACTATTTGCAAGATCAGGGTCAAAGAACATGTCTGCTTTGAGAGGTGAGACAACATAGTTCTCTGATTCACCTTGTTTATTTTGTACATAGCTAGCTCAGGCCCAGGCCTCCATTGCCCAATAGCTTTCATGGCCATTTACTGCTGCTTAGAGCACTGTCACATTCCTCTGATAGCATTTAACTGACATGGGTTACTGCATAATTTGGAGAGCAGTGGTGACCAAGATATGGCCCATGGGGCTCTCCAGAGTTCTGGAAATTTGGCGACATGGCAAGTGGTGGCAGCGTTAATTGTTGTAGCTCCTAGAGCAGAACAGCTCTGAAGTACGGACCAGATTCAGAGCTGTGTCATCTGGAAATTGGTGGTGGGAGGAGTGGCAGTGGTCATGGCTCCATGAACCACAGTAATTAATGATGCCACCAGCAAATTTCAACCTCACAGGCTAGATGACACAGCTCCATGCTCCAGATCCAGCCTGTGGTTTGGCCCCACGCTCTGGATCTGGCCCTTGGACCAGACCAGTGCTCCTCATCCAGCCTGTGGAGTTGAATGAATTGGACACCACTAATTGAGAGCAATAGTGAATTCAGCCCTGTATCAATTTACTTTGGTCGGGTGGGTCTTTCAAACCCCACCAGGTAAGAGGGGAATAAGGGAAAAGTGATGGCAAACCAGCCTGCTAGAATTGAAATTCAGTGCTGAGGGTGGGCAGGCACAGGACTTTGAGGGTTCTTGTGGTCCTGGTTGTAGTGGACTAGCTTTGAAGTTGTCTTCCTGTGAATTCATTGGCTGCTCTGAGTCGGACAATAAAACTGAGTGATTGGTACAGTATTGCCAACCTGTGTGTTTCAGAGTTCTCCAATCGGGCCTCCAAAATGGGTTTGACTTAAAAATTGTAATGCACAGCTGCAGGGCCCCAGCAGGTAGCAGGATGGGGCCACGGGTGGCTCATCTCGGGGAGAGGGAGGGCTGGTTCCCCACTGTTTCATGCACTTCCAAGAGGCAAAGGGAACCGTGCCCCTCAGATCTGTATGCAAGGCAGACACAAGCTGTGGGTTCAGGCTCTCACTCTGCTTCCTTCCTCCAGGGCTTCCACAGCCCAGCGGGCACGACCTGGTGTGGCAGGGAACAGCAGGGCTGTGCGGGGAGCTCCTCACCACTGCAAGCTCCACGCTGCCCTGGCGACGCGCCTCCTGCACGTGCCACTGCTTTGAGTGGGGCATCCTTGTGCTGCTGCTCTCACTGCAGCCCCACATGCAGGAGACATGTCACCACGGCAGTGCAGAGCTCACAGTGGTGAGCAGCTTCTCCATGCAGCTCCACTCTTACCCAGCACACCAGGGAATGCCCACTGGGCTGCGGAGGCTCTGGGGGAGGAAAGCAGGGCAGGAGCCTGAGCCTATAGCCTGTGCCTGCCCTGCGTACACATCTGGGGGGCCCGGGTCCCCCCCGTCCCCTGGGAGTGCGCACAGTGGCAGGGAGCTTCCCCCTAGCCCAAGCCTGTAGCAGGCAGCAGAGGAGAGCAGGGGCGGGGGCTGTGGACCCAGGTCCATAGCCCTGGCAGTTGGGGTCCCCTCTGGGAGGGCTAGGGGAGCAGGAGCTGTGAGTGGGGGGTGAGGGGCACCAGCAAGGTTGTGGGGGCTGTGCGGGGGAGAGGGAGTGAGAGACCTGAGGGGCGGGAATTTTGGGGGCCTTGAATATTAATAATGGATTTGAGGGTTTTATTAGAGAATTTGTGATTTATTTATTTTTTTATCAGGGAAAGCCAGGATCCCTTGAGATAAGTAACCCATTGGTGCTGCACCTCCACCATGCCCTGGATGGGCCAGACCTACAGGCAACCCCCACTTAGTGCTCCTAATTGGTTTCGGAAAGAACGAGTGCTAAGTGAAACGGCATTAAGCGGAACCCATTTCCCCATAGGATTGAATGTAAATAAAGAGAATTGGTTCTGCACCACCCGCCAACCCAGACCCCACACTCCTGCAGCCCCACCCTGGCCTGCAGGCCCTGGCCAGGCTGCTCCCAGCAAGGCACCATGCGGGCTCTGCCAGGGAAGGCATCAGCTCCTCCCAGCCTCATTGTTCCCCCACCACAATGGCCTCTGCTGGCCGGCACCCGCCGACCACCAGTGCACCTGTGCGTGGCCCCAGCTGCCCCACACATGGGGCCTGAGTCTGGACTCCGGCACAGAGTAAGCAGTGGCATCACCCACCTGCTCACACCCCGCTTTGCCCAGCGGGGGCTCCTTCCAGGACACCCAGTACAGGGACGAGCCACCACTTCCAGATTGCTGCGGGCTCAGGGGTGGGGAAACGCTGTGGGCTTGGCTTGCACTGGCTTCTGCTGCCCCACTGGCCCAGGCCCTGCACTCTTGCCCCCCATCCGGCCCTTCTCCCTGCTGCTGCCGCTCCTCCCCACCCTCTGGCCCTCCAGCAGCACGTGCCAGAGTGGACCCTGCGTTCCTGGGTCCCGCCGGCCTGGGCTCCAAGCTCATGGCCCCCACCCTCCCTTTCTTGCTGCTACCGTTCCTCCCTTTCCGCTCCACATGCAGGAGCAGACCCCAGGCTCGCCGTTCCTCCCTACCCGCTCCACATGCAGGAGCAGACCCCAGGCTCCTGTCACCCCTCCCTGGGCTCCCACCAGCTGCCACTCACCACTTCTTTTGCTGCCATTGCTGCTCCCCATGCCTGCGCTGAGCATTAGCGAAATGCACTCAGCGCTGAGTGAAGCTAGGTAGGTATTTTAAATGAGTGTTATAACGAAACCGCAGTAAGCAAAACCACGTTAAGCAAGGGTTGCCTGTACATTCTTGGGGTACCTCAGCTGTGACACTGATTCTGTGTGGATCTTGCCAGATAGGTCTATGAAAGTCTTTTGTTCCTAAGGGGATCCCTCTTTCTTTTTAATAGAACTGTTACTTAAAAGGCCTCGAGGGGAGGGGAGGTTGGTCTGTATCTCCTCCACAGAAGATCCAAGACTGCCACCAACAAACTCCACTCATTTGCTTCCACTCCACCCCCCATGGCAGGCTGAACAAATGTGCTGATGGTGCCAGGCATACCCAGCACTGCTCTTGGGAGCATACCCAAGACAGTTCTTAGGAGCGTCCCTGGGCACTGACAGAACCATACCTCCTAGGCTGGCTCTGGTTCCCCCTGGTGGTCCTACTTATCCTGCTTGCCCACTTTGTCTCTCTGGGTATCACCCTGCTGTCTCATCTGCCACACCTTGACAATGAAATGATACACAGAGACCCAACCCTGCCTTACTCTCTTGCTTCCCCTCACTCTGGGGGTAACAGCATTGGGGCTCCTTGTCACAGGCACATGCCAGTGTTTTTGTTAACTTAAGGCACATGCAGAGCAAGAGTGAGTAGTCCCATGGTGGTGGTGGTCCCAGGATCACCAGAGAGATGGGATAGCTATATCCACAAAATCTTTAGTGTACACCAAAACTTTTTACTTTAATGAAATCTTTAAAGAAACATGTACTTTAAAGGAACCTTACTTGGGGTTCAGGAACAAACGATTCCAATGTGCAGGAAGACAAGCAAGTATGGCAGAAGACCAGCTGGGCTTAGCAGAGAACTCTTCACTAAGCTAAAACACAAAAAGGAGGCCTATAAGAAGTGGAAACTTGCACAAACAACTAGCGAGGAGTATAGCTCGGGCTTGCGAGGATGAAATTAAGACGGCCAAAGCACAACTGGAGTTGCAGATAGCAAGAGACATGGAGGGTAACAAGAAAGGTTTCTACAAGTATGTCAGCAACAAGAGGAAGATCAGGAAAAGTGTGGGCCCTTTTACTAAATGGGGGAGGCAACCTAGTGACAGAGGATGAAGAAAGGGCTGCCGTGCTCAGTTTTCACAGGCAAGGTCAGCTCCCAGACTACTGCACCTGGCAGCACAGTTTGAGGAGGAGGTGAGCAGCCAACAGTGGCAAAAGTACAGGTTAGAGACTGTTTAGAAAAGCTGGACATATACAAGTCCATGGGGCTGGGTGCTGAGGGAGTTGGCTGATGTGACTGTAGAGCTGCTAACCATCATCTAGTGCCCATCTCTAAGAAAAGAAAGGAGGAGGATCCAGGGAGCTACAAACCATTCAGCCTCACCTCAGTCTCTGGAAAAATCATGGAACAGATCCTCATGGAATCCCTTTCTAAGCACTTGCAGGAGAAGGTGATTAGGAACAGTCGGCATGGATTCACCAAGGGCAAGTCATGCCCGACCAACCTGATTGCCTTCTATAATGAGATGACTGGCTCTGTGGATGCGGGGAGACTAGTGGATGTGATATACCTTGACTTCAGGAAGGCTTTTGATGTGGTGTTTCACAACATTTTTGGAAGTAAGCTAAGGAAGTATGGGTTGGTTGGATGAATGTTTTGTTAGGTAGATAGAAAACTAGATCATTGGGTTCAGAGGGTAGTAGTCAATGAATCAATGTCTAGTTGGCAGCCAGTATAAAGTGGAGTGCCCCATGGGTTGGTCCTGAGCCTCGTTTTGTTCCAAATCTTCACTAATGATCTGGAATATGGGATAGAGTGCACCCTCAGCAAGTTCATGGGTGACGCAAAGCTTTGGGTTGTAGCAGATATGCCTAAGGGTAGGGCTAGGATTCAGAGTGACCTGGACAAATTGGAGGGATGAGTCAAAAGAAATTTCATGAAGTTCAACAAGGACAAGTGCAAAGTTCTGCACTTAGGACAGAAAAATCCCATGCACCGCTACAGGCTGGGGGCGACTTAGCAAAGCAGTAGCTATGCAGAAAAGGACCTGGGAGTTACAGAGGACAGTAAGATGAATACGAGTCAACAATGTACCCTTGTTGCTAAGAAGGCTAACAGTATACTGGGCTGCATTAGTAGGAGTGTTGCCAGCAGATCAAGGGAAGTGATTATTCCCCATTGTTCAGCACTGGTGAGGCCACATCTGAAGTCATGTGTCTAGTTATGGGCCCCCACTAGAGAAAGAATGTTGACAAATTGGAGAGAGTCCAGCGGATGGCAGCAAAAATGGTTTAGGGGCTGGGGCATATGACTTTTGGGAATGTGTCTACACATAGAAGGACGCAGGAGCAGATTTGCTGATCCTAGCAGCAGACTGCTCCTGTGCTCCCTGCAGCCCTTCAACAGGCCCCTGCAGCAGCCAGGGGGAGCTGTAGGCTCACCCTGGGTGTTAGCCCATGGGCCAGGAGACAGCGGTCTCCTGGCAGGGACTGCTTCTGGGGCCGGGTCTGCCACCAGAATCTGGGTGGGGACAATGTCCCCCTGCCCTAGTAGCAGGGAGCTCCCAGCCACAATCACAGGGCCCAGGCTGAGAGATCCTCATCTCCCAACCCCCACTCTGTAGTTGCAGGACCAGGGCTGGGAAAGCGTTATTTCCAAGCACCAGCTCTGCAGTCATGGGGCCAGTTCTGGGAGATGAGGATGTCCCAGCCCAGGTCCCACAACCGTGGGGCTCAGGCTGAGAGATAAGGATCTCCCAAAACTGGCCGTGCGACCACAGAGCTGGTGCTGGGAGAAAAGGATCTAGCTCCGGTCCTATGATCTCAGAGTGGGGGCTGGGATCTCCCTGCTGCTGGGGCAGAGGGACATTTTTCCCTGCCCAGGTTCCGGTGGCAGAGCCTGTCCCAGCAGCAGGCAGCTTCTGGGGACAGGGAGCAATCTCCTGCTGCGCTGCTGATCAGGAGCACGTTTGCCCCCAGTCAGGTGGCTGCACATGAGCTACTGTGCACTAGGTAATCTTGAGTAAATTTGCTACTTGCATTTGCAAGTAAATAGCTTCTGGGGACAGAGAAGATGAGCCTGGAGTGGGGAGCATGGGTGGAACTATAATTAGTTCTAGTGTACAGTAAAGCATCTCATGTAGAGGCCCCTAAGGAAACTGAGAGTGATGCTGAGAAACTAGACCAGTGTCACTCCTAGGAAGGAAGCTGAGCTCTTGCATCTTAAGTTCAGAGGTTTATCTAAACTAGGCAGTACCACAGGGACTTCAGAAGGGAGAAGATTGATTATGATATTCAAATGTGGGTCCCTCACCCTATGATCCAAAATAAAAGTGGCCCTATTATTTATTTCCCAAAGATATTAAATACCTAGTAGTCCCTAATGACTTCAGTTAGTTTCCAGAGCTCAGAATTTCTGAAAATCTGGTAGTGTAAGGTTGTAGTTGTGATGGTCCAGAAATTATGTGAGATGCAAGGATTTCTTAGGGTGATATCTTTTATTCATATCAATGTGTATTAAAAATTGCGCCCATAGCTATGCTCATGATTTGGAGGAGTGGCGATTGTTGAAAGTGAAGCTGTTGTGTGTGAGGATCAAGTGGATGATTTGTGCAACACGTAGCAAATCAGAATCTACTCCATGTTCTTGAAGGTATTTTAGGCAGGCAGTTGTGCCTTCATGGTGTGGGATGTTAGTGTACAAAAGTCTGGTCACATATATCTACAAGCCTACATGTGTACATTGTCTAACTTCAGAAAACTGACTCTGAAAACTCTGGCCAGAATTCTGGCTAGAATTTTCATAAGCTTACATCTGCCTTGAAGGCTGGTAAGTGACTGCAGCTTGTTAGTGTCTCTGTAGGTGAGCATGTCTTAGCTCGCTTCCCCTGCATCAGAGTCTTCCCTGCTACTTACCTGCCACACCTTGATGTTCAAAAGTTAGAAAAGAGAAAAGGGAAGAGAGGTGTTATTCATAATCAATGGTATGACGCGTGGGCAACGCTTTTCTCCACAGGACTCTTTCTCCCTTGCACCCTGCACCTTTCCACTCCCAGATGAGTCTTGGTTATGTTCTCAACAGTTCCACCCATGCTCCCCACTCCAGGCTCATCTTCTCTGTCCCCAGAAGGGAGCCTATTATCTGGTACCTTCATCTCTCCCCACGCTCTGGTTGGGGCCCGTTTTTCCTTTTGATTTGTTGTCTGGAATGAGCATGCTTCTCTAGGGACCTTTAAAATCATCTGCCGTTGGGCACCAGCCTGTTTAACTCAACTGGTGCAACCTATGGTACTCATACAAGTGCTCACCAACTCATCTACATGGGCTGTCTGTGCCCTACAGTACAGCATAGCTAATATCTCAATCACCCCTACAGTCAATTCACAGTCCCCCACCATCAGCGACCTTATCACCTGCTGGTTGCTGGAGCACTCATCGGGCTTTCCGCTGAGTCTTTTCCCATTGTCCCCATTCCACAGTCATGCACCAGTGTTGGTTGCTCCCTCCTGCTCCAAACTGGCCACAGGGGTTCGCTCATGGGATTCGAGAGACGGCTCTTACCTAGGCCCTGCTTGGCCTGCTAGTTGAGCTGCACCCTTGTCTCCAGCTGTGGTTTCAGCTCTGGTACTGATTCCAGCTCTGCCTATGGTCCCATGTCTCCACATGTACCCCAGCCGCCTGTGGAGGGTTCGGGATTGAGAGTATAGTCGGGGGTAGAAAGGTAAGAAAGGTTTATTGACTTAACAAAAACACAACTATGCGTAGTAACAAGACAAATAATGACAGACAAAAATAATTCATGTTAGCAACTTATTGGCAGTCCCCTCTGATGTCTGATGTACAACAAGTTTCTCTTTCCACAAAGCTCAGCAAAGTCAGGCAGCCTCGATCAACACTGTCCGAGGGGTACCGGGAAAGACCCTGGTATTCAGTCCTTGGGCTCCTCGAGATCCACGGGCCCACTGATCCAGGTCAACAGCTAACTAATCCTTTTCACAGAGCTGTATCTTCCTTCCGAATGATTTCTGGATGTTTTAGCTAATTAATAGCTTCTGAATGGTACTGATAACATACAGCCACTCAGATTCTTTTTACTTCAACTGTCCTTAGACTGACCAATAGCAGTACAAGCCTTGCATTCCTTTGATAAGGTTACATTTAACTACGCCACAGGGCCTTACTACTTCAAGGCTTTGCTAAATTTACTAGGCCTTACTTTATACACGGCCTTACTACATCTTAAACTTTAATTAGGCTTTTAGCAACATCATATAATTTAATATTTAAACAAATACAGAAAAACACTTGGTCAAATCTTCATAGAGCCTTCAGCAAGCACCTTTATCACACAGACATAATTTCAGCTGTCTCACACATGGTCTGCATGATCCCTGCCAGTCTCGTGTATTCCCCTCTTTGGGGTACTTGCCTGTATGCCAGTAGCTTCTTTGAGTTTCTAGTGGGACTACAGACAGTCAATGGGAGCCCACTCTGGCTGCACATGGCAGCATGATGACGGGGCTTACTGCTTCAGTCTCAGCCAGCTTCAGGGTGGCCGTCCGCATGTGTCTGGCCTCCACTCTGCAACGCTTGGGTTCCTAGTTGAGTCCCTATATGGGCCTTGGTCCAGCTGGCAAGCATGGACTGTAACAGGACTCAGGACAGGTGCCCTGTTACACACCTTACCCCCCCCAATAAACCTGGGGGCGCTTCTTGCCCCCATCCCTTTTTCACCCTGTGTTGAGTTCTTACGTCTTTTGCTATATTAATTTCTGACAGCAATGGCTCTTTGTCCTCATAGCTCCGTGATAGGATTCTAGCCACTTTAGGCAGGGCATGATCTGTGATCAGGATGAACTTTCTGCCAAACGGGTAGTATCGGAAGAACTCTATACTCCATTTAATAGCCTCTTCCACTACCAGGATCTGCCAAGTACCCTTTTGAGAGGTCTAGCATGGTTATGAATTGAGCTTGCCCAATTCACTCTAACATCTCAACATGTGGCATAGGAATCGTGTCTAAGGTAGATACTGCATTAACTTTCTAAAAGTCAGTGGACAACCACTAGGGGATTTCGCCATGGGCTGTGGGATTCCTTTATAATTCCTCATTTAAACATTTGATCTATTTTGTCCTGAACCAGTCCATACAAGTGCCTGGGGAGCCGCCTCCAGTGTTCTCTTACTGTACAACCGAGGTGTTATTATACAATGCTGTACTCTCCATCTTCCCAGACCCTTCGGTGAACACATCCTCAAAACCCCTTATCAACTGTTTTAGCTTGCCCCTTTGTATCTTGGGAAGGTGTTCATTGATTACAGGGGTTTTACTCTCTTCCCCTGGGATCAGGTCTTACACTGGCCGAGCTCATCAGGGATGGGGCTCATAAGGCACCCTTTCAATTCCTACCATTTCTTTAATAAATTGATATGTTAGAGCTATACCTTTTTCCAGTGCCCAAGCTACTCAGTTTTGTAATCCATGGAGCCCACCCTTTGGACTACCCTGAAAGGTCCCTGCCACTTAGAAATAATCTTACTCTATTACTGGGTAAGAGCACCAGAACTCAGTCTCCCACCTGAAACGCTCTCTCTTTTGCCCTTCTATTATAATATTCTTTCTGTAGCCCTTGGTTCCTTTCTAAGTTATCCTGAGATATCTGCTGTACTCATTCTAAGCACTCTTTTAATTCCAAGACCTGGCTTGGCCCTTGTGTGCTTGCTGGTTCTATCTCCCACCATCCTTCACAGACTCACAGGTTAAGTAGTCTCCTAGGGCATTGGCCATACACAAGTTTGAATGGGGAGCAGCCCATCGAGGCCTGTGGGACCTCTTGGATTGCAAATAACAAGGGAGGTATACACAAGTCCCACTTCTTTGGGCCACCCTGGGTACAGGTTTTAATTATATTCTTCAAAGTGTGATTAAACCATTCCACTAGCCCATCTGTTTGGGGATCATATACTGAGGTCTGCAGTTGCTCGTTTTTAGGGTTTCGCAAATGCCCTTCACCACACTGACCATGAAATTAGTCCCTTGATCTGCAGAATTTCCTGAGGGATTCCCATATGGGATATCCACTTGATTAGCTCCTCTGATACTCTGGGAGTCATAACTGACCTCATAGGAATGGCATTGCGGTATCTGGTGGCATAGTATCCAGTAATACAAACTGACAGCCCACAGCACTCTTCAGGAACGGCCCAACAAGTGTCTAAGGCCACCCTGTCATAGGGTTTTTGGATGATCATTAGGGTCATCAATGGGACCCTAAGGGGGAATAACATCTGAGGCCAGCTGACACCTGGGGTATGTGCAGCAGAACTGTTCCACCTAGTTGTGTTTGCCAAGCCAATACACCCGCTGCATTAAACAGGATTCAGTCTGATCTCTGCATAAATGCCTGCCCAGCAGAAGTGCATGCACAACGTATAGCAAGGCCCACTGATATTTCTGATGTGCCAACACCTGGGCCACCTCCCTCCTTTCAGTCCAATGTCATTCTACAAGATAAAATATGCCATAGTTTCATAATTTCTTAGTTGGTAGGGTCGGAAGTGACCTGAGCAGATCATCAAGTCCGACCCCCTGCCATGGGCAGGAAAGAATGCTGGGGTCAAATGACCCTGGCTAGGTGTCTATCTAGCCTCCTTTTGAAGACCCCCAGGGTAGGAGCGAGCACCACTTCCCTTGGAAGCTGGTTCCAGATCCTAGCCGTCCTGACTGTGAAGTATTGCTTCCTGATACCTAGCCTGAATCTACTCTCAGTCAACTTATGGCCGTTATTCCTTGTTACTCCCAGTAGTGCTCAGGGGAACAGGGACTCTCCCATTGCCTGCTGGTCTTCCTTGGCCAGTTTGTAGATGGCCACCAGATCCCCTCTCAGCCTTCTCTTGTGGAGGCTGAACGGGTTCAGGTCTCGTAGCCTCTCCTCACAGGGCCTGCCCTGCTGTCCCCGGATCATGTGAGTGGCCCTTCTTTGGACCCTCTCAATGCTGTCCACATCCTTCCTGAAGTGCGGCGCCCAGAACTGGATGCAGTACTCCAACTGTGGTCTGACCAGTGTCGCATAGAGGGGGAGGATCACCTCTTTGGACTTGCTCGTGATGCATCTGTGGATGCATGACAAGGTGTGATTAGCCTTCATGACTGTGTCCCCACATTGGCAGCCCATGCTCATCTTGGAGTCTATAATGACTCCAAGATCCTTTTCTGCCTCTGTGCTGATGAGAGGGGAGTTCCCCAGCCTGTAGGTATGCTGCTGGTTCTTTCTCCCTAGGTGCAGTACCCTGCACTTGTCAGTATTGAATCCCATCTTTTTCTCATCCACCCACCCCTGTAACCTGTCCAGATCCAATTGCAGCCTGT
>NW_005841935.1:3092411-3093550 GCF_000455745.1 Alligator sinensis
GTCGGTACATAGAAATACTGAAGCGAAGAACTCATTGAAGAGCTCTGCTTTTTTCCCTGCGTCAACCACCAACTGTCCTGATTTGTCTTGCAGGGGCCCTATATTGCTCTGAGCTTTCTTTTTGCCCGCTATACACCTGAAGAAGGACTTTTTATTGTCCTTGATTGTTGAAGCCAGCCTGAGCTCAAGCCCCGCCTTGGCCTGTCTAACTAATTCCCTGCCATAGTGCGCCAGGGAGATATATTCCTCCTTGGTGGCTGCTCCCTGCTTCCATTGCCTATACATCTCTTTCTTTGCCCTCAGGTACTCCTGGAGTTCCCTGTTCAGCCAAGGGGGCTTTTTTGCCCCCTTACCTCCCTTCCTACGTAGTGGGATAGACTCCTTTTGAGCCCCAAGGATCACTCCCTTGAGATACCTCCAACCCTCCTGGACCCCCATATGCTCTATGTTCTTGAGCTGTATCCCCTCACTAACTAGCCTTCTAAGCTTGCTAAAGTTGGCCCTTCTGAAGTCCAACACCTTAGCTCCACTTCTTACTTTACCCACCCTTCGCTGTATAGTGAACTCAGCCAAGTGATGGTCACTATCTCCCAGGCTACCATGAACTCGGATGTTCCCCATGAGATCATCCCATATTTCTAAGACTAGGTCAAGGAAGGTGCTACCACTGGTGGGACTAGACACCAGCTGGGTTAGGTGGAGGTCCTGCACACAATGTAAGAAACTCCATGAGCAGCTTGTTTTGGCTGTCTGCTCCTCCCAGCAGATATCTGGGTAGTTTAGATCTCCCATGGCCACCACCTCCCTCGCCTGTGTGGTGTCTGCTAGCTGCCCGGAGAATACATCATCTAGCTCTTGATCCTGATGAGGAGGCCTGTAGTAGACCCCCACAACCAAGTCCTTTTCCCCTGGCCCGCCTCTGGATCCTGACCCACAATGCGTCGGTGTTCCCCTCCTCCACCCCCACCTTAATGGTAGAAGGCGTATACTGCTCCTTAACATAGAGTGCTACCCCCCCCCTTTTTTCCCCACTCTGTCATGCCTATACAACCTATATCCCTCAATGCCTACCGCCCAGTCATGTGTAGAATCCCACCATGTCTCAGTTAGTCCAACTAGGTTATACTGGGTGCTAGCAC
>NW_005841935.1:3093931-3098621 GCF_000455745.1 Alligator sinensis
GTTCCCCCAGATGCTGGTGGTCACCCTTGATAAACTTGTAGGTGGCCATCAGATCACCCCTGAGCCTGCGCTTTTTCAGGCTAAAGAGCCCCAGGGCTCTCAGCCTGTCATCGTAGGGTCTGCTTCCCTGACCTCTGATCATGCGCGTGGCTCTTCTCTGGACTCTCTCAAGCTTCTCCACATCCTTTTTGAATTGTGGAGCCCAAAACTGGACACAGTACTCCAGCTGCGGCCTCACTAAGGCCGAGTACAGGGGGAGAATTGTTGATGGCGTGTGTTCCCTTTATTACTTACCTGGTGTGGTCTGGTGCCTTGTTTATGGCTTACCAACCCCTTAATACTTACCTGGTGCGATCTGGCATCTTGTTTGTGGTTTATCAACCCTGGGCTCTCTTTGACCACTGGTTCCGCGACCCCCGTTGAGCCTAGTTTATGTGCACCTGGATAATTTTCTCAAAGAGCTTTCCCAGGACCGAGGTAAGACTAACAGGCCTATAATTTCCTGGGTCCTCCTTCCTCCCTTTTTTGAAAATGGGGACCACATTGGCTCTTTTCCAGTCCTTTGGCATCTTGCCAGGGCACCATGAGTGCTCGTAAAGCTGTTCCAGGGGTCCCGCAATGACCTCTGCTAATTCCCTCAGCACTCTGGGGTGGAGATTGTCAGGACCTGCTGATTTGAACACATCCAGTCCCTCCAGAAATTCCCTGACTAGGTCCTCACTGACCCTGGGCCTGGCTGCGCCTCCCCTGGGACCATCAAGGATCCTGGTAGGCGGGATGACCTGGTCCATGCTCAAAAAAATGGAGGCAAAGAAATTGTTAAATAGGTTAGCTTTGTTGTCTGGTGAGACCACCAGATTTCCAAGCTGCAGAGGCCCCATGTTACCCGGTACCTTCTTTTTACCCCCTATGTATTTAAAAAAGGATTTCTTGTTATCCTTGATCCAGGTTGCTAGTCCCAGTTCCATCTTCACCTTGGCCATCCTAACAGCCCCCCTACAATCCCGAGCAACGGAGGTATAGTCCTCCCTGGTGATGGCCCTTCCCTTCCGTTGGGTGTACTCCTCCTTCTTAGCTTTGAGACGTTCCTGGATGCTTTTGGTGAGCCATGGGGGCTTTTGAGCACTCTTGCCCCCTTTGATCCGTGCTGGGATTGCCACCCTTTGGGCTTGGAGGATTGTCTCCTTCAGGAACGACCACTCTTCTTGGACACCCGACTCCCCTCCCCTCTGGGACCTCAGTGCCTTCCCGACTAGTCTCCTTAGCTCAATGAAATCTGCCTTCCTGAAGTCCAGGGCTGCTGTCTTACTGCACGCCTTTGTCACCCTGCGCTGGATGGTGAATTCCAGTAGGCGATGATCGCTATCGCCCAGGTGATCAAGCTCCCGCAGTCCCCTCACCCTCACCAGGTCGTTGCTTGTGGCCAGGACCAGGTCTAACAAGGCATTTCCCCTGGTGGGACTATGCACCTCCTGGGTTAGATGGAGGTCCTGTAACATGGCTAGGAACCTACGTGAGCGGTCAGACCTGGCTGACTGCTGTTCCCAGCAAATGTCCGGATAGTTTAGGTCACCCATGATGATCACATCTTTGACTTAACTGCTTCCGCAAGCTGACCTGAGAATTCCAGGTCTTGCTCTTCTCCCTGGTTGGGTGGTCTGTAGTAGACCCCCACCATTAAGTCCTTTTCCCTCTGACCCAGTGCTGCTCGTTGAGGATGTGAATTGTTCTTTGACATAGAGCGCCACACCCCCACCTTTCCTCCCTGTTCTATCCCTCCTGTACAGCCTATAGCCCTTGATGTTCACCGCCCAGTCGTGCGTTGGATCCCACCACGTTTCAGTGAGCCCCACTATGTCTGGGTTTGCGTTAGCTAGCAGGAGGGCAAATTCCTCCTGCTTGTTCCCCATACTATGAGCATTAGTGTAGAGGCATTTAAGGCTTCCTGAAGGTGTATGCACCACCCCACTAATTACAGGACTATCTGGGTCTCTTACCTGGGTATTTCTTATGCTCATTGTCAGTCTTGGCTGGGCTGTTCTTGTGAGCAACGCTTGGTTTGGTGTTCCGATGCTTCCTCCGACCTCATCCTCCCCTTCCCCCAGTGAGCCTAGTTTAAAGCTCACTGGAGGAGATCAGCCAACCTGAAAGAGAATGCACGCTTACCTTTGGGGGAGAGGTGAAGCCCGTCCCACCTGAGCATGTCTCTCATCTTGAAGTATGGGGTCATGGTCCAAGAAGCCGAAGCCCGCCTCGAGTCACCATTCCCGAAGGCGCAAGTTGACCTCTCTGATGCAGGTCTCATGACGTCGTCCACATCTGCTCACTGGAAGGACAGATGAGAAGACCACCTGTGCCCCTGTCTCCTTCAGCTAGCCCCCCCAGAGCATGGTAGTCCTTCATCAGATGATCTGGGCTTCTGGCCTTATCATTAGTGCCCACATGAATTAGTACCACGGGGTACCATCTCTTATCTTAAAATGTGGGTACATTGTTATCAGTTCGGGGCATAATACCTCCCAATCTTGTTTGGCTATCTCTGTCTCGTAAATGTGATGAAAGATGGGTTCTCAGGCCTGGTTGTCCCGGAACTGGCCTGCTTCAATGACTTCTCCTAAATCAATAGCCTCTTGTAGCTCATCCTTCATCCTCAGTACTAGTTCGTCACCCACCAGGCCCTCTTCCCGAGTCTCCTGTGACTTCCTATTCACTAAAGGTGCAGCCCTATGTCCCAGGGCTTGATCTGTCACCTTATGAAAGTGACGTCAGTCCTGCCTGGGAAGCATGGGGTATAGCTTTTCTGTCTTGCCCATTATGGTCAATACTAACTGCCACCAGGGGTACATGTAAGTTTCCCTGTGCATACGCACCATACTGACTGTCGTGTCATCTTTACCCACTTGTGGGGACAACAGTTTGTTCTTTATCATCGCCTGCACACACCTGAAATCCACAATGGCGGATAGTATCAGGGAGCCTATTTTAGCATCAGTCATGACTTTAGGTATTCATACTGGTCCTATTTGTTGTCCAGAGCTACAATCCATTCTTTCTTCATACAGACTTTATAGTGTCCTTTCACTCTGTGTATGATGCATTCCCTCCCAGGGCACCTTTCCTAAATTTCTGTTGACAGTTACGGGCTAGGTGTCCCTTGGCTCCACACCAGTAACAGACCACCTCTTGGGTCCCCAAACCCTGCAGCAGATGGAACTGGCTGCCCGGGGGGCAAACTTCGTTTTTTTTGACCGCTGGTTCATGTCATATGTCTCTTGCTATCAGAGTTGTTACTGGTCTTGTCAGCTTCTCCTGATAAGTTTCCCTTTCAGCCACCATAAATGCCTCGACAAGTTGGAGAGCCTCTTCCATTGCCTGAGGTTGATGCCTCCACACCTACCTTTGAGCATCTTCTGCTAGATCCTCAAGGAACTGCTCCAGGGTAAACAAGTCTAATACCTCCAGGACAGTGTTTGCCTTGGGTTGAATCCATCTCTCAATTCGATCTGTCAGTGTCTACACTGGCACCCTTAGCTGTATGTCCTCTCATCTATTTTTGGCCCCAAACTGCTGTTGATAGTACTCAAGAGAAATCTGTTGGTACAGTATAGCTCTTTTTACCTCCTGATAGTTGTTCGCCTTGGCCCTAGATGGGGCTTTAAGCCGATTGGGCTGAGCTGATAAGCAGGGGGCCTAGCTCACTGGCCTACCAGCTTTGATCCCAACCTGCAGCCAACATAGCATGCTCAAAGGCCTCTAGGTAGGTTTTGATGTCATACTCTGTCGTCGTTATCTATGGTACCCTCAGCTGTTCCATGGCTCAGCTCATCCTCAATTTTTCTCCTTTGGCTGCAATTGTCTGCTCAATAATGTGATGCAGACATCAGACTCTTGTGAGCGCACCCTCACCAACTCTTCCATTTGCACTTGTTGCCCTTGAAACAAGTGTAATTTTAGCCCATGAGCCTGCTGTCAATCCTGGGGTGCTCTTTCCAGCACTGTCAGTGGATTTGTATCCATCTTGTCAAGTGGCTGGTTTCTGTAAGATTATCCTTGTTCCAAGTTCCCAGCCAATGCACTACTGTATGTGAGTGTATCCTAGAGACATCTCACTTACTTGCTTCCCCCACATCAGAGTCTCCTGTGCTACTCACTTGCCACACCTGGATGTTCAAAAAGTTAGAAAAGAGAAAAGGGAGGTGAGGTATTATCCACAATCAGTTGTATGACATAAGGGCAACACTTTTCTTCACAGGGCTCCTCCTCCCCTCCACCCTGCATTTTTCTATTCCCAGATGGGTCTTGATTATGTTCTCAACAGTTCCACCCATGCCCACCACTCCAGGCTCATCTTCTCTGTCCCCAGAATGGAACCTATCATTGGGTACCTTCGTGTCTCCCCACGATCAGGTTGGGGCCCCTTTTTCCTTTTAAGTTTTCATTTTCCTTGGCTTGTTGACCTTCTCTAGGGACCTTTAAAATCATTGATCATTGGTCACTAGCCTGGTTAACTCAACTGGTGTGATGCCCAGTACTCTTTCTAGGCCTCGCCAACTCATTTATGTAGGCTGTCCATGCCTAGCATTACAGTATAGCCTGTAACCTACTCACCCCTACAGTCAATTCACAGTCCCCCTGCCATCACTTGCCAGTTGCTGGAGCACTGACCGGGCTTCCTGCCGAGGCTTTTTCC